>NC_132990.1:21980000-22314166 GCF_048564905.1 Vicugna pacos
ATCTATCCTTCTTACTGCATTTCTCTATCCTGTAACTGTTCCTGTAAATTCTTTATCTCCCCTCCATGCTTCCTTGATCAATCACCCTCCATAGAAGTTACTGTCCAAGAAAACAAAATTATAATTCCTTAATAAGGTATCTACTCTATCCTCCAGAAATTTGAAATTGCTACTTCATGATGAAAACATACATAGAAATTTATCAGCTACTAGATGGATTTAGAAAATTTTATTAGTCCTAAGTCTTCCCCTCAAAACATCAGTAACCCTCAATGTACTGATGGTAAAATGGGAAAAGATTACCATAAAAGATTCCTCTAAAATAAGCGGAGGCTCTGAACAATGTATCCCTTGAAGCCCTCAAAGTCTTAGCTTAAGTGGGCACTTCTTTTATATGTTGCGGTCTTTATTTCTTGGCTTTCTGCTTCTTTCATTCAAAGTTAAGATGAAACTACTAAACAGTAATTCTCCTCTGACGCAATCCAATCTTACATGGTATTCTGTTCTCAAAAACATAATTAATGTTTCAGTTTCTATTTCCAACTCAGACGCCACCGGCCCCCCATCCCCCATCGAACTCCAGACTCATATATGCAACTGCTTCCTCACCATCTGGATGTCTAAGATATCACAAACTCATTACGTCCAAACCTGGATCCCTGATCCTCCTCCCCTCACACTACCCAATCTGTTTCCTCTACATGCTTTACCATCCCAGTCAATGCCAATTCCATCCTTTTCAGACCCCAAATCTTAAAGAAGTGGTTCTTACACTTGAGTGTAAATCAGAATCACCTGGAAGGCTTGATTAAAAATATAAGATTATTAGGTCTGCACCCTCCAGTGTCTCTGATTCAGTAGATCTGGGGAGGTTAAAGAATTTGCATTTTTAACAGGTTCCCCAATGATACTGATATTGCTGGTTTGGTGACCATACTTTGCAAACAGCTACCTTGGAATGATCCTTGATTCCCACAACTAGTACATCAGGAAAGGCTGGTTTTATACACAAAAGTATGCAGAATCTGACCAAAATCTTGTCCAAGCCACCATCATGTTTTGCCTGCATTATTACAATGATCTCCTAACAGATCTTCTTTCTTCCATCCTTCCTTTCCAAGAGACTTCTGTCAACAAATCAGCCAGAATGATCTTATTAGAGCAGAAAGTAGATCATGTCACGTTTTTGCTACACCTCTGCAATGGCTCCTCACTTCACTCAGATTAAAAGCCAAAATCCTCACCACAGACAGAGATAAAGACCTGGCCCCCATCACCTCCTATTCTCTTCCTTACTTGGTTCCAGCCACACTGGATTCTCACTACTCTTGAACACGTCAAAAATACACTTACTTTAGGACACATGCGGTATCTATCCCTTCTGCCTGGAATTTTCTTTACCCAGATTCCAAGGGGCTAACAAACCTCAACCTCTATCAAGTCTTTGCTCAAACATCACTTTCTCAGTGAGACCTGCCCTGACTTCTCTATGCAAAACTGCAACTCCCACTAATGATTCCTTCTCATCCTTTCAACTTTTCCTTTTTCCATCACACTTTATGACCTTCAGGTACACTGTATAATTTACTTATTTATTATGCTTAATTTCTGTCTGTGTCCTCTCACTAAAGCACAAGGTCCAGGAGGACAGGGATCTTTAACTATCTGGCTGGCTTGCTATTATATACCAGTACTCATTTTTTTGGTGTGTGTGGGGAGGGGGGTGGATGACTAATACATAGAATAAGTGAAACAGAAATCATGTTTTCATTGTAGAAACTCCAGTTCTGTTTTATTAAAATCATACAGAAAATCTGAATCTTGACAGTTTTCTAATCAAGAAATCTTAGAAAATCTTGATGAAATATCTACTTTTTCCCTCTTTTTTTAAAATACAGATTTACACGACTACTTTTCAATTCCGACACAAGGAAAACTGAGTAGGGATTCCTGCCTACTTTCTGAATCGTCCAGATTGATACTTTCTCCTCTACGTAAACAACTTTAACAGGGCGATAGTAAGAAACGTTAAATGTGCTGAAATAATTTATTATTCCATAAATAGCCAGACATTTGTAAATTTTATATAACACTCAGTGTTATATGCAGGCACAGTAAAGCACTGATGTTAAGGTATCAAGCTTTATCCCCAAATTCTGGCCACCTGCTTATACTAACATCAACGTCATCATCAAAAGCATTTATTTGTGCAAGACTGCTAGCTGCTATGTAAAATGAAATTAAACAGACGTAGTCCCTGCCCTGTCTAGACAGTCTGTATGGAGACAACTCTATTATATTTCAAGGGTGTAATATTTAAATCTCAAACATCACTCTGAGTACAAAGAATAGAAACTGGGGTCGACTTTGGAGGATGGTGCCACAGTAGGTAAAGGCCATTCTTGGCTCATTCTTTCTCCTTTTTGAAGATGCCAAAGACTTTCTTGGGAGACTATACAAGGTATATTTAAGAGCCCTTTGTTTTGTTCTCTTTTTCCCTGGTATGAAAGATTTGCAGATTTTCTTTATTTTCCTTCTAAATCAATACTTTTGGAAAATAACATACTTAAGGGATGTAAGTGCCTATGAAAATGAATCCTTAACCATTTTAATGCCTTGCTATGGACCAGGTCTGTGCCCAATAAAATAACATCTTTACAGATTTGTGATCCTGTAAAATAATATGGAACACTTGAGTTTATTCAAGTTTTGGGTGTGCCCAACTCTGTGCCTACTAAGTGAATGCGGGTTACAGGTATATTAAACAGCTCTAAACCATTCCAATGTGTTTGCCCAGGTCCAGACATAAGAGACTCAAAATGTATGATATAATAAATCATTAGCCTCACCCTACTTACTCGATTAGAGCTTGTTATCTGAAAACAAATCCTCTGCCTGGCCAGTTTTTAGTGTCTCCAGGCACTTGAGAGCTGATCCGTGTAAAAACATTTAAAACACTTAGTTCTAAAAGCTGTTCCCCTCCTCCTTCAGGTAGCTTTTAATTCAGTGCATTCCTTTTTTCTCCTTTAAACTGTGAATGAAAAATACTGCAAACCGTATCAGTAAACAAAGAATGCTGAAGCCATCAAGTCATCAGCGGCTGCCACAACCCCCCAGGGAAGACAAGTCTGCAGCCCAGCTTCTGCAGCCACTCACAATGGTGCACTCTGAGCAGATTCAGAATAAGAAAGGACAGGATACTGGCCCTAGATAGCTGGGTGCTCGTCAGAAGAATGAATTCAATGAGCCCAAATGTTTACTTCCTCCCATACATAGAAAAGCACTAAATTCTTTAACTTGAGATGCCTGGTTTTCTTTAGACAAGTAATCTTTTATTGTTCCAACTACCTGGTCTTCGTTGTAAAGCTCCTATGGATCCTCGCTCCTCCCCTCCCTCTTGGGAGCAGTCCCTCAGAGCGATCTGAGAGGCTGTCATCCCGGCTCAAGTCCTCCCGCCAAATAAAACGTAACTCTCAACTTTCAGGCTGTGCATTTATTTCAGTCGACAAAACAATGCAGACCTTTGGAATCCAGTTCCCTAGACGTATTTGTAGGACTTGGTTGTTGCCATGTTATACTCTTGAATTTTCTCAATTTTTGAAAATATTTAGTCCTTGAGGGTTTTTTTTTTATTATTTTTAGCCCTTTTCTTTGAATTAGCTCCAATTTAGCAGTATCTTTTCTTAAATCAGCATTTCTGACTTTTTTATTGTCTAAAATAAATGTTCTCCCCACACACCCCCACCCAAAGTAGCATATTTGAAGTGCTAATTTGTAATCCTTTTTGGACCACAACATATGTTTTCATTTTATAAGCACACAATTCTGCAGTTTTTTGTTTGTTTGTTTGCTTTTGGATTGCATTTACCAAAATACTTGTGGTGGAGAGTCAAGTTCAAGGAAAGACTAGTAGTACAAGGGACACATTTCAGCGTGTAAACACTTAACCTGTTACTACTGCTGGGGCCTGCTGCCTAACAAACTCCCCACTTTTCTATTTCTAAGTGGGAAAGATAATAAAGCTTGATATATTACAAAGGAGCATATACTGAGACAGAAGCTGTCTTCTGGAACACGTAGTGCTTATGCTAGTCATTTAGAGAAAAATGGAAAAAGACACTGTCCAGAACAAGTCAAAGATAAATACAGGGATCCCCAGCTTATCCGAAATTTGCTTTATACCACTTTGCTTTTACGAAAGGCCTTACATTCATTCCTGTTTTCACTAACTGAAAGAAATTCGAAGAGGATTTTGCTTTTATAAAAAAGGTGAAAAGCAAAAATCGTGTTCAGCATTTATTTTGCAGTGAGCCCAGCCATCTACCCCCAGCAGGGAAAGTGGCTCTACCAAGCTCCTTGCCCCAGGAATAACCCTCAGCATTGCAGGATCAAGACACCATAACTTTGAACGGAATCTGTGAGCATCCATGCTTTATCTCGATTTATTCTGTGCATCTGTTAGCAAGATGTGTCCTAAGGTCATTGCTTCTTCACTTTAAGCCATTTCAACTTAGAAAAGATTTCATAGGAATGCTCTGCTTTCAGATAGTGGGGGAAACTTAGTACCATGTTAGACAATTCAGAGAACCCTAGCATCCTCTCCCTCCCTCCCAGTCTGTAACAAACTGCCTAATGTTGCCTGCAGGCTTAACTTCTTTTCAGCTGTCACTGAGTCCTGACAGCTGTCTGTTTTCCTGGCAGTGTGTCTAATCAATACTACTTTTGGGAGGCATGTAATACAGTACCATGAGCATCTCTTGAAATATTTTTTGTACTTGAGTACTTGAAATACCTCTGGGCACTCTTTCGGTAAGTTTTTTATAGCACACAACTTAAGGTTCCCCTGAGTTAGTTTCTGCAAAGCTGACGTCAGGCTGCTATTTGAATTATTATCCAGTCCATTCACTCAAGTTTATACTCGGAGTGGAGCCACTTTCCAACTGGGAGAAGGTTCCAGGTTCATGGGTGAAGGAGAAAGACATCTATTCTCCAGTCAGTGGAATGCAATAGGGCCTCCTTCAAGCTGGATTCCTCTTTGGATGGTAGATTCTAATCCTGACCGTAAGTACAAGTCAACCTGGAAACAGACAGGATGTACTCTCGTGTCACATTCTCCAAAGAGAGGAAACCAGATGTCCTTAGACTTGTCAGTGGTACCAGGGAAGATCAGTTGTGTCTTTCCTTATAGACTTTGGAATGAGAGAAAGGAAGTGGGATCACCATGGATAAAACAATCAAGAGTTTAATGACTCTCTTTCTCCCTTCCCTCACCTCTTTCCAACTTCTAGATCAGAATTCCTTTTCCAGACACTCGAGTTGATGGTTTACTATATAAATGGATCCTTTAAAAGAAGTCTCCTCAGGTTCCTGGAAGCTTCATAATGGGTATGGTGGCCATACTGTCCACATCAAATGTCAGACTGAGGATAGATACAGTAACACCAAGAAAATCACTGAAAGTGGGATTATCTTAGAAAATCTGAAAGCCATGGGATTGGAACCAAGCCAAAAGTAAAAGAAGCAGGGCTGGGAGTTTCTTCCCCAGTGGTGTCAGGCAGTAGAGTTGGGAGGAAGGGAGACCCCCCCTTCCCCGTAGCTCTTCTGTAGGGGAGTAAAAGCTTCCCTTACATAGCCAGAGAAGGCATCCACCCTTCCTTTTACTGTGGTCAAGCGGAACCTACACTGTTTGCTATATATCTCCAGTTCCCTGTCTACATTTCCTCCTTCTGTCTTTCCTAGGAGTCGAGGACCTTCATTCTGTCACTAACCCTACCTCTGCCTCCTCTTTCTACATCCCAGACCTCCCTTTCCTCCTGCGCAAGAGGATGGGTCCGTCAGTGCTCCTTTAATGCTTTTCTTACCAGCTTCCAAACTTGCAGCCATAAATCAGACTGCTGGGCACCACTGTAAGAACACAGTGAAAGGTGTCAGCTCCTAAACAAAAGAAAAATTCTACCCCTCCATACGGTCTCCATATTCACCCTGGCCTAAAAGTGGCGGGCACTGCCATATCGTGGCTCTGTGGACAAACGGGACGTAAATGAGATACTACCACTGAAACGTTTACATCTGCACTGGCACAGCAAGCCCTCGATACGCGTCAGGTATCACTCTTACTCCCAGCACCACCAAGGGGAGAGCTGCACACTCTAGCGAACTTCAGAGGACCCTGAGACAGTGCCTGGTTCACCGAATTTTGCCTTTGCTGTAGCCTTCCTGCCTCTAGAACTACTTTATTTGGTTGCTTAAACACAATTTTAATTAAAGAGACTTAAATGAATGTCTTAACATATGAGTCTAATCAAATGACATCATGTGCCAAATTTCCTGGGTTATAAGTTGAATAGATGACAACACTCCGCTTTGTTCATATGTGCTCATGCTTCTCAGTTTGTTGATCTTGGACTATGGACGTATTTTAAGAAATCAAAAAAGAATTAGAGACATATAGTTGCTGAGCCCTGAAACCCAGGGTTTTCAGGTTGTCCTCTGAAACTTTAAGCACAATGGCCTCTAAGCTCCAGCCTCGTCCTCAAGAGCACTTGGCTCCAAAGTTGAGTTTCCTCTCTTCTTCCTACAAAACTTACATTTCCTTCAGAGGGCTGTACTCGATTCAGGAAGAGGAAGGGGAAAGCAAATGGACCAGACTTATCTACAGTAAGGTTTGGGTGAATAACAACTTTATCACTCCCAACAGCTGTTAATTGCACGTGTTTGCAAAACACAGAAATTTTAACTCAGCACTCGGCTAGAGTGAAAAGTCAGATATACTCTCTGCCTTTGCGATGCGAACAATGTAAATGGGAAAGATAAGTGTTGAGACCATGAATTAAGCTTTTATCCTAATGACAAAATTATGGACAGAGTGGCAGACAATTCAAAATTGGAAGGTAAGTTTTGGACCTCTCTTATTTTGTCTCTCTTTAACGCAAGGCTGAATCTGAAAAGGAGTGAAGGAAAAGGGCTGCTGAAACTGTTTCTCCCCTTAAGTGCCCTCAGTATTGCAACCGGCTCAGTCTGCTCTCCTTGTTCTGTATGATGTGACAACGCAACAAATACCTCAGCAGGTTTCTGCAGGGAGCTGGCCTAGCTTTGCCTGTTCTATAGCCTCAGATCTCCCCACTTCTCCCCGTCCAGCCCACAATTCACATCAGAACATCTACCGTTCTCTCAGTGCTTTGCTCCTTCAGCTGAAATTATTCAGTATGGCCTCCCTGTATCCACCTGGCTGACTCCTTAAAGCTTAAGTATCACTTCCTGGTGTCCTCCTCTGGCAGCTCCCTCTGAGATACCGTAGCATCCTGTACATTCCTTCACCCTTGGACTTAACATGATGTATCGTATTCTTGGTTTACCAGAGGCCTAGTGTCAGCCTGGTACAAACTTGATGATAAATAAGTATCTGTCAAGGGTTGAGTTAACAGGCTTCCATATGCAACAATATGTAGAACAAGATACTTTGAGGAAGCTTCCTGCTACAGAACACCTAAAAATACTACATTTAAGTAAAAATAACATTTAAAAACATGCTAAATGCACAGCTAAACTGGCAAGAAAGTTTCCTTAGAGACAAAACCGATGATAAAGTATAAATTCACAGAGGAAATTGATGGATGTCCAAAAGGGATCTGCGGGGTTCTGGTGGTTTAGAGCTTTCTATTTTAGTAGCCTATAAGAGCAGGAAATAAGGGATAAAGTGTATAGACTGCAAGTTGTGGAAAAGGATCAAAATCCCCTCATGATGCCAAGACTCTAAGGAAAACCCTTAGAGAAAGAGTAAACTAGGGAAATTAAAAAAAAAATCACTTAGCTTCTGGAAAAGGCCAGAAAGTGGAGACAGTTAAAAGTTTAGTGGTTTCTGGGTAGGGAGGGGGAGTGATGAATAAGTAGAGCACAGAGGATTTTTAGGGCAGTGGAACAATCATATTCTGTATAAAACTGCAATAGTGGATACCTGTAATTACACATTTGTCCAAACCCATAGAATGTACAACACCAAGAGTGAGCCGTGATGTAAACTATGGACTTCAGTGATAATGATGTGTCAGTGCAGGTTCACTGATTGCAATAATGTACCACTCTGGTGGAGGGTGTTGACAGTGGGGCAGGCTATACATGTGGTGAGCAGGGGGAATATCAGAGATCTGTGCTCTCTGCTTGATTTTGCTGTGAATCCAAAGCTGCTATAAAATAAAGTTTATTTAAGAAATAAAATGGGATTACATCAATAAAACAAAACCTACTCAGCTTCACAAAGGGAAATAATAAGGAAACTTGCCTGTCTTAGCTTGGCTATGGGTTAAGGATGGAGACAGTAGTCTCTTTCAGGATTCCTAACAACAGGACTCACGAGAGTTTAGAACACAATTTGCACAATGTGGAAAATTTAGTTTAAAATGGTCTTGATTATTACTGATCACTACCCCATCTCAACATCACCTCCCTCAAAAACAAACATAAATTCTCCCAGAAAGTACACAAGTAAATCCAGGCTACGAGGAATTCTCTCTTAAATTCCAAAAACTGTGGAAGTACAAGAAATGTCACAAAACATATGAGGAAACAAGGTAGCATGAAATGGCAAAAACAAGAAAATCAAACCTACAAAAAGTTCACATAGTGAAATTATCAGACACAGAATACAAAATAAGAAAGTATAATGTGCTTAAGAAAATTTTTAAAAAGAATGGTGGAAATATAACCAAAGAAAGCAGAATCTGTTATATTTTAAAAAGAAGCAAATAGAACCTAGGTGAAAAATATAAGTGACATGAGAAATTTGACAGGTGGAAGAAAAAGTGTATTGGACACAGCAGGGGAGATGAATTGCTGAATGGAAGAAAAGAGTTGAAGAAACTATATAAAATTCTGGACAGAGAGACAAAGATATAGAAAATACGAACAGCAAAATAAAAAATATGGACTAAATAGAGAAAATAATTTCCTGAGTATTTCTGGAAATAATAAAAAACACAAATCCCCAAGGTCAGAAGTCAACTGAAAATCTAACAGGATAAACAATGATCTGTTCCTGCACAGATCACAGATCGTAGCTCACTGCAGAATACCAATGATAAAGATACAATCATAAAAGAAGAAAGAAAGAAAAGACAAAGGAAGAAGAATTAGAATGACAACTGACTTCTCAATACAAAAAACGGAAATTAGAAGTCAGTGGATAGTTATCTTCAATGTGTTGAGCAAAGACAACTGCCAACCTAGAATCATTTTCACAGCATGTCTACATTTTAAGAGAAGTACAGATATTTTATATAAACAAACAAAAAACAACAAAGAGCACTTATTTTCACTGAGCCCTCACTAAAAGACCTTCTAAAGGATATACTACAAACAGAAGAAAAAATGAACTTTAAAGACATCTATGATTTAAGAAAAAATATAGATCAAAGACAATGGAATATTTTAAAGCATATCTAAATAAACAATGACTATACAAAGTAATCTATGGAGACAATAAAGATGAGATGACTGTATAAAGCATGGATTATACAAAATATCAAATCTGTGGGGTTAATAAAAATAGAGCTAAAACACAACAAAAGCTCATAAGTCTGAAGGAGAATAGTCAGTGTTAAAATGTTCTAAAAGATTTGAATTTTTTGATAGGCACATATACATGCTACCTAACCTTAGTCTTTAAGTGCACACATTAACATTTAGAATATCCACTGAAAGAATACAAATTGATGTATGACTTTAATAGCAGCAAAGGGAAAAGCTAAAGAAAAAGTGTCTCAATAGTTCAAAGAAGGCATGAAAGGAAAAAGAAAACACTAAAAAAATGACAAATAGAAAGCACAAAATGGTAGAAATAAATCTATATTATCGGTAATCATAGCAAATGCAAATAGAACAAAGAAAGCAAAAATCATCAGGTTGGAATTAAAAAATATGTTTATACTGGCTACTCATAAACTTAAAGGTAGAGAAAGGTTGAAAGTAAAAGAACAGAAAAGATGTATGAGACAAATCTAACCAAATGAAAGGTGGATTGGCTATATTAATATCAGATAAAACAGATTTAAAAAAAAACCATTGCTACTGATAGAGATGGTCACCATATTATGAATAAAGGTTAAACTCCCCAGGAAGATAAAACTATTTTAAAATGTATATCTACATAATAAGACAGGTGCGAATAATTCCAAACAGACCACAAGGTGAAACTGGCAAATTAAACAACAAAGTGTAATATTTTTAAAATCCTTCTCTCAAGCAGGTTAAAAAAATGACTGAAAATGTAGGAGATTTGAAAAACACATTGAGAATACTTGATATAAATAGAAGCTTACACCCCCAGATCAGGGAATACATGTTCTCTCCAAGAACACATGGGTATTAGGTCATAAAGCAAGCTCAACAAACTTCAAAGAAACAGAATGAAAAGATCATTTTAAAAAAATCACAATGCCATTGTTAGAGAATAATAAAGATAATTTTTAAAATGCCATGTATTTACACATTTATAAACAGGCTTGTAAATAACTTATGACTTGAAGGGACCATACTGGAAATTTAAAATTACTTAGAACTTACATGATAATGAAAATTCTTCTTGTCACACTATGGAAAGGAACCAGAGCAGTACTTTGTTGAATGTTTTCATGTGAAAACAAGACAGGCTGAAATTTAACATACTAAGCATCAAATCTAAGGAATCAGAAAAAGTACAATAAGTCTAAAGATAGTCGATGAGAGAAAGTAACACAAATACCAATGAAACAGAAGATACAAGACCATAGACTCAACAAAGCCAAAGGGTGGTTAATTGAAAAGACTAAAAGAATAGATAAACTTCCAACAAACTTTATAAAATGATACAATCAAGAAAAAAGAAATTCCAAACACACACCATGAGTGATACAAAAGGGAAGACGGCTACAGATAAAGTCAGTTAAAAAGATAGTAACAGAAAAAAAAGTATGACCAACTTTAAACCAATAAATTTGAAAACTTAGTCCTAGAAAAAAACTATTCAAGAGAAAAAAAAAAGAGCTATTCAACAAGAAACAGAATAAAAGTAAATCTGTACATAGAATTGATTATTTATCAGGCACTGTCCTACCTTGTCTATATATATCAACTCCTTTCATCCTCACACCAACAAAAATGTGTCCCATTTTACAGATCAGTAAACTGAGGCACAGTGAGGTTAAATGACTTTTACATAGCTAATTGGTCAAAGTTGACAGTGAACCTAAATAGTTTGGCTCCACAGTTCATTCTCTTGCCCCCTATGCTATATTTTGTATGCCTTTAAAGAAATCCAATCGGTAATTAAAAACCTTCCCACAAAGACAAAAACCTCGCTCCGGATTTTACAAGCAAAGTTTACTAAACATGCAATGAACACACAACTGCATTCTAAAATAATCCTTTTCAAAGATTAGAAAAGGAGAGAACATTTCCCAGTTCATTCTATCAAAACCAGATATGGTTTGTATAAGAAAGAAAATACTCATAAACATAGATGCAAAAGTCCTAAACAAAATACTAGCAAATCAAAACCAGATGCTATGTAAAAATATATATATGACCAAGTTGGGTATATTCCAGAAGTACACCCATAAGATTAGACACAAATTAAAAAGTCATATAATATCAAGCATTGGCAAGGATATGGAACAAAAACGTGTATAATCCTAGTGGGGGTGTGAGTTGAAGCAATCACTATAGAAAACTTTGGCATTACCTTGTAAAGTCTGAGCAAGCACTAGGTTGTTTTGCATTTTTTGTTTACTTTCCTTTTTCTTTGATTCTTTTTTTCCCTCTAACTTATACTAAAATGGTAAGTTTCTCTGTATTTTCTAGTATTTCTTCTGCTAGTTTGGAGACTACAGATGACATTTCTACTCTTTTAATGGATACTTCATTTTTTAAAATAAACATCTCAACTTAAATTTTCTACAAATCTAACTTTGTGTTTCTATCATTTTCCAAATACAAAAAAGGATTCTAATGCATGCTAAACAATGAAATGCTATTAATACACAAACACAAAATAGAAGCAATACTGGTTTTCTACTGCTGCCTTAACAAATTACCATAAACTTAAGATGCCTAAAACACAAATTGATTGTCTCACAATTCTGTGAGACAGAAGTCCAGGTACAGTGTGGCTCAATTGGATCCTTGGCTTAGACCTTCTCACAAGGGCAAAATCAAGGTGTTGGAAGGGCTAAGTTCCTTTCTGGAGATGAATCACTTTCAAGTTCAAGTGGGTTGTTGGCCAACTTCAGTTGTATGGGGTTGTAGGACAGGGGCCCTCTTTCCTTGCTGGCTGTTAGCTGGAGGCCATCATGCTCCTGGAGGCCTCTCTCTAGTCCTTGGCTATCACCTCAATCTCAGGGCCAGTAATAGACATGAAATCCTTTTTGTGGTTGGCCTTTCTGTGACTTCTTTTGCCAAATCTTTTATTGCCTCCAGTTATAGAAAAGAGCTCTGCATTTAAGGCTTCACATGATTACAGTAGGCCCACCTAGATAACCCAGGCTACTTTTCCTGTCTTAAGGTCTATAACCTTAATTACGCTGGCAAATTCCTTTTTGCTATGTAACATAATACATATTCACAAATTTTGGGGATTAGGGCATGGGTATCTTTGGGAGACCATTCTCCCTACCACACTGACTATAGCTGTCAGGATAGGTTAGCTGATTCTGAAAATGCAAACAATCTCCAAATTTCCAAATCAGCACAAAGACTTATTTTTACTCATGCAACCTCTGACTCTCTGGAGCAGCTTTACCTATAGAGTAACTAAGGGACCCAAGATGAGAGAGGATGTACTATCTGATAGGATGGTATTTCTCAAGCTTTGCTGTATAGATCCTTCATCTGGGGATCTTGTTAAAGTGAAGATTCTGATTCTTCAGGTCTGAGATGGAACGTGCTTCTCCAGTTCTCACAGGAGCCCAGTGAATGCTGATGGTGCAGTCCCTAAACCACCCTTGGAGAAGGAGGGTTTCAGAACACAGTCTGCTTGGTCAGTACTACAGGGGAAGGCAGAGTATGGAGACCTGCAAACTGACCCTTAATCATTTCATTCTGAAGGTAATGTGTATCACTTCAACTCACATTTCAGTGGCCAAAGCTACTTCTATGGTTATGCCCAATCAATGGCTTAGAAAAGTCCACTCCTCTCATTAGAAAAAGAGAACCAGGAACATTAAGGCAGGGCAGTAATGTAACATGCATGCAGACACAGATACACCTCTTTGGGCTCATCAGTGTTTTCCTATACGCCCACCTGTTTTAGGGTCCACCTTTTTCTTTCTGAAATACATTCTGTATTAATTATTTTACTGAAAGTCTGCAGGTAGTGAACTCTCCAGTCTTTGTGTATATAAGAATATGCTTTTTTAAAAATTAATTTATTTTTTATTGAAGTACAGTCAGCTATAATGTATCGATTAAGAACATGTTTTGATTTTTGTCTGGATTCCTGGTCAACAGGGAAAGGTACCAAATTCTACAATGACAGTTACTTTTCAGTAACACTTCGAAGATATTAGCTCATTATCTTCTAGACTCCTGGGACCAGAAGTTTTGGCCATTAATCTAATTTCCATTCCTTTGCAGGTAATCTGCTGTTTCTCCAATAGCTTTTCATATTCTCCCCTTGAATGATGGACTCTATTTCTGATGTTGGACTATGATCTGTCTGGGTGTGTATTTTTATTTTTCTAGTTCAGTACTTTTACTGCAATTCTAGTCTGAGGACTCTTGTCTTTTTTGCTTTCTGGAATATTCTAAATGTCATACCCTCCATTCTCTTCCTTGGAAATTCCTTTCACACACATGTTGGAATCTTTTACTCACTGACTGTGTCTCTTAACAGCTCTTTCATATCACCTTTCTCTGGAATTTTGAGCTGTATTTTGAATAAATCTCTAACTGCTATCTTCAAATTCACTACTTTTCTCTTTGTGCTAAGTCTGGACTTTATCTTATCTCTTGGAATCTGTATTTCAATTACTACATTCTTTTATTGCAAAATTCCTAATAGTTTTTTTTCTTTGTCCATCTATTCTCACTTCTACCCGGTTTTCCTCCCTCACTTGTTGGATCCTTATTGGCCACTTTTCAAATGTGTTTCTTTTAAACACACAGCCATTTCTCATTATTTGTGCTAGTTATGGTCTATAAAGTTGATGCAAACACTGAACTAGTGATCTGTTAACCATTGCTCCTAGGGGAGATAGAGTTCCTTTGGGCTTCTGGTCACGACAAAGCTGAGCAATATGTAGCTTTGCTTTATGTGTTTCTATTTACAGATATCCTATTTAAAATACACTGCTGATTCATTAACAATTCATTGAACTCACAGCCAACAGCACTCTAACTCATGCCTGAATAAAACTTATCTAACACACTCTTTCCTCCAGAAGCACTTCCCAGCCTTATTATGCTCAAAAATACTAGACAGCACTTCACCACTGTGTCTGGGGTCACTTTAAATAGCAGTAAAATCCCCAAAGGAAGTGCAAAAATGTGAAACACTTGCCACTAAATAGACTGAAAGGTTCACTTGTTTAGAGTCTGAGAGCCAAAACAAAAAGGCAGAGTCTCATCCTGTTCTACCTCAGCTGGGAATGCATTCCTTGGGCAACTCAAAATTTGGGTCCCTCGAAAAGATACACACACCTCAATGTTCACAGCAGCACTATTTACAAAAGCCAGGATGTGGAAACAACCTAAATGTCCATCAACAGATGACTGGATAAAGAAGATGCGATATGTATTTATACACAATGGAATACTACTCTGCCATAAAAAGGAATGAAATAATGCCATTTACAGCAACATGGAAGCACTTAAAGATTATCATACTAAGTTAGTCATAGAAAGACAAATATGATATGATATCATTTTTATTTGGAATCTAAAAAATGATACAAATGAACTTATTTATAAAACAGAAACAGGCACACAGACATAGAAAAACAAACTTATGGTTATGAAAGGGGAAAGGAGGGAAGAGAGATAAATTAAGAATTTGGGATTAACATATATGCACTACTATATATAAAACATAACCAACAAGGACCTACCGTATAGCACAGGGAACTACATTATCTTGTAACAATCTATAACAGAAAAGAACCTGAAGAAAGCTGAGTCACTTTGCTGTACTCCTGAAACTAACACAACATTGTCAATCAACTATATTTCAAAACAAAAACAAAAACAAAAATAAATTGGGGCCCCTCTGCTCATGTCCGTGAATAACCCAGGATGGACTGAACCTACAAATAATGAGCATTGACTGTATCCATTTAAAAATCTTGGTCAAACTGTTTCATACACTTTTATCTGGAGTGAATGTTAATTTTGCTGGCTTTCTTGGTACTGATTTCTTTCACGTGCTTTGGAATTTTTATTTCTAGGTTTATTTTAATGAAAAGATGTTGCTTTACTTTTTTTTTCTCTCTCCATCTTTGTCTCTGCTAATAGTTTTGAGATTATTGCCACATTTTTCACACAGCCCCCAGTTCAGAGTCATATTACTAGACTGGGATTTTGGATTTTAATCCATAATGAGGAAATTCCAAGTCTAGGCACGGAGCTAAAGTGTCATTTGGTAGCTGCAGTTCATGATGTCCGAGAGCCTCTATGTCTACCAGCCACTCTGGACTCATAGCTTCAGGTAAGGCTCTCATCCCAGGGTGGACTCACAGCTTCAGTTAAGGCTCTCATCCCAGGCAGTAGGTATTATATTTTTAAAAACGTTCTTTAGCTTCTCTTCACACAGACAGGTCCTCCAAGCTACTGACATGGAGTTTTCTACCTGGCTCCGGTGCCCCTGCTTATATAAAATAAATTTACTCCCTGTTATCCCACAGGGGTTGAGATGCTGCTAATCTGTGCTTCCTTCCAGTCATAGAGCCAAAAAGCCTTTGACGTCAGCCCTGTTCACTATCTTGCATTTAGGTATTTATGTTTCATTTGTGGTCCATGGACGTTGCAATTTTGCCTTTGACCCTAGCTCTGTCACTGTTTTATCATTTTCTACTTTATCTTTCCTTGTCGCTTGTTTGGAAATAGAGGGAATAACAGATTGATTAGAAGTCCTCTTAGCTCTTTCCATATACCTTTCTTTCACAACTTACTCTCCATGGGCTTATAAATATCTGGATTTGTGCCTTTGTCTTCCTGCCTCCAATTTCAAAACATTTGAGAGTAGACAGTCTCTCATGTAAGTCTTTTTATTTTCAGCTGCTCCTAACACAATGCCTTGCACATAGTCAAGATCTGTTGAATTAAACAGTAATAGGAAGGTATGCATCAGCTTGTTGTAAGAAACATTCTCCTGGTAATTAGCATTGTACCAAAATATGTAAGATGGAGAATTTTCTCCCCTAGAAATCATCAGGAAGAATCTAAAAGACCTCGTAGGAGGGATATTACCAAGTAGGAATTTTCATACTCTTTTTTGTTGTTATTGCAGCACAACTGTTTTTCCCCCTAAAGAATCTCACACAGGATGTTAATCAATAAAGCAGATAAAGCAGAGCTCTTCCAGGTGACAGAGGTAATGGACCTGGAAACCTGACTGTTTAGCTTTCATCTCCCAGGAGTCATGTTAAGGTACCCACCCAGGAAGTCATTACCACACTATGGTCCTACAAAGGATTGAGAGGTTGGTCTAAATTACTTCCAGTATCTGTAACAATCTACAGTAAATAATTCCCAGTAGTATTCTAAAGAAAGAAAACAAAAAATTAAAAAGTTAGAAATTATACTTTGTAAAATGTCATGATATATTCTGAAGCTACAGCTTCGGAAGGAAAGGAGGTTTTGTAATGAAAGGCTGCTTGGGAAAAAGGCTGGTACATTATAGGATATCGGTGTTGAGTGAGTTCTGAAGCATATTTGTACCCTGAGATTCCGCAGAAATGAAACCTAACAAATGCCTCTTTAACCCTCCTTCAGTGATGACTAGATTTCACCCAAAACTCTCAACTGGATTTGAAACCGAATGAAATACCCTCTAAGAATCACGTGGAGCTTCTGCTCACAGTAAGATGATAAAGAAAAACACAGCCAAACCTCAAAGATAACCTTTAAAAATTTTTTTCACAACTTCCTCTGAAAAGGAGGAGAGTGGTTAAAATGCAAAGTAAAACATGAAGGAGAAGATTCCTAGACACACAACAGCCCACAAAAGCGAGTTAACTAATTAATGACCCTAGCGCAGTGGACTCAGCACAAAGGTCTCTGAGTGGTCTCTCAGCGGGAAAAAACACCTAAGAGTTTATACAGCTTGAGTTCCAGCCCATCTTGGTGTTATGTGGAAGATTTGCTGCTGCCTATCACTTCTAGTCTCACGGAAACCAGGCTGAGTGGAGACAAGTATTTGCACGTTTAGCAACCTATGCACGGCAGCAGGTTTGGTTTCATTCCACGGGGCGCTCTGCCAAGGGATGAGCTGCAGTAGTAATTTCTCTCTAAGTTACTGTCAAATTCCCGCTTTAAGCTTCTATCTGGGTCACCAGAGGCCAGCATATATCTTACGCAATTCAGAAACTAGGACTTGGGAAAGTAGATTTTTAAGGAGTATTGACTCAATAAATTTATATCGTCTTGACAAGCAGAGGAGCTCAAAGGGGAGGGAACTTGGTCTGCTTTCAACTAGGATTCTTGGGTTTGTCTTCCCTTTTACACATTAAAAATTCTTAGCAGTTCATATACGTGTCGCCTTGGAGAATTATAATTGCTACAGTAAATTTATTTGAATGTCTATTTTCTTAAAAGAAGCGTATGTTGTAAAAATGAGCTTTTAAGCTTTTCATATTTCAGTTTTGTTATTTGCTAAATGAAGAGCCTAGATTGTCTACGTAAGTACAGTCTCATGTTACGGGCTTCAGCATTATTCAAAACGTGCAGCACCCTTCTTAGCTCTGTGATCTAGATAAACTATTTCATCTCTTTAAATGACAAATTTCTTTATCTGTAAAATCAGGGTAATATTCACTTTTCAAGGTGGTTGTGAGGAAGAAAAGAATTAGGGAATGAAAAATCATTATTAGCACCATGCCTGGCACATGACAGATACCCCAAATACACTAGTTTCTTTCCAGTTCTAACATCCTACAAGTCTGTGACTCTGTCAGGATCCCTTTGAGGTGTACAATCAATGTTCCAATCATTTTCCATAAGGAGTCTGTGGCACACAGAGATTAAAGCTGTTTGCCAAGGTCACGGAGCTCGCTGGGAAACAGGCTCAGAGCTGCTATTACCTATACAGGAAGTCTCCACACTACAGAAGATGATGGTTTCAGCCTTGAATCCTCTTTTGTCAGCTGACTGATGAAGGATTTTTCTTTCTTTCAAAAATCTATCAAGCTAGTACTGTACCATTAATAGTAAGACACACATTTGCCAAAAGCTCCTGCTGAGCTTTCTCCTCAGAAAGTTTCAATAAGGCAGCTGATCCTGACAATATTGAAAGAAGCAGATTCAGGGTTGACCACGCGGCGGGCCTTTGGTTCGTACGAACAGCCTTGGGAAAGCCAGTGCTTCCTACTATCGATCCAAGTGCAAAGAACACAACTCTGATACAAGGCCGTTTGATTTCTTATCAGTCAGCACCAACTGGACCTCTGTGTGTGATTCTTCTGTTCAGAAAAGCCAGCTCCTATCACTTTATACTTGTAAAGTCCGTTTACAAGTATTGCCAACCCTCCCTCTAACATTCTCCATGTGATGATGCTGGCTTAGAAAAAACTATGATCAACTTAGGGGGAAAAAATCTCCTATGGTCTTTTAAGTATGCCAAGGATGCCAAGGAACAGAAGCCAGTTGTGTCCTATCAATCTATTTACCTTTATACCTTCCCCTACAATTGGAGCTCTTCCTATCACCCTGAGTTGTGGACAAGAGTGAAAGTGCCCTTTTCGGTAGAATTCAGCTGCCCTGGAAGAAAGTGTTCAATGCTGCTGGGATACCGTAAGGGGCGGTTTCACTAGGCCCTGTCTTCTCTAAGACCATCACTGAACTATCTTTGCCAAAGGTAAGCTGGAAGAAAGAATGAAAATGCATTGCTGTTCAGTGTCTCCCGTGTATTGACATGACTGCAGTGATTCCTGGAGAGGAAGACTCTCAAGTGACCATGACTCTCGCTTCTGCTTCATGACTGAGGGAATCGAGGCGGTGAGACACTGAGGAGCTCGCCTGACACGGATTGAGTGAGGAGCAGAGATCCTGAGCCCGCGTTCTCCCCGCAGGGTCGTGCTTACCTCCCGCCACTCCCGGAGCATCGGAGGTTGAGACAGAGAATAAGATGCCGAGAACACGTTAAGGGGAAAGGAAAAGTAGAGAGACTCCAATGAAGACATGTCAGAAAAGGCATTAAGAAAGAAAAATACAGGAGTCAGGAGAGGACCTAGGGGAGAAGCAGAGCAGAAGGGTCTAACCCGCTGGGGAGGAAACCCCCCCCCCCCCGTCTTGGCTGGCTGCCTGGTAATAAGCCCGGCCAAGAGATCTACATTCATCAGATCCACCCAACAAAGGGATCTGTGAATCATTAAAAAAAAGTTTATTTCTTTATGCCACAAATGATAAAAGTCATAAAATAGGAGGGTTTTTTTTTTCCAGAGTAATGGCTGCAAATAATTTCAAACATCATTCTGAAGGCTCCGTGTTTAACTACTGAAAAAGAAATGATGTGTTTTGAAACCCAATCAACCCCCAGTTATCCACAAGGCATGTTGTGTACTTGCATGTAGAGATGAATTCATTTGCAAGATGGCCAAAGCTCAGTTAGCATAGGTTGGGGAGGGCCTCTGTCCTCAGAGAAAGGAGAAAAGTCATTGATCATTTCTTACTTCCTAAAGGTTATTTTCCTTTGTTATCTAATTTCAGCATAAATACAAAGAATTGTGGCCCATGTCGGAAATTTGGGTATTTGTGAAAATGTGTTCCAGCAACGGCGATTCTTCTCAAAGCTAAAAAGGAAAACACACACACACCACAAAGCCCTATACATCATTAAGTCTCATTCTACATTTGTTCTAGATTTGTTATGGGGGAATATTAATTGGTCCCTTGGGATAGGTTTCTGCGTATATACAGCAATTCCAACCAAGTGTTTGTCTGGAAACAAAGACTGGTAAGCTTTGTCACTGCCAGAGACCTAACTGTCCAGCCTAAGGACCAGACAGTGTAAAAGTCTGTTCCATACTTCATCCAAAGGAAGGGGAATTGTAATTCTGCAGCAATGCCAGAGAGGTCTGATGTTCTGATTTAGTACATGCCTTCTCCTACTAGACTATAAGCTTCATGAGAACAGGGGCCTTATCTTTGTCTGCCATTATTATGCCTCAGTGCCTAGAAAGTGTCTGGTACATAGTAGGTTAAGGTAGAAATTTTGAATAGTTTCTATTCCTATTTTCATAAACTTTCTCATTATAGCCCATTATCTTGAAAGGCTCAGCTCAAATGTCACCTTATTTAGAATGCCTTTCATTCACTCACTACATGTGTTGAACACCTACCTACTGTGTGATAGACGTTGCCAAGCTACATCTGTTCACAGTCCTTTTAATGTCTTAGGAATCTTTCTCATGGCATCTCTAGCCCAAAAGGAACACCAACAGTTCCATGTGTTAAGTAGTTAGGTCCAAACAACTTAATGGGTATTTGTTTCCTAACGACTCAGTGGCCATTTGAAAAAAAAAAACAAAAAACAACCTATTACTTGAAAGAGAAATAGTACTTTACTTCATTTGTGAATAGCCACATCTTCACACTGAAGGGATGTATGTACCTGTGGGGCACTGCACCCCTTCTCAAAGTCTAAAATCAGATTGGAAAATGCCACCTTCAATTTCTATCCCATGTTGATTTTCCAAAGTACTTGCTTTTCACCAAAGCAACTTTGCAAAGATCAGACAGACATCATAGGAAAAAAATACAACATGACCTGGGAGTTTACAGAGTGCCCATCAGACGTCAAGTATTGCCGTGTTTCTGTTGAATATTTAAAATATCCCCCTGCAGCCCTGGGGGCTTGCTGTGTTCCCTATACACAGTTTCAGAAGCGTGGTGTCTACACTTCATGCTGGACACTGGATGTACAGCAGTGAGAGAATCAGATGAGGTCCTTCCATGACGTCTTAGCATGGTGTGCTCACCTCCACACACAGAGTTTGTCACACATTCGCTAGTTACGTGTATTTGTCTTTCCTACTAAGACCCTGCCTAATTTCCCGAGGGCAGATAGCTTCTTTTTATTGACATCAGCAACTCCTAACATCCCGAACACAGAGCAGGATTTGGGTGCTTAATAAATATTGGTTAAATAAATGAAAAATTAAACAAAAGAATGAATAAGTGAACAAGTGACCAAATGGCCCTGAAAAACAGCACAATGCCTTATCTTCAGCTGTTGAATAATGACTGGATTATGAGAAAGTTATCTTCCTTCCTATCTTAGAGGTGCCTCTTGGCTGGAAAATGGCCTAGCACCTAGGTTCATGGATTGACTCCCAAAGTTGTTATTTACTACAGCATCTGTCTAGACTCCAGGGATATTTCACAGGTCTGAATGTTGTTTCAGAAAATTGAAAAAAAAATTCTGGCCAAGAAAAGTGTGTAGCAGAATGTTCATTGCTTCCATGAGTTACTATTTGACTCTTGACATAAAGCACCAAATGTGACAACTTTATTCTGTACAAAGACCCTAGGAGAAAAATGGACATAGGACTCAAAGGGGAGTTTGCCTTATACTGACCATTAATAACCCATGTGAAGGACTCCATGAAAGCTATGAAGCTTTACAACCCCAATGATGAGAATCACTGGCTAAGACAGGTGATCAAGGTCTGAGGCAAAGACAAGAACTCTGCCTCCACTGTCCTCACTGGCTCTCTTTGCTCTGACTCTACTATACTGCCAGCTGGGAATCTCTTACCACAGTACTGCCAGTCACTAAACCAACATAGGTATCTTCACTGGTCTACATTCAGATCCAAATCTAGTATAACCCAGGCATAATTTTTTTTTAAGAGTTATAAGATTTTAGAGCTGGGAGGGATCTCTGAGATCATGCCGTTCAACCCTCTCCTTGTTGAGGTGCAGAAACTGAGGACCCCCAAAAGTGATCAACTGGCCTAAGATCATTCTGTTCTCTGGCCATCAGAGCCACTGCTACATCTCTTGTTGGAAGACATTCCAGAGCAACAGCACTGGAGACCAGAAAAGCAGATTGTAGCAAGTGAGGATGAAGCCAAGTGGCTTAGGAAAAGACATCCTCCTTTAAAATATGCCCCACATCTTCCCAGCATTCCTTTTCCAGTCCAAGCGTCCATCAGTGCTCATCGAAACTACTGGAATCACCTGCTAACTGGCATTTCTGCTTCGACTCTCTTCTTTTCCATCTCTCTCCAGAGTGACCTGCAGACAAACCTAGTTTTTAAAATCCTAAATCCAACTCAATTTTCCACTCCTTAAAATTCTCATCAGTTCCCTTTTGCACTTAAACTATAGCACTCCACGACTTCCTGCATGATCTAGCTCCTGTCTACCTCTGGCTTTCTTTTGTTTTATCTTCTAATACTCTTTCCTTTGTACCCTTTTCTCTAACTCTACTAGGCTTTATCCTTTCTTTGAACACACCGTCTTCCTTCACTCTGCAGAGCCTCGGCACTAGCTCTTCCTCCTCTCTGATTTGTTCTTCCTCCGATGTCCACAGAGCTCATTCCCTCCTGTCAGTCAAATGTCATTCCTCAAGGGGACTTCCCTGACCTTCCAGTCGGAAGTAGCTACGAATCACTTAATTCTCTGCAGAACACTGATCAGTACCTGATATTTTTCCCTTTAAATAACTTGTCTGTCTGCTCCTGTATAATCTGGTTTCCTCCATTAGAATGAAAGCTTCAGGAGAACTAGGTCTTGGTCCTATTCACCAATGTACCTCAGTACTGTGAAAGATTATGTGCTCAACAATTTTTGGAACGAATGAATGATATTTTGTCTTTGTGTGCTATAAACACTTTTAGTTGTTTCAACCATCCCTCAAAAGGCAGAAATCCCTGCCCACCCACCTCCCCCTCACTTCTGATTGCTCCCTGAGAATTATAGAAGAGATATAGAAATGTGGTTTCCCAGCAGTAATCTTGAGAACTTATTTTTTGAAGAAGAGTAAAGTGTTGCAGTGATGTAATACAGTCTCCACAAAGAACTTAAGAGCTTCGCCAGCTACTGCAGGCACCTTGGCTTATTAGGTTGCTAGCTGTGACCGCTGTCAACTAAATCCTAGCTCTAGTGAAGATGAAGGACAGTGACGAGGAAACAGTTTATTAGCAACATGTTATTCCTCTAAAAGATTCAGAAGTCCATTAAAAATGCCTCATTAAGATCTAGGGGTTCAGATTTGAGGCTTAATTTGAAAAAACAGGAAGATGGGACATAAAGATAGCTTTATGAGGGGCCCAGGGAAGGTTTGAGACCCAAGAACCCACTTCATTGCTCTGTTAGTTCACAGCTGCTGTTCCCCCTGTAGTGCCCTCAGCCTTTCCTTTCAGAGAGAGAGAGAGAAAGCCTTGCCACTTTCCCAGAAAAGAGCAGAGACTGTCCAATGGGAAAGGATGGATGAACTACATCCTTAGGAATGAGAACAGTCTACTTGGACCAGCTGGAAATGATCTAAGAATGTACCATGACTCTGAGAATCATACAAACAGGGGAAATTTAACTTTCATAAAACCCAAAAGTGTATGAGCTGATGTTTCAGTCCAGCCAGAGAAATTGGGAATCTGAGGAGATGTTTTCAGAACCCAAAGAACAATTATGTGTAGCAAGTTCAAAGACTAGAAATAGAGGGTGAATCTTTGCGGAAAAGTGGTTCAGAAGAGCCCTAGGAAGTTGTCCAGGGATTAAGGAGTGACCTGGAGGCTAAGCTAACAAGAGGCCCTCAGGTTTTTCCAAAACAAGTATCTGAAAGGGGAATATTTAATTGAATTGTTCTGAACTTTTTAGTTTCAAAAATTATGACAAGATTCTTTCTTGTGAAATTTTTTTTTTTTTTTTTTTTTGGCAATGTTGCTTCTGCCATGGCCAAAAGCCAGGGGGAAGAAAAGCATCAAAATACTTGAAGACTCTAGGTTCTTGTAAAAAAAATTCAGTGTCAGTGTGATTCTACAAGCTGAAAAGAGTTTGACTCGTGCTATGGGTTTTAAGTAATGTTAGGTCAGTCCTAGCCAGCATCTGTCTATGAAAATGCTCATGATAGCAAGGAACTTGTGGGCTGTTTCTGAAGAGCTTTAAGCAAAGAGTAGACAGACATCTGCTCATGATGCTTTAGGCATTCATCTACTTAGGATAATCTGAACCCTTTGTACTATTCTAAAAGATAGAAAGAAAAGGAATAAAAGTTAAGGAGATTCTTTAATAACATCATTTTAAAAATCATGATATATATCACCACAATAAAAGGGATAATTAAAAAAAACCCAATGAGCTGAAGTGTATTTACATCAAAATTTTTGTTTCATACTATTACTAAAACAAACTTAGTCAAAACCATTTTTTTTTAAATTAAGGGAAAAAAACTACTACAGCTATTTGATCTTTTTATATCAAGTGACAGTTGAGTGAAGGGTGCACGTGTGGTGAAGAAGATAAGGACATGGATGTGTTATGTGGTGCGCAGTGTTCTAAATGGAAAGGGAGAAACAGACTAGGCAATATTTTCTACTGAACAATTACTTCCACTCCCAATTATCAAGCATTCTTTGAGCATAAGAGTTCCTTATGCTCTCCCTGGTCCGGCATTTAAAATACATACCCTGTTCATTCATTTTCATCTTTCCCATCTCATCTGTATTCTGGCCATGGGTCACCTCCATTGTCCATTTTTCCTAGGCCTGCTTCAGTGCATGCCAGACTTACGTCCTAACACCTTCCTGAACATGTTCTCTATAAGAACATACTCTCTAGCCTCAGTGGAGCCCTCTGTGCTGCCAACAATTCTTTTCTTTTGCTTTGCTGGCTTCCACTCAATTTCCCCAGTGGCTGTGCCAGGCCTTCACGCTGACTTTCCCAGGTCCGACTTCCCTCCTTCACGACAGCAGAAGAGGACTGAGAAAACTTCTCCACAGAGAAGTGTGAGCCTGTCCATCAAAGGCAGCCTCAACTTTTCTCTTCTTCGAAAGCTTTCTCATATCCCCACCCCATCTTTCTCAGTTTGTTCGTTTCTGTTATTTAAGAATAGAAAGTATGTCCTTTTCTCTGCTCACGATTCCTTCTCTTGTCACCTAGTGTCTGCTTTAGGATGTGTGGCATCCAGTCTACCCTTATCTGCACATTTTATCAACCTCTCCTTCCAGATCAACTCATCTCCTAGGGATCTCTAAACAAACAAACAAACTAAACCAAACCAAACAAACAAAAAAAGCCTTCCCACCCTTCTGTAACTCTACAAATGATGAAGTGTCTCTGTCAACACTTGTGAAAAGCTTCTACCCATTTTCTCATTAATATGCTTTACACACTGTGATCTTGATTTCATTCCTAACATATGGGAGAAACTGCTCTCCCACTGGCCTTTTCTTCAGACTTCAACCTCTTGGCAGCATTTATCATACAGTGCATCTCCAAGACTTCTCTTTTACTTCTTCAGCTACCTCTTCTGTGGTGCTTCGTATGGCTTCTTTTTCACCATGTCCTTTTCCTTTCTGAATACAGCTGTGCACCCAAGTCCCAAGGGTCCCTCCTCTCATCATTCTATTTGCTCTACCTAAAAACTGCTACCAGATCTTTAAATTCTGTATTTCTTAATTTATGCTTCTATCACTTGAGCCATGATCTCTTTTTTCAAAGATCCAAACCCCCACAGCTTAGTTGAATATAACACCTACAAGTCCAGCTCGTAAGTTAAACTCAACAGTGCCTCTCAATAAAAATGACTATTTTCCCCTCCTAAAGCTCCTCTCAATGTTTGTACTACTTTTTAAAATTTTTATTTTTGTTTTTGGTTTCTTTTTGGCGGGGGTGGGGGTGGATAATTCAGTTTACCTACCTAATTTACTCTGCCCCTGACCTATATCCTCCCCCCATTGTTTGTACTTTCGATAATAACATTCACCATTCTTCCAGAGGACTGGTACTCATTCTGCATTTAACAAATACCTACTGTATGCTTAATATAAGTAAGTCAGCAGTTCTAGGCACTGGGGATAAAGGGATAAAGAAGTGGACAAGGTAAATGAGGCTTCCAGCCTCCTGGAGTTTACATTCTAGAGTTGGGAAACAGAAAACAAATAATTAATCAAACAGGATAAATTTTGGTAGATATAAGTACTAAAAAAAAAAGTAAAATGTGATTGATTGGCTATTGTAAGGGATGGAGTTGGGCAGTGGGACAATCATATTAGATAAAGTGGTCAAGGAAACCTCTTTGAGGAGATGGTATTTGAGCTGAGGCCCGAATAAGAAAGATGCTCTTCATGTAGATACCAAAGAAAGCTGCTCTAACAGAGGGATCAGCAAGTACCAGAATTCTAAATATGTCTATGTTTCTGCTTCCTTTATTCACACCTCATCACTGTAATGTCTCTAATTTGAATAGCTTGTTAAGTCTTGCAGAGAGACTTTCATTTTGATCTGTCTTTTATCTATTTCCTCCTGGATTAAGCCCTCATTACTTCCTACTCCTGGTATGTTTCCCTTTCCAGTGCATCCCTCGCATCACCACAGAATTAAGTTTCCAGTTGGACTCTGCAATATCATACATTCACTCCACAACCTCCAGTGAGCCTCCATTGTGCGATGGACGAGTCTAAACTTGAAAGCCTCACATTCAAATCTGTTCAACCTCAAAATATCTTTCAATTCTTCTGTTCCATACTGAGAAGTACAATCCCCCTCAAATTAGTGTCCAGAACACACCTTCCACGTTTCCATCTCCAAAGTTTCCCTTCACGTCTCCTCTCCTGGACTGGCTGTCACCTCCTCCAACCTAACCTGGGCCAGTCACAGCCCTCCTAGCCTCCTTAGCTCTCTCTCAAATCACCTCTTTTTTGAAGACCCTTCAGATTTCTCTCTGCTTTTAACCCACAAGAACATCATCCCTTTCTTAGAACATGTCATATTTTGCCCTAGAATGTGGTTATGTGCACGTCTGTCTTCTCATTCTACTTCCCTTACTGTAACACAGATGTTTTAAGACAGTGACCACATGCTATTTAATCTTGCAGTAGTGCAGTGCTTCACACACAGCTGGCACTGAATATTATTTGTTGAACAAATGAATTTGTCAAATCTGAGTCTGATTAACTGATATTTACTTCATGATATCCAAGTGGTTTACCTTTTATCACTTCTCTTACTTGTTCTCAGGGGACCTAGATGTGAAGTCAGAAAGCAGAGTGAAATACAGAGAATCCTTTTTTTGAGATGGTCTAGTTAGTTTCAAATGATTAAATGTTTGTATTGAGAAACATTAAAAATACCTCTTTTTTGACTTGCATAATCCATATACTGTGAAATAAATAACCCTTGGTGAAGTACTAACTGGTTGATTTCTGCTCAGGATACATAAAACTGGTTACTACCACTCAATGCTTAAAAATACATTATCACAATCACAGAACTTCAACACTTACCACATTACTGCACGTTCTATATCGAATATTTCTTCCCTCACAGCTCCTAGGTCACAAACAGAAAAAAAACAAACAAACAGAACTCATTACTACCTATGAAAGCCCCCAAATTTGAGCTGTTTTCCTATAAAAACAATTTCCTCTTAATCCTACTATCAGAGCCTCTCTTTCTCAGTATGCTCTTAGAGGAGTTACTATCAAATGGTAAGTTGAGTACACTTGAAGTTGCATATGTAAATTGATTTCTCCATGAGGGCTGAAACTAAGCAGTCATTTTGTTTCAGAAGTTGTCAGAATAAGTGTTTATAGTGAATTCTTATTTAATCAAATAAATTTTAATGCAAGATTTTCTGAAAAATATTAACATTAAATGAATTCTCTCAATTGCTTCTAGTACAAAAACTAAAGATAGATTTCACTAATAGACCTTAGATCTTGAATATGATAAAAATTGGACTTAATATTCTACATGTCTTTTAAAATTACACATTTAAGGATATGAAGAGTCGTAATTCTTAAAGATTTATTTTCATTTCTAAAATACAAGCTTATTGTAGAGGTTTTAGAAAAAAATATGACACAAAAGGAAAAAAATCTCCCATAGTTGTCTCATCTAAAGATAATCACTATTATTTTGATTTATCAATTTCTTTCCAGTGTGGAGGAAATAACATCATTTATACATGTAATTTTTTCACTTTATAGCTTGTTTTTTCCACTTAAAATCCTTTGGTGCTATTTTCCCACACTTCTGAATAACTTTAAAGACATCATTTTGAGAGCTACATACTATTCCATCAAATGATACGATTTGTAAAATCATTCCTTCATTTCTTGTCATGTAAGTAATCTCCAATTTGGGATTTTATAAATGATAGTGCAATAAACAACATCCATGCATATATTTTATCCAAGTTTCTGACTATGTCTTCAAGAGAGATAAGCTTTTAGAAGGGGAATTACTGCACTAAAGGGGATCAATTTTTATAAGGCTCTTGATAAACACTGCCAAATTGCATTCCATAAAGGTTGTACCACTGTGTACGCCCACCAGTAATACATGGGAGTTTCCATTTTAGTCAACTCTTCTGAACAAAACCATTAATTTTTGATTAACCATTCAATGATGACACTTAACAGTGGTACTCTGCTCTTTTAAAAATAACTCACACTTAAAAAAAGACAAGTGAAATATAATAGGAAATTCTGAGAGAATGATTATACTACTAATAGTTATGGAATTCCAGGTACATTTCTAAGTGTGTTGTGTGTATTAATTTATATGCTCTTCTCAAGAACTCTGGGAGACAGGGTACTATCATTACACCCGCTTTACAGACGAGAAAACTGAAGCTGAGGGAGGTTAAGTCACTTGCCAAAATTACACAACTATTAAGGAGTAGAGCTGAGATTTGCAACCGGGCCCTTTGGCTTCAGAGCTTATACTCATAACCATGACGTTTACTGCCTCCTAATTCATTGTTTGCTCAACACACATGCATTGAGCTCCTATTACGTGCCGGGCAATACATCTACTTCTGAGAATACAAAGAAGAATGGATATGATTTCATCTTCACTATTCAGAAAATTACTCACATAATTATAATTCAGTGTAAGAAATGCTAGATATTGTGCTAGGTCTTAAGACTATTATCAAAAAAAACTGTCATCTGAAAATACAATTACACAAAGGCTATCTTAGGAGATAGGTCCCAGGCTTGAAGACTTGACTATAAACAGACTGACAATATTAATATTCATTAAACAACAGAATGTGTCAAAGGAAAGAAAGGGCTAGCCAGGCATTAAAATCACAGGGAAAAAAAGAGAATGAAAGAAATACTAGGTTGTGAGTGCCCAGCCCAGCAAAGTCCCAGGCTGAGGGCCAATGAACTTCAAGTCCTTCTGGTCCCATCGACTAGGCTGCTGCCATCACCAGAGAGAACACTCGCACTAACTGAGCTGATGCCAATGAATTTTCTGTTCCTCCCAGGAGGACCCTCATTCCAATGCCATGATGATCAAGCAACTTGCCAAGAGTGCTCTGTTTTCATGCCTGCTAAGGGGCAGACTGTGCTTGCCATGCTGACACGGGTATTCTGGCCCATGCTATGGACAGTTCTATTTCTCACTGTAAATTAATAACTGGCATTCTAATTTGAAATATTAATCTCGTCATTGTGAGTCCACTTCCAAGAGAAGCTAGGTTCTTGGTGTGAACGCTGAAAACTTCAGGTTTCTGAGTTTAAAAAGATGAGAGCTAGCCTCCAGTTGATGGTAAATTTACAAAGTAATTAATTCTGTGACCTGGAGGGCTTTGGTAACAAGCCACCTAGACATCAGTGTTGGCTGACTGAGATGGTTTTCAGTTTTGAATCTCCTAGTGTATATGTGATAGGGTATAGTGGTTAAGAGTACTCATTTTGAAGCCAGAATCTTTTTTCTGGAATCCTGACCCTATTCCTGAGATGTTATACCTCAGTTTTGTCATCTGTAAAATGGGATAATATCACATATCTCCTGGGATTATTATGAGGCATAACTGAGTTAATATTTGTGAAGTACTTTGAACAGTGCTCACATATTGTAAGCATTATGCAGACATCTAACAAATAAATTGTGTGTAATAGATGTACAAGTATAATAGATATCAAAAGAGAGTTACAGTTATGTGGAGAAGAAACTGTAGACAAAGATGTAGAGGAATGAAAATACACAGTGTGTTAGCACATTTTCAAGCAGTTCTGTTGTTTGGGTTTATGTGGGGAATTGCAGGAGATGAAAAAACCTTCTAATTGTGAATTTTGCAATAGGCAGAGGGGAACCACTGAAGGTTTTAAGCCAAGGGAGATACAATGATGATTATTGTTTTTTAAAAAAATCTCTTGTATTAATCATAAAGACCTTCAAACACTAAGGTTTTTCACCTTCCTTTTATTTTCTTTTCCTAACCTTATCTCCCTGGAAGGGATAATGGAAACACATCTGAGTTAAGATGTGTCTGGTCATCTGGGTCTAGACTTTGCTCCTCTCTTTGCATGAACCTCACATCCTCCCAGGGTTTTTGCTTCCTCATCAGTCAAATGGGTATCAACATGGCAGTGCATGACATTATGGTCACCAACTGAGATAGTTTACAGAGGCTCTAACTAAAGCCCCTGAGGTTATTACAGAGATAATGCTTCCTAAACATACGAAACAGAAAAAGGCAGAAAAATACCTACTTCAATAATTTAAATAAGCCTTTTCCCAGATATTTTAAACTATGAATACCTACGCATGTTTTAAAAGCATCCCTGACATGGACCTAGAGATTATCATACTAAGTGAAGTAAGTCAGACAGAGAAAGACATATCATATGGTATTACTTATATGTAGAATCTAAAAAATACTATAAATGAACTTTTTTACAAAATATAAACAGACTCACAGAAATAGAAAACAAACCTAATGGTTACCAAAGGGGAAAGGCATAGAGAACAGATAAATTAGGAGTTCGGGATTAACAGATATACATTACTATACATACACAATAAATTAAAAAAAAACAAGGATTTACTATGTAGCACAGGGAACTATATTCAGTATCTTGTAATAACCTATGAGAAAGAATCAGAAGAACATGTATGTGTGTGTGTGTATGTATATATCTGAATCACTTTGCTAAACACAGTATTGTAACTCAATTACATTTCAATAATAAAAAAGCATCCTTGCATAATAGGAGATGTAAGCACATAATGTAAAAGACTGACTTAAAATGCTTCTTATTTAGCAAAAACAAAACAAAAACAAGCACAAAACATAGCAAAGGGGGAAAAAAAACACTTGCCACCATTTCCAAAGAATACCCTGTAATTGTCTAACCCCTAAAACTGATTTGCAAATAATTTAGTTATGCTACTGAATTAAGTCTTCCCTTTATTATATTGTATTACTTTTTGAGCAAGAGCTTATTTAACTTGACTGTAATATGATATTAAAGTGGTAATGCTTAAGTTTGGAAAAGTCTTTATTATTGAAAGACATGATCAAATTGTGAATAATAATATCAATACGAGTCTCTATTATACATAGAGTGCCTGCTGCAGGTATCCGGTCCAGGATTAGGTATTCTGTGCCCATTATCTCTAACCATCCAGCAACCGCAAGTTTTGTTATTCCCACTTAACAGATGAGAAAACTGAGACTGACAAAGAGTAGGAGACTTAAAGCCATATACTATACAGAAAAGAGAGAACCAGGGATTGGGGCCCAGGTTTGTCTAACTCCAAAGCATATAAGACAATAATAATAATAAAGGAACAAGATGTTCTTGAGATGTATATAATACTAGGTTAAATCTGGGAGACTTAGCAAGGAGTTGGCCCGGGAGGTTAACTGCCCCTTACTTTCTACATCAATATATCACTTGTTTCTCAGTTCTGGTAAATCCACTTCTAGTAAGTAAATGACACCTAGACACACATTATACATTTGGAACATGTCCAAGAGAACCATGCTCGTCAGTAAAATGTAATACGAAGGCGCTTCAGTGCAGAGAAGCTTTTATTTTTCAAACATCCCAGTTCATAAAATCTGAATGCGAATTTTATTTAAGTAATACAGGGACTATTCTACCACAAGGATTTTAATTCTTGACAAGCATGAACTGCTTCTTCCAAAGCATTTATCTGGGCACAAAAGCCTCATATGAGAATTTAGCAGCAAAAAATATTTTCTTCTCATTTAAAAAAATTCTTTTTAAAAAGCTAGTTTGTTAATATAAAACAGCTGAAGGATTTTCTCCACATTTCAACAAACTAAAATTCACCTCTGGAAATGAAAACAAATATTAGAAATTTCAGTCCAAAATGGTTTCCAAGAAAGTGTACAGACCAGTGACAACAGAGGATTTAAGTAAACGCATCTGCTCAGTGCAAACTGTGAAACGGTCACCCAATTGTATTTAGAGTTAAGTACCATACCAGTTAATGAATCAGAAACTAGTTCAAGCAGTAAAGAACAAAACATAAATAAAAATACATTTCAAAACAAATGTGCACAGGAAGTTCCTTATTTATATCAGCATTTTATGTGTACCCAGTCACTTAGTAATTTTGATTTAGTTCCTTCTCTCAAAAAAAGGAAAACACCTTGGTCACAAGCTATTTGTGAATTATTTAGACTTTAACTCACTTATAATGAGATTAGTATAGGCTTAAAGCATACTCTATTGGTATCCAATTAACACAGAACAAACCATCCAAACTCTTCCAATCTTAAATTCCTGATGTTACCTTAGTTTCAATTACCATAATGTAACAACCTTAGAAGAGATGAGTTTCCCTAGAAAATTAAAAGCCCTCTTTCCAGGCTTTAGCCATTTGTTGGCTTCCCACCCTCCCCCTACCCCCGGCTTATAGAAGTCTTTAGAAGGGGAGAGTATATTCAATTTATCTCTCATCAGGAATAAAAATCTGGTCAAATACATCAATTTAAATTAAAAATTCTCATCCCTTCTCTAAACAAACAGATCCTTCTGATGACATAACCAGACTTTATTCTTGGTGTGAGTCAACCATTTCAAGAAAATCTGGTAACTGTGTATTTAAAACGCCAGAATTTTGAAGGGCAATTGCACTTACACTGGGCTCATGAAGCTTTGCCTCTGATTTCCAAAAGCCAAAGAATACTAATAAAAAAGAACAGGTTACTGTATTTCTCTCAACATCTCCTGCTTTTTAAATATGGACATATGGGCAAAGAATTCTGAAAGAAGACAGTACATCTGCTCATACTCCTCTTTTTTAATCACCCAAAATCAAACTAAGAACTCTTTACAAGAGATCAGACATAAAACCACGTCAGCAATTTAAGCCAGAAGGACTCTAGGGTCCTTAGAGTGTGGCTCCTAAGGTGACCATGAATTGGACAAGACAAGCAGAAAGAGAGCCCCAGCCAGGACTTCATGGAGTACTGGAGCCCTGTCTCCCTCCCTCTCTCCCTTCAGCTGAGCATCTCAGGACTCACAGGAGACGTAGAGCAGGAGGGTATCCCCAAAGAGCCAGATAAAATACTTGTACACTTCTGGGGCATTTTACAAAGACCTCAAGAGGAACAACAAATTCTGAGACCACCCAAGAGGGTGAAGTGGACATGCACTGTTTGGTTGCTTTTCACATTCCATAGACACATTAACCTAGAGTTTCTTTCAGGAAACACTTGATGCCAATGAACTTAGCCATTAGAAAGGAAGCTATATGAACCTCCGGACACTGTGTGTAAAGCTATGCTCACTATCCTAATCCACTGATCAGACTGGATGCTCAAAACCTAGGGGCCAGAGCCAGAGACTGGGCACCACAGATGGTTAGTAGTGGTGTTGCCTTGTATGGGTGAGAAAAGGAGCCAGTAGACATGCCACTCCTGTGGGTCTCCTAAGTCCCAAGTTTTCATTTTTCCCTTAGCTCTCTCTGTCTCTCTTTTGTGCTAAAAGAAGTCATTCTTTAATGCTCTTGGTTTTACTCCATGTTTCAAACAGTTATTACTTAATTCTAATTTAGAGTGTCTTTCAGGAGAATTAAGATGAGCTTTGTTCATGTGGAAACTTATTTATGTAGCACTTGGTCTCAAAAGGAGAAGTCAATTCAGTACTGTTCCTTCTTCAAAAAGTATCTACATAAAAGCAAAGAGTAGAATGGTGGTCATCAGGGGCTCGGAGGTGGGGGAATTATGGAGATGACGTTTAAGGATACGAACTTGCAACCAGTAGGTAAGTCCTGGAGGCCTAACTTACAGCACAGTGACTATAAACGAGATAGTATTATAAAATTCAAAGTTGCTGAGAGACTAGATCTTAATTGTTCCTACCACAAAAAAGAAATGATAATTATGTGACATCATAGAGGCATTAGCTAATGCTAAAAAGTGATAATTATACTGCAATATATGAATGGATCAAATCAACTCATTGTACACCTTAAACTTACAGTGTTATTATATGTCAATTATATCTCAACAAAAAAGAATCTACAGATAACTATGCTTATATTGTATATTCATTATATACGAAAACTAAATGATTGGAGATGTTCTAGTATGTATCCCTAGTGAGTAATTTATTAACATGAAGATTTGAAGTATTTTTAACAAACATTTAACGAATGTATATTGACTCTGAACATGAATCCTTCTAACCATGCCCCTCCCCCACCAACAGCCATGTGCTTCCAGACAACCACCAATCTCAAAATAAGAAATTTGCTTACAAAAGATTCTCCATAACAAATAATGTTTAATCTGGTAACATTTGCCTATGAAAAACTGATCTTAAACATTGAAGGGTGTCGTTAACCTTCTTCCTGGCAAACCCCAGTTTGTTTTTTCCCCCACCTTTCTTTAGAAAGCACCACCAGAATTCTAGGAATAATGCATCCCCAACACACACAACCTCCAGTGGAAAAGTACTTTTGAAACTTGGAGACAGAGGTCTTTGGTACCACAAGACTTACAAACGCAAACATAAAAAAAACTCTCCCCTCTTAAGCATTTAGTTGAAAGGTCCCTGAATCCCACGTAAGAGCCCCATTCGTTTTGCACTGCCTCTTCTGCATGTGATGTATCATGTGGCTCCAAAAGATTAGTGCTAAGGGAGAGATTTATTTTTTTTCCTGGCTAGATAGATATGCAAGCCAAACTGTTATGACAACTTGACAAATGCAGCTTTTGAAAATGCTTTCTGTTGTAGTAATACAACAAACAACAAGGGGGCACGCAGCCAGGCGTCATCCATCAGTAGGTGAGGTGGCTGGAAACAGACACAGCCCTGGTGTCACCAGCTCTTCTCAAGCTGCTGAGGTTCTAACATGGCATGAGGAACTCAAAGAAAAGCCGGCTTGAAAGCTGCATTTTTAAAGCCATTTTAAACAGAAGAGGGGGTAGCGGAATCTCACACTGAAAAACGGCACCGTAAATTGAGTCCTCCAAGTAAAAGTGTTTCCTTGGCAGAGGTGACGTATTTTTGTAACCTTAATTTTACAATTCAACACTTCTGCTCGATACTAATCTCTCATTCTAAAAACATTCTGAATGCTATGCCAGCTTGGAGACTCTGATTTATGTATATAGAGAGAGTTGCTAAAACTTAATGTTTTATCAAATTCAGTACAAAGGGAAATTGCGTCGGTTTTGGGAAAACATTAGAAGATGACATCTTCTATGGTCGTGTGATCTTTCGACCACAGTGAAATAAGGAAAGTATTGCTGTACTTGTACAGATTTTTGAGCCACAGTTAAGAGGCTGCAGAACTGTTACATTCAAATTTGGACCCACGTGAGGATATTCCATACTCAATTTTGAAGTGTGTGCTGTGAGTTTCAAATTGGTTTATTTGCTATCGTAAGTGTTTGGTATATTCTAAATTTAAAATTAGAAAATCAGTGCCAATTTTTTCCCCCAAACAAGCATGATTTTACATCTCTCTGCTAGTTCTTCAAAGACCGGCCTGCCCCAGCAGAGCATCGAGTTCTCACAAACATGGGCTAGGGCTCTGAAAATGAGGATTGTGCTCATGTCATCAGAAGAGAGCGAGAACAATGACATTGGGTACCACAGTGATCATGCCCAGCTTCTAACGAAGCCAGAAACTGCTCCGAGCATACTGCTCAGATAATCTAATGAGACAACGTACAAGCATGCAGTCCGATGGGGAAGATGAGCCCCAGGCAGGTTCACAAGCTCTGGGAGAATGCTTTCTGATATACTGTCACTTCACGCACTTATTGAGCATCCAATCTGAACCAGCACTAAGCCCAGCATTGTGAAAGATACAAACATGAGGACTCCCCCGAATCTTATGAAAGCTAGAATCTAGTGGGAAAAAAAATCCACCTGAGTCTGAGCAGAATACACATCAGTATAACATAGAGTCAACAACTAGTAGGCGTGGTCTGGATACTAAATATGGAAGGAATTAGACAAAGGGACAGGTTGATGAAAGGAAGTAACCTAGGAAGGTGGTATCTTAGGAGGGGTGTCCTGTATGGGCCATGTGAGTCCCAAAAGTGTGATGGGAGGAAGGGGAATTCAAGAAACCACCTTCTCTCCCAACTCCTGCTTGCCAAAGTACTACTGGCCCTAACAGTCAATTCAGTCAATTCACCCAACATCGACTGGGTGTCTACTCTGTGCAGAACAGGAAGACAGAAAGAAAGGCAAGATAAAACCTGTGCCCATTGTGCTGACAGTCTAGTGGGGGGCAGTGTCTTCTAAATGGCTGTAACACCAGCTGGACTATGTAGAAGTGAGTCAAAGTGGTGCAGACATAATGCCTTTTAAATATAGCAAAGTGAGACTAGGGGCCACTGCTGGAGGCAACTTTAAATAACACTGAGGGTTGTGTGGGCAGGGGCAACGAGAGGCATTGTAGGCAAAGGGCTCATCAGGAGAAGAGGTGCAGAATCAGCAAAGTGGCCAGCAGTTGAAAGGGGCCAGAACATAGTCCTGGATGTTTTTCACTTTCGTATTTTTGTTTATTTGCTTTTCCCCTTTGCAGTCTATTTGTGTGGTCTCTGAGCTCCAGTGCCCAGCAAAGCCTGGTATACTATTAGCACTCCACAAGCATTTACTGAAAATGGAAGGAAGGAAGGAAAGAAAGAAGGAAGGAAGAAAAGGAGAGAGGAAGGGAGGGAGGGGTAGAACAGAAGGGAATGCTATAATAATTTCAGGTCACAAAGAATTTTTGGCCTCTTTTGTTCTCATTTTTGAACCTGAAACCCAATTAAAATCTTTCTACCATAAACCAAAGATGAAAAGTTTAAAATGAAATGAAATAGCTACCAGAGGAAAGACATTTTGGCTCTTTTCTACAGACTTGTTTATTTTCACATATTTATTCCAAGTTGTATTCGTCACCGCAATGCATTTGTTCCCTCAGAAAGAGGGCGAGGGGCGGGGGCCAGGGAGGTTGCTGCCTTTGGCTTCAGATCCACTAGCAGGAAGGACATGCACTTTATAATACATACACACATGCCATCAGGTTTGCAAATGATCTTACATTTGCTCAGTAGCCAAAAGAGGCAAAGAATGAGAACAAAAACAAACGTGTTTTACCAACATCAAGTCCAACTTTTCCATCTTCCCCATGAGGAAAATGTATATTATGAAACGCTAGGACTCTCACAACCTCACCCCATACAACCCTGGAGCTGGGAATTTAAGAATTATTTTGGCTGAAGACAAAAGTTCTTCCATCCGCCCATATTACCCAGATGTCCGCCTGGAGAATCACCACGTTCTTCTTTAAAACCATCCATATTAAGAACAGCTTTTACCCCTCTTCCTATCTAACAGCAAAATGGGTTTTGATCGCACGTGTGGAGAAGGAAGGTACTCTCTCTCAGAGTCACGTGTTCAATTTTGGAGTTCAAGGGTACCTTATATATTTTTTCAATATACATATTTATTGGACACCTATTCTGCACCAGCCACTGCCCATTTGACATCACAGATGAGCAAATTAACCCAAGAGAAACTAAGAAACCAACCCAGTGCCACACAGCTAGAAAATAGTGGGGCCAAGATTCAAAATTAGTAAGTTGATAAAAAATAGAAGAGATAATCCACAAAATAGGATAAAGGTTCCCTCAGAGGAAACAAAACACACTGTTTTAAGAGCCAGATTCCCAAACAGGTGACTATTTCTCACTTGGAAAGGATCTCAATCACTGTATTTATGTGCAATTCACGTGTGTAACATCGTATTTATGTGCGAGCAAAGGGACAAAGATATTAAGAGCGATACAAGAATTTCATACACTGGGAAATGGATGCTTTACCTAGAGGCAGGAAAAAATAAGTATAGAATGCTAAGTTACATTGTATTTACGTGCAATCATAATGATGTTATGTGTAACATTATTAAACATCATTATGTTGGCATAATTGTCTATGCTAATCACAAAGAGCTGCAAGGCCAACCTCTCCCTTGGCTTTGGGGTAGGACTCAGTGGTCAAGATAGAGTGATAGATGCTTAATTGAAGGTGGAAAGTTAAATTCTACTTACTCTATGGTTATGAAATTCAGTGAATCTGAGGGGAAGTGGACTTCGGAGAATTCGTATAAACCACTCCAGTCCCTGGGCATTAGCTGAGTTATTCACTAACAACCTAGAGGCTTAAAGGGTGATATCTATAGTCTTAATTATGGAATAGAAGAAAATTTCAGAAATCGCTCAGTTTATTTGCCACTTTGGGCAAAGCTGATCTTAAGTACTACTACACAACTGGAAAACCACACAGAAAGGTTACAGGAGTGCAGGGGCAATCACCACTTTAATGTCCTGACGTGCTGGTGTCCATTTTTCCTCCCACACTGCAGATTAAATCTTTTCATAAAAACTTGAATGAGGAAATCTATCAGAAAATTTCTTCTTTTCTTCATTACCCCAAACTAAATCCCCAGAGAGCTGGAGACAAACCTCATCATTTCACTATCATGCCCCCTAACAGAGCAGCAGTTTTAAGGCTCGATATGCATTAAAGCCACTTGGAGATCTTTTTCAAAATTATAGATAGCATGGCTTGAACCCCAGGGATTCTAATTTAATTGCTCTTCAGTACAGCCCAGATATTTGTATTTTTTATAAAGCTTCCCAAGTGACTCTGAAGTACAGCTGGGGTTAAAGAACCACTGCTACTGATGTATTATCTATTTACAGAATTGGAGGGAATTCTCTTAGTTCTTAAAATATCTTACAACTATAATCAGTAGGAACTCAGTATAAGTGATAGAAACTTAATACTATGATAAATTTCCAAGAGCAAATGCCTGCCTGTTGGTCTTTACACCCTTAATTATACTTAGCAACTTGCGTAATACATACTAGATGTTGAATAAATATTTATCAAATGAATGAATTAAAATTGAAGAGAGTCAGTCTTAGAGGTCATGTTTCTGAGAATTTATCCATTTTTTAGATTATCCTATTTGTTGGCACATAATTGTTCATAATAGTCCCTATCACCCTTATAATTTCTGAGATATCCATTATAATGTCTCCTCTTTCATTTCTGATTTTATTTATTTGCATTTTCTTTTTTCCCCCTCAATCTAGCTAAATGTCAATTTTATCTTTTCAAAAACCGACTCTCAGTTTAGCTGATTTTTTCCTATTGTTTTCCTACCCTCTATTTGATTTACTTCTGCCTTAATCTTTACTATTTCTTCACTCTGGTAACTGTGGGCTTGGTTTGCTCTCCCTTTTCTAGTCCAGACCAATAACAAAGAAATAGACTGAAGCAGTAATCTGAAACCTCCCAACAAAGAAAAGTCCAAAACCAGATGGCTTCACAGGTGAATTCTACCAAACATTTAAAAAATAATGCCAAATTTTCTTAAATGCTCCCAAAGAACAAAAGAGGGAGTCCTTCCAGACTCAAAACCAGTATCACTCTGATACCAGAGTCAGAAAAAGACACTACAATGAAAGAAAATTTGAGACCCATACTCTAAAATAAATATGGATGCAAAAATCTTGTATAAAAACCTAGTAAACTGAATTCAACAGCATATTAAAAAGATTATACTATATGCCATAACCGAATAGAATCTATCCCTGGGACTCAAGAATGATTCAAAATATGCAAATCAATGTGACAAGCTACATTAACATAATGAAGGATAAAAGCCACATGATCACCTCAAAAGATGCAGAAAAAAGCCTTTAACAAAATTCAACAACCATTTAGGATTTTAAAAAAAAGCTCTCAATAAAATAGGTATAGGAGGAACTGATATCAACACATTAAAGGTCATATATGAAAAGTCCACAGTTAATTTCATAATCAATAGGAAAAAACTGAAAGTTTTCTAAGATCCAATACAAAGCAAGGATGCCCAATCATTCAACATAGTACCAGAAATCCTAGCCAGAACACTTAGACAAGAAAAAGAAAGAAATCCAAGTTGGAAAGGAAGAAATTAAATGCTATCTGCACATGACATGATCACAAACGTAGGAAACCATGAACACTCAACGACAAAACTCTTAGAATCAATAAATGAATTTGATAAAGTTACAGATACAAAAGCAACATATAAAAATTAGTGGCATTTCTGTATATTAACAACTAACTCTCTGAAAAGAAATTAAGAAAATAATTTCATTCACAGTAGCAACAAGAATAAAATACTTAGGAATAAAATTAACCAATGAGGTGAAAGACTTACACAATATAAACTATAAAACATTGATATAGAGGAAATTAAAGAAGACAAATGAAAGAGATTCATAGATTGGAAGAATTAATATTGTTAAAATGTTCTTATTACCCAACGTGATTTGCAGATTTGATGCAATCCCTATCAAAATCCCAGTGCCATTTTTCAGAGAAGTAGAAAAAAAATCCTAAAATTGATATGGAAGCCCACAAGATCCTAATAGCCAAAGCAATCATGAACAAGAAAAACAAAGCTAGAGGCATCATACATTCTGATTTTAAATTATATTATGAAGTTATAGTAATCAATAAAGTATGGTCCTGGGATAAAAATAGACATATAGACCAACAGAAAGTAATAAAGAGCCCAGAAATATCCTGTGCTTATATAGTCAACTGATGTTTGACAAGATGCCAAGAACACACAATAGGGAAAGGACAGTCTCTTCAATAAATGGCATTAGGAAAACTGGAAAGCTACTTGCAGAATAATAAAACTGTACCCTTATCTCACACTAAAAATCAAAAATTAACTCAAAATAGATAAAAGACTTAAATATAAGGCCTTAAACTATAAAACTACTAGAAGAAAACATTGGGAAAAAGCTTAGGCAACAAAAGCAAAATTAGACAAGCAGGGTTGCATCAAACTAAAAAGCTTCTGTACAGCAAGGAAAACAATCAACAGAGTGAAAAGTGGAAGAAAAATTGCATAGTGGAAGAAAATATTTCCAAACCGTATGTCTGATAAGGGGTTAATTTTCAAAATATCTTAAAAAAAAAAACCTCATATAACTCAAGATTGGAAAACCCCAAATAACCCAATTGAAAATGGTCAGAGAACCTGAATAGACATTTCTCAAAACAGACATGCAAATGGCCAAAAGGTACAAGAAAAAGTGTTCACTATCACTTAAGCATCAGGGAAATGCAAATCAAAACCACAATAACGTATCACCTCACATATGTTAGAATGGTTGACAACAAAAGATAAGTGGGAGAGGATGTAGAGAAAGGGAGATTTATGCATTGTTGATGGGAATGTAAACTGGTAAAGGCATTATGAAAAACAGTATGGAGAGACCTCAAAAAATGAAAAATAATTGCTATATGATCCAGCGATCTAACTACTGGGTATGTATCCAAAGGAAATGAAATCTGCATCTCAAAGACATATATGCACTCAACGTTCACTGTAGCATTTTTCATAATAGCTAATATATGAAAACAACTTAATGGTCTCTTGACAAATGAATGGAAAAACAAAATGTGGTATATACATACAATGGCATATTATTTGGTCTTAACAAAGATGGGAATCCTGCCATTTGTGACAACAGGGATGAAACTGAAGGACATCATGCTGAGTGAAATAAGCCAGACACAGCAAGAAAAACACTGAATGATCTTGCATATATGTGGAATCTAAAATAGTGAAACTCATAGAAGCAGAGGACAGCATGGCGGTTGCCAGGTGCAGAGGAGAGGCGGAAACAAGGAGATATTGGTCAAAGGGGACAAAGTTTCAGTTATGCAAGATAAAAGAGTTCTGGAGATCTAACGTACAGTATGGTGATGATAGTTAACAATACCATATTGTATACTTGAAATTTGCTAAGGACATAGCTCTTAGACTAAATCTCAACACAAACACACATACATACATGCTATGCAGAAGTGGTGGATACATTAATTATGGTGCTCTTTTCACAATGTATATACATTTATCAAAACATCAAATTGACATTTTAAAATAATATGTATTTAAGGTGTACAAAGATACCTCAAAAAGTAGTTTAAAAAAAAAGAAATTGAGGAGAAATAAAAACTTCAGAAAAGCTATTGAACCAACCAAATAAGGAATTTTTAAATAAACTGAAAAAGACAGCCAAGAGTTACAGATGCCCAAAATGGCTAGTAAAGGTTACGGACACTCAACACATTTCCAATAATCTTTTAGACCAACAAACAGGTTTATGGGACAAACCAGGCCATAAATTGGCCCCAAACATTCCAGTCATTGGCTTTAGTGTATTCTCCTCCTGAAAGAAGATCAGATCTTGGAACAAAACATCCCTCTAAGATAAATGAGCTAGTATGTTAGAAGTCCTAGTAATACATTTAGACTAGGCTTTGACCCAAAAAGTAAAAGGAAGGCAACCACAAACTCTTAAACGTATATCCCCAAATGTGGGATCCCTTCTCACTCGATGAAAAGATCACCTCATATAAATGACATGAGTAGTCAGGCTTACTCTGAACTTGTGTATCTTTCTTTTAAACAAACCTCAAACATTTCCAAGGAAAACAAGGCTGGTAACATACAACATTAGATGAAGAATAACAGATAAATCTTGCTTTGGGGCTCACTTGGGCTGAAAGTTCTTAAACTTTTAAGACCTGTTAAAACAGGTCTTGTGAACCTTATATTGGATGTTATGACAGAGACGAGATGATTTTAAAAGAAAAAATATTTAAGAAGTCAAATCTTAACACTAAAAATTTTCTTTTGGTATTTATTATACGGTGTAGAAATTATTTGCTAACTAAAGCTTATATTCATGTTAAGTATCAATATTTTTATGGGAGAAAAATTGTGTTTACAATTAAAAAATCAGAGGAGTTAGCTTACTTTCCCTTAGCATTATTCTTAAAAAAAATGACAAGTTTTAATGATCTTCCCCATTCCTGTGATATAAGACTCCCTGGGGCTATTTATTTTAATTTTTCTGGGTTTATATTGACAACATTCTGGCAGTCACATCCCTTTGCAATAACATCATAATCTTAACTTTTTTTAGGCACCTCTATCATGTGATGATTTTCTCTCTTATTCGTCTAATAATTTTGTTCAACTCAAATTTTTATTCAACTCAAAAATTCAGTTCAAAATTGATTAACTTTCAAAAATGTTTTCATTCTCTATGGGTAAGCCTTTTTTAGTTATTTGGATATATATATGAAGTCAATAAGTCTTTCATTTAAACAGTTGGGATTTAACAAAATAGTCATACTCAATATATTAAATAACCTATAGTATTAATCTATTAATCCATATTATTAATTAGTCAGGTGTTTAGTTAGTTTGGCATTTCAGTAAGTAAAAAAAAAAATCATAAAAGATCTTTAAATCTTCAGCCACCAATGCAAAAGTTGACACCACACTTAAAGAGTATCAGCTATCTGATTCAGTGTCATTTCAAGTGATCTGCAGTTTACACCTTTGACCTTGATCTTGGCACAGCCCTAATACAGTGGTACATGTGATGATATACACACTATTCTTAAGAATCTTATGCATCTGGAATTCCTTTTGGGCTGAAGACAAACCCAGAGCTCTCAGAGACAGATCTTTAGTATCAAATTTTTAAAAACATGCTTAAATAACTTAGGTTGAAGAAGGATCATTTCCACTAAACTACACACAATACTAGGTTAACCAGACAAATGCATTTGCTAAAAATATTATTTCAGGGTATTTAGTGGGAGAGGTACAGAATTGGAGAGACAAGCAGCAGCTTCTTAAGGTAGTTGGCAGATTGTTTAATTCACTTGTGATAAAATAAAGTACAAGTAGGTAGAGTCTGTTTCCTAATTAAAAAAATAAGTCAAAGCACACATTATAAACCACTTGGTGATACAAGGTTAGCAGCAGTAGCATTAATGAAGTTATTCAATGAAACCTAATGGAATCTTAAAGAAATGAGCGAAAGTTGTAGAAAAAATTTTACACAGTGCCTTTCTTTATTGCTCAAATCAAAGTTTCATGGAAAGGAAATGATCAAGCCTACAATATCAGAAATTAGGAAAATCAAGCACTGCTTACTTTCTGTGCGCCTCGAAAAAAGACAGGGGAGAAGCTGAGGAAGATTCAGTATCTCCCTGGGTCAGGGCTGTTTCCCCAGCATCAAGCACTCCCAGTTGAGAATGAAGGAGTTTATATTTCATGCTTGTCCATATTTTCAATCTGCTTTGCCTCCACTGACTGTTTCTTCTGTAACCTTCAAAAGATCATCTGAGGGATGATGCTCTCTACTGGGAAGGTTCACCACGCCTCCTCCAAGCTCCCAATCCATCAGGAAACACACTTAATCCCAGAAAATGAACCCCTGTCATCTACCCCTTAAATCTGTCTATTTGAGCATCCTTTACAGCTCCATCATAATGGGAACAGAATAATTATTATCAGATAAACTTAAAAATATCAGACCTAAATGTGACAAGATCGTATCACAAGAGCTGGAAAAATTGGCCTGACAGGTTAACTCAGCAGGTGGATGGGATTTACTTGGGCTGAAGTGGGATGCTGACCATTAGACTACAGAGCACACTCTGGTTACCTGCTGGGCCTCTAAGGACATGTACATTCAACCTCTGATCTTTCCCAAGAGTCATTAAGCGACTTAATTGAATTGGGATGCCTAAATCTGGAGTGGAGAGATGAAAGAAAACCCATTAAGTTTATTAAACCTAATTGTTGATAAATTGTCACAGAAGGTCATCCCTAGTAGATTACAAAAACAGCCCCTGTTCTTTACCACCTCTATATTGCCTGCCTTTCCATGAAACAGTTTTGTTCTCCCACTGTGACTTTGGGCTTGGCCAGCTAACTTACTTTGGCCAATGTATACCTTCTTAAAAAAATCATGACAGGACTATTTATCTATGCCTAACAATACTTTGACACCATTCTTTAATAGGGCTTGTGTTGTGAGGAGAGTTTAGGCTCAACTGTCCTGATTCTGGTTCTCTCAAGAAAAACAACATATAGGTTAATTCAGCTGTCCAGTCTGTTCTTTTACTATTTCTTTATGTTCTTACTAGATTTGGAAATGCCATCTGTTTGTTTGAAGACTTTTTTTTTCATCTTCAAACACCAAAAGAATAGATGGTCCATTCCTCTCTCCATACTTTTCACTTCCTATTCACTGCAGTATGAGTTTACTGAATGTATTTTTTTAATATCTGAAAGTCAAATAGAGACACATCTTATGTACCTCAATAATTTTGGCATTTACATTCTCCTTCTTCAGTTCATTATAAGTAGATGACAACTGGTATCTTCCATAACATGCTAATAAAATCTTAATAACTGGAGTCTTAACTTATAGGTGACAGTACGGTATTTTTGAATTTCATAGAACATCACTATTTGATGATTTGCCAAGTGACAGACTCTTACTTGTGATTTTAATTTATTCCTAAAGTTGCTTCTCAGTCTCTCACTCAGTACAAGATTCTTGCAATGTAACATTCACATCAGTGAGCCAATGTGAAAGTTCTCATAAATTTCTTACCAGCTTTGTGAGACATGTTTTGGCTCATCCCTGAAGAATATTCAAGCATGCTAATTTGGGAAAACTACATAATAGGAACATTCCAAATTTGTACCTTTGGCTTTACTGATAAATGTTTATTATCAGTTATGCCTCACAGTAGTACCACCATGTAGCATCAGGTAGTGCAGATTTAGGAAGTTTTTGATATTCAGGATTAAGAGAACAGGTGAATCGTAAGGATGAAAGGTCTGTTCTGTCCCGTCAGCTCACAGATCTGGTTTAACATGAAGCTGGCCTCTAAAGAAGACAGATAAACTCTCTAGTAGATGCAAAACTTATCTTCAGTGTAGACCAAAACACCAGAATGGCTAAATGCTGCAATTGATCTGGTATCTTTCACGATATGCCTTTGGTTATGTTTCCCAGTGTATGTCATTTCCACTGGGGCTTGTCTGGAACTAAAATTGTCTCTAGTTATCAATGGATTCAGTGAAGAAACATCTATTGAGCTCTTATTACCTCTCAGACTATTTAGACCTCGGAGGTACAGAAAAAAGTAAGACTTGGACCCCAATTTCAAGAAATTCTCACACTTCTTAGAATAAGTTAACATTTTCCTGAAACTACATCTCACCACTTTCTGCTGTGTATGAAAAGTCTAGAAGAATCAGCAGATGCATAATTTTTCCTTCTTCTATTTCACATTTTATAACATACAGTAATTTTGATCAAACCTCTTTCTTGCCACATATAACACTTTTCACCATCAAATAAAATCTTTCATTAAAAAATATTATCATAGTACTTTATGTTTTATAGTTTGGAGAAAAATCTAGTCATAGACCACACAGCTCAAGAAGCAGTTTTGAATTATTATTATTCTAAGTAAAGACTTTCCATTCTAACACCTCAAGCCTTTTTCTTTTAGCTTGGGAACTGTTAGCCACCCTTACCTCCCTCCTTCATCATCACGCCCACTATTCCTGCCCTAATTCCCACTGCAGTTTCTATTTTTCCAAATCTCCTTTTATTCAAAACTCAGCTTTCAGTAAACTGAATGACCTTAGGGAACTTCTGGCCATTACAACATGTAAAAAACTAAACCAATGTATCTTTCATATGCAAACTACTTGGTAACAATGGAATCCAACTAAACTTAATACGCTGTTAACATGAACAGTTTTCCTATTATTGTCACTGTAATTGTTAAGATGGTGCCAAATATATTATGGAGCTATAGATATTAGATCCATTTTTTAAACTGAAATATAGTTGATTTACAATGTGTTAATTTCTAGTGTGCAGCATAATGATTCAGTTATACATATATATTCCTTTTCACGTTCTTTTTCATTCTAGGCTATCCCAAGATACTTAATATCCTGTACTGTACATTAGGGCCTTGTTGTTTATCTATTTTATGTATAGTAGTTAGTATCTGCAAACCCCAAACTCCTAATTTATTCCTCCCCGCCCTTTCCCCCATGGTAACCATCACTTTGTTCTCTCTGTGAGTCTGTAAATAAATTCATTTGTGCCATTCTTTTAGATTTCACATGTAAGTGATATATAGATCCATTTCTAATGATGAATTCTCCTTCTAGTTATAACATGAAAACAGATAATAAATTAGCTTGGTGAATGAGATAAATTCTGTATCACTCATCACATATGCGTATATAAGTACCTAGCTGAAGAAGGACATATTTAATTCTTTGGACCTTCCTTCCATTCCTTCATTTGGACTTGCTCTGCATTACCCTCAAAGTGTGCCTCCAACCTGCTCCCCTGGGGCCTTATGGAAGCCCCCCACCCCCACCGCTGCGGGTTTGGGACTTACTTGCTGCTGAGGCAGCGTCTCAGTGAGTAGGAGGCCCCTCCTCCGCAGGTGCGTGAGCACTCGCTCCACGGGCCCCAGGCATCCCACAGGCCGTCCCGGTCCTCCTCAGAGCGTGCTGTCCTGGAGCTCTGTGAGGAACAAGACAACGGTCAGTACAAGATCTCCACTTAACTTGGAAATGTGTGTGCTAAAGCACGGGTCGTCTGTGTGTCTGTACCTGCTGGCCTTGTTGAGGATGAAAATGGGCTCTGATTCTTGGATTCTTTCCAATTTGATATCGTGCATATGTTTGGGGAGAGGAATAGTCGAGTTTCAGGACCCTGGACCATAACTGAAAAGGGCACGGGACTACCCTACTGGGAGCAAATAGAAAAAACAAGGTGGCCAGAAACAGGCATCAGGGTTAGAGGAAAAGAAATTGCACTGAAGTCAAAATTTTGCCCAGAGTTCATGAATCTACTCCTTGCAGCTTTGTGAAAAGAGAAGCTGGGCTCAGAAATGGTTCTGCTCTGAGAAGCCTGACACGTGCATACCAGCACTGCTTTCCAAACTTAATGTTTTATACAACTGACTTTTTTTCTTTTAACAAAGCAGCATCATTTCCAGTTCTCAGATCTGCCAATCAGAATAACTACATGAAGTAACTTTAGTAATGTAGGGATTGGCTCTGGACAGATTTGCTTGTTAATGACAGACTTTCTAAGTGAAATCTACATTCAGTATAAGGAAAACTGTTATGTATAGGTCTCTGTGTAGTGCTTCACATTTCTTAGAAGAGGTGAAGTTTGTGCCAATTTTACAGTAGTTAATAGAACAGGTTCTGGAGTTAGAAACTGCTTAGTTTTGGATGTAGATTCTGTTTTGTTTTGTTTTTACTAATTATGTATCCTTGTACAAGTAACTTACCACCTACCTATCTTCAATTTCCTTTTCTATAAAATGAGGATAATATTATATTCATGCATACACATGTATACTATAGAAAGATCAGTTATATAAGTTTAGCTTAGGACTAGTTTCAGAGTAATCTGTGAATATTAGCTGTAATTATTATATTATTATAAATTGAAAATGTCATCTATATACATACACAGTTGTATTAGTCTGTTCATGCTGCCATAACAAAATGCCAGACTGGGTGTCTAAACAACAGAAATGGACTTTCTCACAGTTCTGGAGTCTGAAAGTCTGAGATCAAGATGCCAGTATGGTTGGCTCCTGGTGAAGACTTTCCCCTTGGGTTGCAGATGGCTGCCTTCTCACTATGTGGTCACATGACCTCCACTTTTTGTGAGTAAGGGAAGGATGAGCAAGCTCTAGTATTTCTTGTTAGAAGGGCACTAATCCCATCACGAGGGCCCCACCCTCATGACCTTTTCCAAACCTAGTAACTATCTCCTAAAGGCTCCATCTCCAAATACCAATACACTGGGCAGGACGGCTTCAACATATCAAGTTTGAGAGGATACAACTCAGTCCATGGCAAGAGTTCTATAAATAGTGTCAACTGTGACCAAGTTACTTAACTGAATACAAGTGATATCCAAACAATAACGATGGTATCTTTTCATGTCAAAGACATACAAATGACGTTAAAAATTCAAAACTATTTGGAAAAAGCAAGCTATAAAGAAAACGTGCATGTTAGGCAGCATGACAGTTCCACCTTCACTTTTCTGAGGAGAGAGAACAGGCAGTGTAGAATACCGGGAGAATGTGGAATGTGCAGGTGCTGGGAAGGTAACCTCTAACAAAGCACTGTGAGAACTTGAGATGATGTAAGTAAAGTGACCAGCACACAGCAGGCTCTACAAATGGTAGCTCTTATTATTACTATTTGAAAAGTCTTTCTCACACCCTAACTAGTTATACTCAAGCCTGTATCGTCCAAGCAGGAGGACACCCTGGAAAAGAAAAGAACATCATCTCACTTCTAGAAAACTATTTATTTTGCAGTAATGGGATTCTTTACAAATCAGTTGCTTTGGGGCTCATTTGTCAAACTGACTACTCCTTGGAACTTTCACAGCCTGTACAGATGAAGTCACAAACCTGGCCTCAGAGTGTTGTATCAAGGATTCTCTGACTGGTGCGTGCTTTATTTAGATTCCTAAATCATGTGAAAGACAAAGTGGGATAGACAGTGGTTGAAAGCAGAGAATGCAGACCTGCTCAGCCTGGAATGGAACACTGGCTCCTGAGCATCCTAGCTTTCACTCTTCTTATAAGAATGGGGATAATAAAGCTATCTGCATTACAGAGACCTTGTGAGGATTAAAACAGTTAACATGTAGAAAGCAGAAATAACCCAAATGTCCATGGAAGGATAAATGGATAAGTGAACTGTGGCATATTCATACAATGGAATATTATTCAGCCTTAAAAAGGAAGGAGATTCTGACACATGCTAAAACATAGATAAACCTTGAGGACATTATGTTAAGTGAAATAAGCCAGATACAAAAGGACAAATATTTCTAAGATTTCACTTATATGAGGTACCTAGAGTCATCAAATGCATAGAGACAGAAAGTCAGTGGTGGTTGCTAGGGGTTGGGGGAAGGGGGAAGTAGGGAGTTGTTTAATGGATACAGGGTTTTCATCTGGGAAGATGGAAATAATTCTGGAGCTGGATGGTGGTGATGGCTGCTTAACAGTGTGAATGGACTTAGTGTCACTGAACTACACACTTAAAAACAAGTAAGATGGTATATTTTATGTCATGTATGTTATACTACAATAAAAATAAATATATACAATTTCAGAAGCTCACAAGGCCTAAATTATAAGCACTATATAAGCATTTGATGCTATTATTAACATTGTGGTTTATTTAGTATTACTAGTCGTTAACCTCATTCGTAAGCATACATGGGCCCCAAAGCCTACAGGAGGTCTGCTGCTGGGAAGGTACCAGTGTTTTGTTTTTTGTTTGTTTGTTTTCCTGCTGAGTTGAGTTGAGACAGTGCACTCATAAGGCTCATCCTTCTTAAAACCCTGACTTTCCCACAGCAGAACCTCCCAGTCACCTGCTACACTGTATTACCCAGTGATATGACCTGTGAAGAGTTTGAGGTTCCTATGAAATGTGGCAGAGGATAAGAAACAGAAACACACTGGTTACCCCCAAACCTGTCCTCTCTAAAGGAAGTAGTTATGGAATTCAAAGCCTGTTTTTTTAGGATTAATAAAACCAATCTCTAATCACAGCAACAAGGGGTATTCTTTTTCCAAGCTTAATTAACTGGGGAGGGAGAAAAGACCCTTTGCCATTGACATATACATAACCAGTCTCTTGCTCACCCATCAAATTCATTCCTCAGACTTTTTAAAAGCTTACTGTGCATCTCCTGACTCCCGTTGTGTTTACCCTCTGTGACCGAAAGATTGTTCTGTTGGGAGAGTATTTGCCTGATGCTGTCATTGTTTACGAGACAAACATACACCGCGCAATGCCATTTCCCTTATTTTACTAAAATTCAATATGACTGAGATGAAAACCAACATCACAAATGCTAGCATTCATGAAGCAACTAAAATAAGCAAGATGAGTGATCGCAAGTGATACAATCCAATTACTACAACTGAAAAAAAAAATTCCACACACGGCATTCACATTTGAACTCCATTTCCATGAGAGGTAAGAACACCAGAATGCCAAATCCGTGGGACATTTCTCTCTGGTGGCTCTCTGGTTAAGATATTTAGGAAATAATGTATGGTTGAGATTTTGTTTTTCTAGAGAAGTAAATTGTTCCAAACTCTGCTAAAGTTGCTGGATATTTTTGATGTGCTTTGTCTCAAGAGGCACTAAAATGGCTCTCAGGTGAGGGTTCACTCATTAAACATCTTACTTCATCACCAGTTAACAAGTTTTGGCAGCACTAGACATATTAAGTGCCCACATTTCTCTAAAAAAGATCGCTCATCAGCCCAGAAGCGAGTCGTGGATCTTCTTCTCAAACTGGAACGAACTCCAACTTTTAACAGGCAGAGTAAACATAATTCATTTCAACTAAATTCAGGTTTCATGTTAGAGAAAATAAAGGGATGTTCCTCCTTTTTGTGCCAGATTTTTACGTCTAGAACCAGGAATGACATTTCGGTAATGCCTTTCAGATCATTTAAGACTTAGAAGTATCTGCTTAAGACATCATTAAGAGGACTTTCATCATAAATAACTTTTGTGTCGAGTCCAGGACAAACTCTTGTTTACTCCTCCTCACTTCACAGGAGCATTTTTTTTTTAAATTGTAAATTTTGAATTGCATCTAGGAAGAAAAAGTGAGGCAGAAGAAAACAGAAATAGATAATGAGTTGCTTAAAAGCAGTGCTGATTGCTTCTGAAACCACAATTCCACGTCCCAGCCAATGGTTCCTGATTTGATTTCCATCACATAAATGTAATATTTTGATCTCAATGTCTCAGAAACAAGGTCATGAAGGCTATAAAAACAGTGATCTAGAGATTATCACTGACCCCACTGTTGGAATTTTCAGCAAGTGTCAGGTGAGATGATAGTTTTTAGCTACTAATGCCAGAAAGCTAAAACGCAGCCATTAAATTCTGTATGTAACCAATGTTTTACCAACAGGAGATTTATCAGAAAAGGTCAGAACTGCATCTGATATTGAACTGGAGGGGAAAGTCCATTATAAATCTCCTTATTATAGCACTTATTTTTCTCCATAGTCATTGAATGGATTAGAATGGATAGTTGCACCTTCTGTGAGTTGGCGTTTCAGAAATCCCCTGAGAGGAAAGAGTCCTGAGTCCTGGTTCTATAATTCTGTGAAAACTGAACACTTCCCTTGAGTTATTCAATTTAGAAGAAATCTAGCTATTTCTGTATCATTGGTGCCACATGATGACCTTTGTAGCATTGATGACGACTCCTCAATCAACTACAGTTGACCCTTAAATACTTGGAGTGAGGAGTGCTGATCCTGCACTCAACCAAAAATCTAGTATGATTTATGGTCAGCCCTCTCTATACGCCATTCCTCCACATCCACATACCATGTAGTACCATAGTATTTACACAGTGTTGAATATATCCAGTATAAGTGGACCCAAGCAGTTCAAACCTGTATTGTTTAAGGGTCAACTGTATTTTTGTGTTAGAAAACTCAGCCGTCAACTCCCCAGTTCCAGCCAACCTTGCTCCTGGGCAGGTAAGTGGCTCCAAACCTCAGTCCATGCCAATTTCATAGAATATAGACTATGGCCAACATCATCATATACCTCCTAGGAATATTAAAAGATGATTAGAAGAGCTTCTCTAAATCCATCAACCTCATCTCGCCATTACTGGCTCATTTGAATGTGGTTTTCGTCTGATGGTTTTGTGGCTGATCTCAGAGGCAACTGCAGCAACCAAGTCTCATGTGGACAGTGCTAAGCCTGACAGGTACAAGGAGCTACAGACTTTGAGTAATCACACGAAGCAGTGTTTCCCTGCACCTCACTGGCCCAAAGACACTTAAACTTGGAACGACCTGTGCACCACTTTATCCAGAACCCTCTTTCACTGGAACCCGAACAGATTAGCAAGAACCGATGAAAGATATTGTTGGATGAAGCACAAGTTAGCCATAAAAACTCTCTAAAATTCTGTTTGTTCAGAGACACAAACATAGACAGAGCACTTAGAAAATATTTTTTCCAAATGCTGTAACAAGAGGTCAAGCTGTATAGAACAAAATGAAAACGGAACTAGGTGCCGAGGAAATGGATGATAGGTTTTTGTAAAGTTGAAGTCATATAACAGTGAAGTTATATTATAAGCAAAGTGTTTTTCAGACATCAACAGGTCCTCAGAGCAGCAAAATGGGTTACCGGATGAGTGGAAGAATGGTTCTTACTATTTCAAGATCAGCGAGTAGCCACCTGAGTCTCTGGTTTTCCTCTTCTGACAGACAGACCCATTTAGCTCAAGCCATCTGGAGCTGTGTATGTGACGGTACCAAATGGATGTCACACACCTTGAACTGAAAAAGGGGGGCGACTCCTCCCGTGATGAGAGAACCATTTTTCCTGTGGTGTGCTCATGCAACGTGGAGAAATCTATACACAGAAACATCCTGTCCATGTATCAGGCTTTGGAAATGAATCTCCAGTTTACATTTTTAGCTCCCTTATACCATGTCCCTATGAATCTTATCTAATCCCTGGCTTTTTGAACAACTGGGAATATGGATTCTGCCGCCAACTGTATGCGGTTGGGGTTGTGAGGCTCTGCTTCTGAGAGCTTACAGACGTTAAGCAGTAACTGGACTCTTGTAAAAGTCTGTTCACTTTTTGATGTACTTTCTTAAAGAGCAGGGTGTGTGGATACCGAGGCATGCGCCTTCCCAAATACTTGCTGCTGGCATTGCTGAGGAAATTCAGATCATCTGGTTCTTATCACAACTGCACTGCTGGGGATATGATGATCTGTCAGTGACACAGTGCACGGTCTTTCAGAGGCCACTGCATCAAGACTGTCCCTTGCTACTGAGGAGAAAAGGCCATTCTGTTACTGGGTGTAAAAGCCATCCAGCCTGCGGCAGGACGTGTGGGTACCTGTCCTTTTTCTTCTGCCGCACCCAGACAGGTACACACAGCACACCCTGTCCCATTCCTGCCAGGGCACCTGACTGCACCTCAACCTGGAGGGTGGGTGGTGAGGTGCTGGGATTTATCGAGTGCCTATGTGCCAGGAAGTATGCTAGAATTTACACCAATTACCATCTTTAAGCCTCCCAATAAACCACGTCAGGTTAGAAAACTTCTTCCTATTTTACCAATGAGAAAACTGACTCTCAGAGAGGCTGAACACCCTGCATCATAGTGCAGGAGATGGCGCACAGGCTGGGGAGTGAGATAGACCTTACTAGCCATGTGCTAGTAAACTGACTAGAGCCCTCCTTTGTCAGATCTCTTCGAGCCTGAGTTTCGTCATCTGTGAAATGGGGACATTAATATTCTCACTAGGGTCATAGTGAAGATTAACCGAGAAATCATACTTAAGGTGCCTAGTGTAGTTTCTGGCATGTGGTGTTAATTATTTCATCCCTCCACTCAAGCCAGGAATACACCCCTCCTCCCTGCCCCCACCCCCCACATCACACAGATAGTACCTGGTACAGCCTTTTTTTTTTTTTTTTTTTTTTAAAACACAAGGTACTGAGTGTTGAACTCAGGATGCTAAGCATGTGCTCTACCACTGAGCTATATCTTTCCCCAGAGTCAGGTTTTTTATCCATAATCTGATCATGTTTTGTGTTGCCTGGCTTCAGATTTTCACCTTCCTTTACATTTTGAACAGCATTTACGAGTACATGAATTTTTTTTTTTTAATAGCATGACAAGAACTAAAGTTGTTGCTTTTCTTATAACAGAAAGTATTTTGTCCTCAGAACTCTTTCTCAATCTAGGAATTACAACTTGGAGATGGAATTAAGACAGCTTCATTACTTTTGAGGAAACGAAAGCCTGACTCTGGTCAGTGTCAAATGCTTCAGGAAGATTTTCATTTCAGAACCAGGGTAACTTGATGTGTTTGTATTTTCTCCAAGGCCAAGGCTGGGTTACAGCTCATCTCAGAAAGTGGTGAGAAACCTCTGGGTGGAAGGCTGGACCAGAACACAATTTCATAGCCAGCTGAATTCAAATCAATAATTGCTGATACGAGCAAAGATTAGTATTCAGGAAATTTGTGACTGGTCATGGAGTATTTGAGTCAGTTTATCCCAAGGAAAGGCCTAAAAAAAATTCTAGCATTGTCAGTTTCTATTACTTTAAAAGCATACACTTCACAAATAGAAGTACTCTGCTTTGAGGTAATACTGATAGAATATAAACATAAATACTCCTACGCAGTTTTTTTTTTTCTGATAGAGATTTCCAACTCTCAGTTTGGATGAAAATCTATATACATGGATATATATGTGTATACATATACATATGTATATTATGTATATACATTTATATGTGTGTGTGTGTGCGTGTGTATAAAAATCTTCAAGACACACTCTGAGAAAGCCTGGAAGATTTAAAGAGGTTTTCTACTAGTAAGAGGTTGTCAGCCTGGTTTTCTTTTTTCCACTATAATAACTCTTTTTAATAACAACTGTAACACACAAACTCCTGAACCTAGGGGCTGCTCAATTAGGAGTAGAAGGCTGAAACTGGTAATTCCATCTTTCACAAAGGAAAAGTAGATAATGGGAGAACTGTATGCTGTAGAAACTGCAGTTGTTTAGGAAAAAAAATCATTTATGCCCTTGTTTGTGCTGACAGTCATTACGGTCTTGGCCCTTGCACTGGAGGGATATCTTGAAGCCTTTAAACTATTTCATCTCAAGTGTGAAACTTATGCCATTTTCCCTGGAGTTGGAAAAATGAAGCTGCTCTTCCTGGTTGCTCTTTTTTCTAGACTAAGAAAGAAAAAACCTCCAGTGGAAAAGAAGACATAGGCTAAGCACCAAGGAAAACAGTGAAGAGTCACCACCCGGGGCTTCTGCACCCTTCTCTCCCCCCAAAACAGGCATACTTGAAACACCCCCTGAAATGAAATTCCCACTCTGCATTTTTGTAAATTCCTGACTTCCTGGTGAGCCAGTTAGAAGTTTCAGTTTCCATTTCCACTTCATCCAACCCGAGCTCTGTCCAAACTGTGACTCCCATCAGCCATAGATATTTTCTGCAGCCCTGGCAAATTTTGCTGAAATGCATTTACAAAAGCATCTGTAGAACTAACGAAACATCTGAGGCTCTGGGAAGCACATGTTGGGGTTTGGAATCATAGAGAAAGAATTCCTGATGGAGAAAAAGCTTACTTTGTGACTCCTTGAGGAAACTGGAAAGTTAATAAATTAATATGGCTTTGAGTGTGCTGAGCAAAAACCCAAATTATGATTGATAATAGAGAAGCTGGAAGAAACGACCAGTTAATTTCACACTGCTATCAAGCCTTTGGTTTTACCGCGGGTGTGATTTAGGTTCCCTTCCTATGGTCACAATGGGGTGTCTTCCCCCTCAAACGTGCCATTCCGATATTGTGGAATGAATGTTTGGAATTGAAATCTAAAACATTCTCTGACTCAGTATTATGTTTTCTTCTTTTCTATGTTCTTATTTCTACTTTTGCTTATATTAAATTCCCTTTACCCAGAAAAAGTAGGAGGAGGATAAGCTTTTACTATGTCAATATTTTGTTTAATCTGCAATTATTTGATCATCCATGCATTGCCAAGTTACAGAACACATGAAACTGAAAACAGGACTTTGTAGCTCTTTAGGATTATCATATTAATCAACAATTATCTTTCCAGTTAGAGTGTAAACTCTCTGAGGGCAGGAATTATGCTTTCTATTTCTGAGCTACCTACAGTTAGCATTACTATGCATGCCACTTAGAAGAAAATCTAACAAATTTGGACAAAAAATTGATAGAAGGTGAAAAGCTTTGCAAGTATGTTTTGTTTTAAATCCTAGATTACATTTAATTGTCATCTGTTTCTTAAAAACAGACACAGAACGTGGGGTAAGCATAGGAGTCGGGTGGAGTGGGGTGAAGTTGGGGGAGAGCACAAGAAAGGGGGAGAGTCGGGAGGCAAAAGAGAGAGGGATATCTAGTTACTTAAAATTTCCAAGTGGTTTCAAGTTCTGGAACTTTATTCTTTTTTCCAATTCAAATATGTACCACCATCCAACCCCCTCTACACTAGGAAATACGTTTTGTCAAAAACATTGCACCTGTAACTTGGATGCACATTTTAAAGAGCAGTAACTCTCTCTCAATTACCATATCTCAGTATCTTCAATAGATAACATTTTCCTCTAGTTTTAACCTATAGCTGTAGGTAGCAGCTAGAATGACTGAAACAAGTTTCACCAGTTTTGCAGTTTGGCAGTAAATCATTCTGAGGGTCTACTTATGGTCCTGATGATACTTTTCCACTATCAATGTAAAGCAAATCGATCAAGAACCCCAGCATCCAGAAGCATCATAACTGCTTAATGTAGACTCATGTGAGTAATCAGCAGATTTCCTCTACATCCTACACCCTACTCAATGCTCTGGGGCCAGGAAGCCTTGTAAGTAAGGCACATGGCTGCCAGCAAGTTGATCTGCTGCTTCGAAATGACTGTCTCCCATCCAAGGCTACCATTTTCAGCAGCCCCCTATTTGATTCTCAGTGTCTACCTATAACTATTAGCAGAGTTCACAACCCCATAGCCCTCTGCCTCTTGGCTTGGGAGGGACCCGTTGCTTTCTCATGAACCTTAAATTCTAATCCTGCATGCTTTGCTTCTGCTCACCCTCCTGAGTCCAGCCTTGTGCAGCCACACTGCTTAGAGGCTTTATAATCCAGTAGAGAAGATAAACAAAAACAACAACAACAAAATATCTGATGGCTCAACATTTTCTACATTTAACCAGACACCAAGTCTTATCACTCCCACTTTTGAAATGTTTCCTTTCTATTCCCACCCTCTCCCATCCCTACTTTCACTGCCTCAATTCTGGTTCTAGCATTTCGTGCCTGGTGATTTGCAATAGGCTTCCCCTCTGATTTTTTCACCTCCAGCCTCTCCTCCTGCCATTCTGTCCTCCACACTGCTACCAGTTATCTTTCTAGAATGCAGAGCTAAACCGTTTCCTCCTTAAGAGACTTTCTCTGGTTCCATTGCCTGCCAATAGCTGGTGGCATCTAGTAATGGATTCCAGGTAGACCATGAGGACTCTAACTGTATGAAACATTTTGGGTGCACGTGCATTGTTACCATGTTTCTGCAAAGAGGACTCAGAGCTTTCATCATGTTCTCCAAAAAAGGTTAAGAACCACTGGGCATAAGATAAAGTCCCAATTATTAGGGCAGCATATAACACCTTTCCTAACTTGACCTTCAGTCAACATTTTAGACTCATTTCTGCTGCTCCCGATCACTCACGTCCTCTATGCTCCAGTGACAGGGCACAGCTGCTCAGTCAGACAAGCTGCGTGGGGACCTCTGACACTCTTCCTGATCCCGCTACTGCTTAGATTGCCTTCCTTTCCATCTCCCTCATATCTTACTACTTTCTTCAACTTGTGTACTCCTGCTCTTGCTTTAAGATGCAGCTCCAGTGTCATCTTCTAGTGGAACGTTCTCTAACCTCCAGCTAGAATCAATCACTGCCTCTGCTGTGTACCCTGAACATATTGCTAGCACTTAATACACATGGCTACTTTAGCACTTGTCAGCCACTACACGGTAGTCATTTGTGTACACATCTATCCCAAAGAAAGGACAGTGTGTTCCTTAAGGATCATGCAAAGATGAATACGCCTTTGAACCCCCAGTGCCTCACAGAATAGCAGATATGTAATTGGTCTCAATGCATATTCATTGAATGAATAATTAACACAAGGCAGGCTAGGACCAGTTGTAGCTGAGTGTCTAATTCATAACAGCTGTCAGCTTTTGCTCTCATTTATATACAGTCAGATTCTCCAAAGACAGAGCAGGGAAAATATATACGCAGAAGCTACAGATAAGTAAAGGGAACGGAAGAGGGAAAAGTTAATCTGACTCATGAAAGAAAAAGACCATCACATTTCTGCTTATTCACATGTCTTTTTATGCCAACTTTAAATTTACCCCAAATGGGAAAAGCTGAAGGATGATTAACCTGTCACAGCTTGCCTTAAGCTAGCCTCATTCAAATCCTAGATGCCTATCTGCCAAAGAGCCCTCATCACTGAGTAAACAAGAGTCAGTCCTTCTGCAACACTCGGGAAGCAGTCCTTTGTGGAGATGAGAGTGCTGGGATTACAAGGGAATCAAGATGGGCTGGGGAGGGAATTCTGACTTGATTAAAGGCATAGACCCCCAATCAATAAAAAAGTAAAAAAAAAAAAAAAATTAAATTGTATTTTCATGAATGCAACAATTAGTATAGTAGAGATCACCACAGAGGACAGAAAACTCAATGTTGAGCCAGAGTAGGAAAAATGACTTTGAAAGAAGCAAGTTTGAATACAAGTTTTAAAGTAAGGTTTTTAGACTGGGGAGAATAGATTCCCATTTGATTCCACGTAAAAGTAATTCTTAAAAAGTCAAATTCTAGAGCTGTGATGTTTAAAAGAAATTAACAGAGGCAAAATATTGACATCAGCCCCTGAAGACAGGGACTATGTGATTATTCAGCTTTACATCCCAATTTCTAACACAGGGTTTGATACAGAGATTGGTGTTCAATGGAGGTGTAATGTTTAAGTGATTTTTTTTTGTGAGCAACTTTAAGATGTTTCAGAGAATGGATATGGATAATACTGATGGAAAAACTTCTAAATGGGAATACAGGCCAGGAGTCAGGACTTGGACATTGTGGTATTTTTGGCCAGATACTTCCTGAAACATCCTAGTCATAAAAATGTCTACAATTCTAAATTAGCCTATCTCATTTAAGCATATTTATAAATCAATTTTCCAACTTGTCGACAAGATATGAACATTTATTTGCTTGACTTAACTCAGGGTTGATGTAAAAATTATTTAAAAAATAAAAGTTCTAAAATATGAACATGTTGACAGTATAAAATTGCTAAATGAAATTCAAGTAGAGATGATCCTATTGCTTCAGCTGTAAAAATCATTTTATTAAAAATAATTACTGAAACAAAGAATCTCTACTGGGGACTCTTTTTCTTTATAATTATCAATTCCCAGCACCTCTGTCAAATCCTAGTGACTTCTGAATAATAAAAGAAATGCTAAATTATAATCCGAACTTTTTGATAAATGTGTACTATTTAATTCTTTGAAAATCAGTAACTACTTGTAAGCAAAAATTTCCCAAATGATGAAATAAAAGTTAGCTTTATATGACAGTTCTCAGGTTTTTTATTGACTTATTTCCTTTCCAAGTGTTAAGGAATAATAGTTTTTCTTTTTATGCTGTTTCTACTAATAGCTACGCCAGTAATTTTCATGACAATTTATTTTGTATCAAAACAGAAACTGCTTTTGTGGTTCTCTACTGGTATAACTTCTAGTGTTGTTGTTTTTTTTAATACTCAGATTTCTAGATATATTTTCAACACATTATTAAGTCTTTTATTAGTAACAACTGAGAGTCAGTTGTCATATAGCTTTTGTCTTAACTACAGCAACCAGGGCAAAAATTTTCTAGTGAAACGATTATTTATTTCACAAATACAATAGCCTACATTTTTTTCTTTAATAGTGTACAGAGTATATTGTAGTATAAGTCCTTTATTTTAAATCACTGCAAGAAAGACTCTGATTTCCTAAAAGGACTTGTCTTTCTCGGTCAATTATAATTTGTCATCATTATTTGTCAACAATACAGATCTACTTGCATTGAGATGGAAAATAATACTGGTGATTAAAGACATATCTACCAGTAAGTAGTCTCTTTCTATCTCCCAGTCAAGTTCATAGAAAACACTTATGTTTTTGAGATGCCTAAATTCTCTGTAAGCATTTTGAAATCATAGTTGAAAAATATCATTCAGTATTGTATATACAGGAAGTAATACAATCTTTCATTCATTTGTAAATTAAATAACGATGTCAAGGAGACATTAGCGAAACCACTTATTAAATGTTTATTAGCATATGAAACATAATATGGTTTCTGTGATTCCTGTGAGCCTTCCTCTGACCCTCAACGCTTGATAAAGTAGAAGCAAATATATTTTCTCCACGAATTTATAAAACTTAATTTTTGCTTTCACTGTGCAAGCCTCTTGAGTCTGTCAGCTTTTAGTTTTCAGTGAGAATAGTTCTTTTTCCTTCAGCATCATTCATTATTATTTTAACGGTAGGGATAATATTTAAATGCACTGCATGAACCATGGTTAGTAATGGGAAAAGTTAATAGGCTGACGTCAAAAGCAACGTTATAATCACTAAAATGCCTCAGAAATATATGAAAATGGCTCTTGGCCACAGACAATATCAACACTGCCCAGGCGCACCACAGGCATCTTTTTTTAAAGCCTGTTTTGTAATAAGCAGAGAACGTGAAGGTGCTAAATCATGGTTTACTACCCCATTTGCCTCCCAGCCTCTCTGTCTCTGGAGCTGGGACTCAGAAATCAATTTCACACACGGCTGCTATCAGCATTCTTTGAACTGTTAAGACGCAAGCCCTTTCTCCTCGTTTTATTAAAAACAAGCTCACTTTTATCTCACAGCTCCCGCTTTGTGCTTTCCTGCCTTTACTTTCCACTTTGTCAGTGGTGAGTTAAATTGTCTTCTGTCTCCTTTCCTTTCACTTCTCAACTTCTTGAAAAGCCAATCCACATCCACTGCACCCACTTCCTCGATACCCCCAAACTCTTTAACGCTTCGTCAGCTGCTGTCTGCTCTGCCATGCGAGTCACGTGGCTTCTCGGAAATGTATCAGGATGTGAAACTCATCACACCTGAGGACCTTCCCTCAGACCTTGCTGTGCGACATGCCCCCCTGGCTTCTCTGGCAGTGACTCCTGGCCTGTTCCGCCCCGGCCGTTTCTTACTCACCCTGACTAGCAAATGTTGGAACCCTCAAGGTTCTTTCCTGGTTCCCCTTGCTCTGCTCTCTACTTTCCCGTTGCTCTCAAACACTTCCCCTTGCTTGCACTCTTCTCTTTGCAGATGAGAGACAAAAAACATCTCTATACCAGTGTCCAGGTTTCTGTTTCCACTTACCTGGAAACCTCGTTAGTACCTTAAACTCAACATGTCCAAAACCAAACTCAGTATTTGGGCCCCCAATCCTTCTTTTAGGACGCCTTCTTAACACAGTTATAAATAAAGAGACATTTCTATAAAACATATCAACTCCCTCCAACCTCTCTGTCCTCTACCTCACCGCCCCCATCCCTCCTCACATACACACACACACACTCACCTGTAATAAATATTTTACTTCTGCAGTGTGTCTACTTTCTGTCCCCTCTTTTCCACTCCATCTGCTGGTGCCCTAAACTGGACTCTTTTCACTGTTAGTGTATAATACACAACTGGTACCTCAGTCTGCTACTAGTCTGGTATTTCAGCTCCTCTGCAGCAAGGCTCTCTGTCAAGAGCTGTAGGTGAGGTTGGAATGGTGATCTGGGATAGGGCCTAGAGTTCCAGCTGAGGGATTGGTCCTTGAGTAAACTGACAGCTGAAGCCAATGAAGGCTTTCAAGCAGGGCATGATGGGAGTTCGACAGTTTTTAAAGTACTCCACGTGTTCATCTGATCCCCATTATAGCCCCACATGGTTCAGCAGGTTTATGGGCATTTTAGAAAAAAAGAGCCTACTAAGGTTGTTGGATGGGTAGTGCTGTAAAAAGGGTAAGACAGAAATCCACCTGACAACAACTTCCCCAACAGGTAAGAAGAATTTAGAATCTCTGTATGTCTAAGTAAGTAAGTGGAATAAGGATGGATAAGAGTCAGTCATCCAGACAGGAATTAAACTTGGTCTGAGGAAAGCCAGGGGAAATAAGACCAAATATGTAATCTATTACAATGGCCATCTACAAAAAGGAAAATAAAAGATCAGGTGACTAATATACGCAGATGACTGGATTATCATCAGAGTATCTGTTTTATTTTGTTTCTTCCAATCAGGCTCAGAAAGGTTCTAATTTCTATCTTGTACAAAATGTGCATGGTTCCTATTTTCAAATAAAAAGTTTATGCATTCAAAAGGCTAAAAGATTAGACTCCAGATTACACTACAAGCTATTAACTGGAAGAGTTCCAGGTCTCTTTGTGAATGCTACCTAACATAATAGGATAATCATCTTCAAATCATGCATCATAATCCTCCCTTTCTCTTCTCTCTGTCCTTGTCTCTCTCTCTCGTACACACACGTATGTACCATTTACAAAGTGCATTCACATCAACTATATGAGTTACTGGAACTGAAATAGTGTCTGTTTCAGGGAAAAGGAGCTCCTAAGGATTTTGTTTTTGTTTTTTGAGGTGGAGAGGGTTCTAGAAGATATCTTCAAATAAGAGACAAATCCCCTAGCAGGTGAGAGGTGTTTAGAACCTTTTAAATATTCAATGAGGTCAATGACTATCAATTCTGACTATATATTCAAATTAGCGGGGAACTCAAGAAAAATTGCCAGCATCTGGGCTCCACCCCAGACCACCTGATCTGAATCTCGCTGGGGAGGGAGGCTGGAGGCTGCCCAGACATTTTGAGTTCCCAGTTCCTTGGTGATTTGGATGCAGGGGAGGTGTAAACGCACCCTGAATCAGACAAGTGTTTATGAGTGAACTCACAGTGTCACCTTTTGGAACCAATATTCATCTTTATTCTGTTTTATACTCCCTGGTTTCAACAGACTCTAGACCCCCCTATCCCCTCATTAAAAAGGAATCCTAGTTTTTCTTCTCAGCCCCCTTGAGATTCCATGGGAGACTTGAGTTACCAGGCGAAGCTGTCAGCTGCCTTGAAGCCAGAAAAAGATGAGATTGGTTTCTGGGAATGAGATAGAAAATTTCGGCCTTGTAGAAGAAAGGGAGGGATGGTAACTTGTGAAGTTTACTGGGCACTTGCTACGTATAGGTAAAGGGCTGAGTAGGCTGCATGGCTCGTTTTAATAAATTTCACAGTAATCTTTTGAGGAAGATGCTATTGTTGGTGCCTGTTCTGCAGATAAGGAAACTGAGACACAGAAAATAATACAAAGGTTACAGTGGAGGAGCCAGGATTTGGATTTGGGTCCAGGCATTCTGGCTCAAGAGTTCCTGCTCTTAGAACTACACCAGTGATTCTCAAATTGGTGTTTATCAGCATCAGCTGTAGAGCTAAAAAAAAAAAAAGCACAAGGTGCCCAGGCCCGCTGAAGGAGGAGGGGCCTGCACCATTATAATTTTAACAAGTGCTCAGCTGATTCTGATACCCATCAAAATCAGCAGCTATGGCATTATACTGTATTACTTAAAGGTAAGAAAACTGAGACACATATCCATTAAGAAGAAAAGAGGTCTTTCGTTAGGGGGCTTTGAACTTATTATGGGACAGAAATAAGTTGAGCTCAAGGTACAAACTCTCAGTGCCTCAGACTGGCAAACAAAGATAGGAGCCATCTGCATCAGAGGACTGAACAATAGGGGAGAGAGGGGAGGGATCCATGATCCTATTTCAGTAACTGAATTTCAAGCTTTGCTCCCATTGGTTAGATACAGGAAAGCCCATAGTACACGGTTCTATCAAGTCCAAGATGCCACATATTGAATTCACATTATTTTAGGTACCATTAAGAATAAAAAAGAGTCACCCATTAAACTATGACCTGCTATCCATTATAAGGCACATCAAAGTTTCTAAAATCAGAAAGAAAAAACTGTGTGTCTTAGGATCGATGAAATATGGTACAAGCAATGAACTCTAATGAACTTGGTTCTGAAACCGTGGAAATCACTCAGCAAGTTGGGGAGGCTCCTGCTGACAGAGTCCAAATAACATAGTTCCAACAACATGGAAAATAGTCTGTACTGCATATTTTAATATAATTTGTTTGCTATAAGAATTGAGTATACGTCCACTAAAAACAGAGGAATTCACACCACCTTAGGTTTTAGTACTCCGTTTTCTTATCTATAAAAGGGTATGGTAAGGCTTATCTGAGATGACATATAGAAACGGATAGCACAGTACTTGGCACATAGAAGGAGACTGAAAATCACATTTTTCCCCTTTGCTAAGTCCAATGAGATTTTTATGTTGTTTGCAGTCAAGTTGTGGGAAGGAGGACGAAAAGGAAAAATAGATGTCCAAAATTAGAATGAAAATCACAAGGACCATATGATTTAAAACATAAGTACTTGTTTGATACTGTTCCAAAGTAAGTCTGCTTTACGAGGTGAGGCCAAGCTATAATCAATTCTGAACTAACGCTGAATAAATTGGAGGCTCTTCATAATTAGCAGAAGAAATTACATACCCAGGAGATGCCAATACCAGATCAAAAATCTGATGCCTTAATCGGACTCGTAAAGAAAAAATAGACAATATAATTGTGTGACATTTAACTCACACTTTAACAGAATTTGTGGGGTTTTTTTTAAGTCACAGTATATTTTTGATATGAAATGATGAATTTGTGAATTTCAGATATGGCTTTTTTTTTTCTGAAGACCACAATTAATATTCCACCGGGGCAGATACCTTAAATTTAGACCCTGAGGGCTGCATCTTTTCCTGGAGTTTCAGTTTCTTGCAAAGAGAATTCCGCATGTGGAGCCCATTTTGGATAATGGGGACGCTGTAAGAATTGGTGCAGAGATACTTGCCAGCTTCTTGTGGAAAGATTCAGGGCTGTGCCATGAATCTGAAGAGGTGAATAGGGCACTGTTTGGTGGGAAAACAGGGAGATAAATAGCTGCACACAGGGAAACGCGGCAGTCTGACAAGAATCACCCCAAAGTACCAAAACGACCCCACGCAATGGGCTTTGTGTTATGTGAGGGTCATAAAAGCTTTCAGAAAAGCACAGGCATGTCCCTTTGAAAGAGCCTCTATGTATCTGGAAAGGTTCACTGAGAGTGAATAAAGGGTTAAGTTGCAGTAGTGTGGCCATCTCCCTAGAAAGACTGGGCTTGAATTCTCTCTTTCCCAGAAGACTGACAGAAACTTCCCCAGGTTTTAAAGAGTGTTACATTTTTTGCTCTGGAAGACCTTTAACAACTTGGAGGGGAGAAAAAGTCTCTGACTGTAGGTCACAATTTTAAACAGGGAAGCCTTGAATAAAACGATTCATTCCTTCCCACATCCCTTCGGCCCACAATTGAACACCTACTCAGTGCCAGGCTCCAGGCTGTCTGCTGAGCAGGGGGCCCTAAAAAAGCCCTAGCACACAGCTGGTATTTTAAGAGCCTCTGAGCCCAGAAGACCACAGGGCTTTTTCCTGCAGCTGACTATATAGCCAGATAGCTGGGTCTTCTCCCCTCTTTTCCATCACTGCTGCTGTTGCCTTCGTGGCGTCCCACCAGGAGGCCTTGCAACCTCCATCCGCGGGGCCTCTCTACTCTGTGTGGCCACCATGGCTGTTCTTCTAAAACATAAATTTGGGTCAAGGCTCCCAGGCATGGCATGCGAGGCTGTGCAGGAGCTACCTATATTCCAGCCACTGGGATTCACTCACTGCCCCTCGGACTCACCTTCTTTTTCCTTTCTGTGGCAGGTCCCTCTGCCTGGAATGCCCCTGTCCCTCTCTTGTCTATCTGGTGAACTCCTACTGGTCTCACTTTAAATGTCCCACCTTCGAAGTCACCCTCACTGATCCACCTTGAAATCGAGTGACTGCCTAGCCGGGAGCCCGGGACCACGGCAGACAGATGCCAGCTACCTTCTCCCGTTTCCCTCTTTGTTCTGCTGTAGCATTTTATTTCCTCCACTCAGCCTCAGCCTGGGTTATCTTTTCAAAACTTTGTTTAGAATCTGTGAGCCTCCTGGAGAGTGTGACTGTGTCTTGTTCATCTTTGTGTCCCAAAAAAAGTATCTGGTATAGAGCAGGCCAGTCCGTGACAAAGTTTTTCACTGATACAAAGAATATATAAAGAGAAAAATAAGGGCACTGCTTAGTTCTCCATAGAGCTAAATGTGTTTTGCTAGTTTTTCTTCTGAAATGATATACTTGGAACTTCGGGCTTCTTCAAATAATCTTTCTTATTTCTTGCACCACTCGTAAAACGAAATGGCATTATTGGGACAAGCATGAACCCTGCTTGTGTTGGAATCTGCACTCTGCCACTACTAGCTGAGTGACCTAAATAAAGCATATTATATAACCTCTTTGTGCCTTAGTTCCTCATCTGTAAAATGGGAAAAATAATAGTCACTGCTCCATGGGGTTGTTGTGACGATTAGATAATTTACTATATGTAAAGTATGTCTCACATTGAAACAAGCACTCTCTATAGTAGTAACTACTATTATTTCATTTCTGGAACTTAGGTAAGAGAAGTTTATTTCATCAATGTCCTTACTTAACAAAATTAAAACATTAGAAACTTTGTTTTTCATATATCCTGCCTACCTGCAAACATGACCTTATTTACTTTTGAAATTTTAATCATCTGTGACATCCAAATTCTGGGAATCACTTTTTTAATTACTTAGAACTCTAAAGGGGACATAAAGGACCAGATTTGAGTCCAAGCACCACCAAACTGAAGTTAGCAAAGTTAGCAAACTACTGGGGTAAGAAGGCCCACCTTGGATTAAGGCAGGTTGGGGCTGGTCGTTAGGGACGTGGCAGAGGTGCTGGAAAACCAGAACCCCTCCTAGCAGAGAGCTGGGAACATGCTGACTGGTTGCCAGATGATGCTCAAAGATTTGTAAAGGTCCTACATACTAATGGTTTCCACAGAGCAAGCTAAACCTTTTGAGGAAAAACCTACTGTCATTATTGCTTATATGCTGTTGACTAGCCTTTTATTCATGTGAATGAGGGACTGGTCTAAAGGTTTCACTGTGTGAGCATATTTCTAACATGGAAAAGACAGGTGTTTATGTATCAAATAAACAGAGACAGAGTAATACACTCATTAAGCTTTGGTTTCAGTCTCACTAAAAAAGAGGATTCCAGCAAAAAAAGGAAAAAAAAGGCATAACTCAAAGAAGTGACCTGAAATATAAATCTTTAGAGTTTTAGAGTTTTTCTAACACATTCTTTCTTGAATCACTATAAATAATGAAATAATGTGTCTATTTCTTTAGGCAGAGATGCCCTTACATCAGCAATAGTTAAATACACAGTTTAAAGAAAATAATATCATGACAGCAACATAAAACCAATGGAACCTACTGGCCAATTAATTCCTATGCTCCCCTCTCCCAATCTCAAACCCTTTCTGATATTACTTGTAGAAAGACCCATCTTTAGAACCACATCTGTTTCATTCAACACAGTTCACCCTGTACCCCGCACAGGCCCTGATATACAGCAGGCTTTCAATGAATATACTATTTTGTCCTGAGGGAAGGGAAGGAAGCTAACACTTCTTGGAGACCTACTATGTGCAAGGCCCCACATGAAGTCACTTTCACATACATATCACCACTGTGTATTTCACCTTCACACTGTTCATCAATATGGAAAGCAAGAGAAACAAATTTTATTGATAGTTTGTAGGTCTAGTTGAGAGACAAGCTATAGATTTCAATCCCCTCTTCTCACCAGGTCACCCCAGGTTTATAAACCAACCAAGATCCTAGAGTTTTCAAGCAAGATGATTTTCCATCAGCTTCATTGCTTGGTTTGGTTTCTTTTACACGTGACATTTCAATATTTCAGCCTTTCTCTTCTATAAAGGTCCTCAGGGACCATACAGTATATAAGAAAGAAAATGAATTCTTTTTCAAAGGGGTATGGACTCAAAGGAAAGAGATCCCAGATTCCAGGATCTAGATCCATCCTACTAGGTGTTTGTGGCAAATATGTCTTCAATCTCTTTGCCAACATTTATATTTTAAATTCAATTATCTGCAAAAGAAAAGGGCTGAAATAGGTGATGAATTCATTGATTCAGACAACAAACTTACACTAACCATTTTGTGTATATCAAATGTTTGTCTGGTGCTGGAAATACAAAGACATCCAAGACAAAATAAAACAACTCCTGCCTTCAAAGAGAGCCCAGTCAATTGAGGTCACATTTTATGTGACCTCAAAGATTCCTTTTAATTCTAAAACACAGCATGTCCTGAGAATGCAAATGTCAATTAAACTCACCCTATAACAGTAATTTCCAATCACGTTTGTCATCTTAGACCAGGTCCAAGCCCTGAAGTAAAAGTGTGTCGCATACGGTCTCAATGACAAATGGTTATAGTAACTATAATGAAAAAAGAGACGATTTCTAAAAGGCTTTCCTCTAAATCTGACTTCGGCACCTGAACAGTAGGAGTTCCTATTGTTTCCAATACCCCTTTTCATTTCTGGTTCTCTTGATGAAGTACAATATTTGAACAATGCTCTGGCAGACTTCAAATGGCAAAGCAGGCTGAGAAATCGAACACCCTACCATAGCTTACTAAGGGAACAAAGTGAGGGATATTTATTTTATTGGCTACTTTGAATTTATTATAGTTTACTCATAATTTCCTGTCTCATTTCTTTAGTGCTCTTGGAATTTACATCAGGATGTCTTAGGTTATCACACTCCTTCCCTCCTTTGTCCCAATATTTATGCCAACAGACTGAACTGACTTTGAGAAAGTCCCTGGACAAAAAATGAAGGGGAAAATACCCAAAGGTTTAGTTGGAGAATGGCAGAAGCTTTGGAAAAAAATCTGAAAAAGCAATGAAGATGAAAATGGAAACTCCGTGAAAATTAATGTAGTGTAGAATTGGCGAACATACCACTTATTTCTTTAAACAAATAGAAGAAAGAACCCGCTTATGAGGTGCACCCAAATAATTCACAGGTGGTGAAACTATTAGAGTCCTGCAATTTCTTGCCTCAGAAGTGGAATAAATCTCCTGGATTCTAAATGGTGTAGCTCATACACGTGATTTCTCTGCCATTCCTGTTCTCTCAACTAACCCCACCTTTCCATGAACAAGGTCTTTTGGGTTTTATTGTAATTAACTTATTTTAATAACCACTTTAGAGAAAAATCTAGTGAGGAAGGGAGACATAGCCTACTATAGTAACTGCACTTACAGAAATATAATTCCAAATGGAATGTGCTTCTTTTTTGCCTGGATTTTGGTTATTACAAAGTAAGCACAATGTAGTGGAAACTACTTAACATTGAAATCTGCCAGCATGGCGCCCCAATGATAGTGGGCAGATGAAAACTCTCTAGATATTGGTTGCACATAATTAATGATAATTCTCACGATGCTTCGAGGAAAGTTTTTCGCTTAAGAATTGATGTTAACCAAGATACTGTTCTAGTGTGTTCTGCTGTACTAACTGATATTCTGAATTATAAAAATTGGATGTTTGAAGTCAAATACTGATAATGTCCATGAAGATGAATAATCTGTGGAAAGCCATAATTTACATTTATGCATTGATAAAAGGATTAAACAGCTAGTGTCTAAGCAGGTGGAAAAAAGTTAGTTACAAAATAAGCCATGTTGTGGGGCAACTGAAAACAATTATATCCATCACAAGACTATTCCTACAGGGAGTTTTTTTGTTTTTTTTTTCAATTAAAAAAAAAAATCACTGACAACAGAACGTCCAAAAACCTACTAGGCTGCTCACTGGAAGGACTGTGTCTGAAACTGTCTTCCATGGAGATTGGTTCTGTGTTGGGTATACAGCTGGTGATAGATAAGTGATTTTCACATGAATGAAAGTAATCACTTGAAGTTTTATAGTACTTTGGAGTTGACAAAACACTTTAGCAACTAATGCTGCATTTGCCTCTCACGGTGTTCTGGAGAGTTAGGTGGGATGGGCAATCGTGCGTGGACTGAGGAGACAAAAGCTGAAGCGAATTATGTGACTGGGCCATGGTCATAGTGCTGGAATCAGCACTACAGCCCAGATGTTTATACTCTAAAACTGGGGCTCTTTCATGGCACTTGGACACCTTCTAGAAAAATTCATCAAAAACAGTTGAGACTAGGTATATTCCAAAAGTGTACTTTCCTTTATATGCTACTGTATGAAACATGATTTTGTGTGTGTGTCTATGAGTGTGAGTCTGCTCCCCTCGCTGTCACTTGTTCACCCCTTTATCTTCTGACATCTGTCTTTGGAGCTGCACTGGTGTTATGCCTCGATTTCTACTTCTTGGGTTCTTTTTCTGTTTTCTCCTTGGGTCTGTGTGGTTCTGTGCCCTTGGCCAGGTTGTGTGGTCCTGTTCTGCTCCATGAGCTTCCCATTGTTTACCACAGTCCCTGCTGCCTTTTTTTGTTTTTTTCCCCCTTATTTTTCACTGCTCCATTCACTTCCGGATTTTATCTGAAAAAAGGACACAAACCTATTTTCCTATTTTGCCACACGGCCCCAAGTACTTAGAGCACTCTACGTCTGGAATAAATTGCAAATCATGAAGATTAAACCACCATTAGGATGGCATGTCATCTGCTTATTTTAGTTTCCCCATATAATAAGTGGAAAGTGGTATTAGTACTTACTCATAGGCCTGAAGGTCAACTAAATTTGAAACATATGTTATTTTCAAAGGTTTTCAGTATAACAACCAACACCTTCCCCCAAATCTCAGTGTTTGAACACAACAATGGTTTATTTCTTCCTTGTGATTAAATGAATGTTCACAAATGTAATTCTTTCAGAGTGGCAGGGTGGGGCTCTGTTCCATGCAGTCACTCAGGATTGAGGCCTTCCATTTGGTGGCCTTACCACTTTCTAGAGTCTTGACATTCTTTACTGCATTCTCTGCATCCAGAAGCCATGTAAAGAGAGAGTTCTTGGTGCTTGGAGGATTATGTGGAGTTGTCAGGCCTAGAAGTGCCACATATAACTTCTAACAACATTCCATCCACCAGAACTCAAACATATTGCATCAACCGACCACAGAGAAAGCTGGGAAATAGTTTATCTTTGTGCTCCATAGTACAATGAAGCGAATTTTGGTGAATCCATAGCATTTTCTCTGCTAAAATGAGAGCTTATAACTCCCTTCCAGTTTTATGAAACTGTGGCTAATATAAAGGCACATGGGTAGGGTGGGGTCCAGGTGGGGAGATCCCTTTAAAAAATAAAACATTTGGCAAATATCTTGAGAAACTTTTTTATATCTAACATCATTTTGCCCACAAGAATGTCATGAGCATTGCTGGTGAACCAGAATTGGTGAAATGCTTCACATGTGGAATGGATGCTCACGTTTCCCCCTGCTACTTGGACTGTACCCTCTTCTCAGCTTTTCTTAGCAAGTCAGTCTTATTTATCCATTTACACTTGCATTCAACAACATTTACTGAGACCTCATTACCAGGCATGCTGATAAAGGTAGGAGGAACCAGTCATTCCTTCTGCTGTCACCCACAAGTCTGTGGAACAGACAGGAAAATGAGCACAGTATGAGAAGTACAATGAGAGGCAGATGCAAGGAAGCAGAAGAACTAGAAGAAATTACATTAAAATTTTTTGTCGAGAATACAACTAATTATTCATGCCTCTGACAAACGATTACTCCATGCGGCTACACTGGTAGAATTTGAGGTCGGGGTATTCAAACAAATTATTCCTTCCAATAAAGGTTATGATAGTTAATGAGAAAAGATACAATGAAATAAGATATATTTCTATGACTGGAATAGAGACTATTAATAAACAGAGGAAACTATTCAAACTGAGCTTCTGGAAATACAATAAACAAAAAGCCAGGGGTCACTGTTGGCTGCAGGCTACTCCCATTGGGACCTCTTTTTGACACAGCCAGGAGATGTCTAACTGCTCTACATACTAGGTGCTCCCAGTTAGCAAAGTCCCTGGGAGAAGAAATCAGAACAGTGAAGCTTTATTCAGTGCAGTTTTTAATCGTGAAATTCGGGAATTGGGGAGAGTTAGTCATTTATTTTTGAGCTCATGGAAAGAAGGGGTTGATAGCAATAGCTTACCCAGTTAGCAGGCGGGCTCCCCACACAGCTGTGCTGGCCTATTTCAATTAGGATCCTTTCGGACTGACATCACCTCTGCTGTGCCAGTCCTAAGCCGCTCAGGAGCCAGCACTGCCAATCAAGCCAAAAGTCAACCACATGGGATGGTTTTTATGATGGAGACAGAAAAATGACATGAACTTGTCTCATTCTGGTGAAAACACAAAGTGTGAAGCCAGCTCTCTAGACAAAGAAAAATTAGTAAAACCAGCAAGACTTTAAAACTTAATTGAGACATATTTTCCTGTGATCATCTCAACATACTTCATCAGTAGGTTACTCATGATGAGTCAAGGAATGCTCTCACTCAAGAAAAGACTGTGGTCCTCCTGCTACAAAGAGGTCAATTCTGGGTCACTCTACTCATGAGACCACAAGAAATAGTAGAATCTGCTGTGTGAATGAAGGAAGGGTAGAATGAAACTTAAATAATTAGACCTGGAACCTGAAACAGACAAAGTAAAAGCAGAGCTGTCACTTTACCAAAGACCCTGGACAGTATATACAAAGTTAGGAAACACTGAATGTATGGAGAATTAGGGAACCACCTGAGTCTCTTTACATCCTTTGTTCTCTTAATTTAGTTCACAAACCATTATGATGCCTGTATATACAAGACAGTCTACTAAGTGCTGTAGGAAATGCAGAAATGCATAGGACACTGTATTTTTCCTGAAATAGTTTTAAATTATATTTTGATTAAGCCATAATAAAGGGGAGAACCAAAACACCAGACTATGCCTCATGCAAACATAAATTGTGTGCAAAATGTACCGACAAACTGGGTAAAAAATGAGTAGCAAGGACAGGGGTTAACTACACTTCACTGATTAAAATTGCACATACCCTGACTTTAGTTTTGTTATAAAGGTATAGGAATGAATTTTGTGTGCTCCTAAGTTTGAGTAATAGCCTACCCCATGGTAGAGAATTGCTTTCCACTTTATTCGCACATATTGGTAAAGGAAAATCAACGTGTATTAATACTCATATAAATGCACAAATACATTTATTTATTCACTCTCTTTCTTTCAAAAGCCTTTAATATATCCGCAGAGTCTTTCAAGGGAAAACTTTGCTGGTGGAACAGGACTCTTTTGTAGTTCAGTAGTGACCACTATTGGGCAAACTTCCTTCAACTTATATGAAGCCATAGAACTGATTCACATGAAAATAATAATGGGGGCCAGAAAGTGGTCCTAAAACAGACTGAAACACTAAGGAAAAAAACCCAGGAGCCTGAGAAAACAAGAATGGAGCTGATCCTGTCTAGACAAGAAACGTCACAAAAACATGAAGTAAATAATGTTTAAAGAAAGGCCTCACTATGTTCCGCAGATTTACATGAAATATCCTTAAGCTTGATTTAAAGACAATCTAGGCATGAGAGTAAGAAATAGAGGTGGAGGAGGAGGAAACAATTACAGAAATGTGCTTGTGCAGGCACATGGGGACACACACACATACACACTTACTGGAGCAGGCCACAGTCTGCTGTCAATAAGGGATTTAACATTCATTGCCCAAGCTAATGGTGCTTCTCGCCTTCCAAGACAGATCCACTTAGATAATAGTGGAGGAGAGCGCCAGAGAGACCGAAGGGAATGGGCTATTGTGTTTGACTAGTTTCCATGTATAAATTAGTGCAGAGAAGAAGAAGAAATTCAACAGAAAAACACATGTACTTTATTATAATTCTGAGTGTTACTCTTGCAACTCCCACAATAGCAGGCGAAACAGCTTAAAACCACTTAAAAGAAACAAAAGGCAAATGCAAATATGATTAAATGCCTTTCTGACAAGAAGAGATTTGACTTCAAGTTGGGATGGACACATATGTCAATGGCTGGTCATGGTTTCTGCCACATTCCTTTTCAGCTAAACAATTGGAACAAAGGAGAGAGAAGGGGAAAGAGGAGCAGGGTGGGAAGATGGGGAAAGTCGGGGTATGTGGCTTGAGTTGACATGAATATTAGAATGAAATCTCCTGATCAGTGCTACTGTCCTACTGCGTCCAGAGTAAAAATGAAGTCTATGATGTACGAGTTTTGCATGAAAATTTTGTTGGTGACCAAAAATAGATATAAAAGACACAGGGGACTTTACTCTCTCAGGAATAACACTCCAATAGGAAAGGGTTTTGACGAAACTGAGGGTGAACAGAATTCAATATTTGTATACACTCAACAACCAAGTCATGATACAGATGATTCTGCTATTAGTGATACGAAGGCTGCTTTGAAGTAGAAACTTGGCTTACCACTAAACAAATGGGATGTTTTCCAGTTAAGTAAAAGAGATCTTTAAAAATTGCTTACATTAACTCTAAGACTAGACCAACTCTTGTAATGTATAGAAGAATTACAGGAAAAAACAAGCCACCCAGTTCAATTTCTCCATCCAGACCCAAGGATGAGCTGACAGTGCCACACTCCTAGTTCTAAGTCAACTATTGATCAGGCTACAGGTCACTTCCTCTTAAGCCAATAACTTAATTTCGCCTACAAAGCTAAATGGGGCAGTTAATCAGCAAGTGTATCAAGTGCCCATAATATTGTACTCATCTTTAATGGCCAAGAGGAGGCAAAAAGCCTAAGTATCTCCAACAAAGACTCCAGATCAACCTAGGCTGCTGTTTCCATCACTGCTAAACATTTTACAACCGTAGTACAACACAATCAAAGCATTTTTCTCTCCATTATTTCACCCTTGAGGTCAACTATAAGCTTGTTTCCTTATCTGTAAAATGGAGTTTAAAAACGCCTTATCTGCAAGGTTATTGTGAGGATTCTTTGCAGTGAATGAATTTTCAAACAACTGGCCTCACAGTTTGGCATCGTCAGATATACAATATGTGGCAGGTTAATGCTGTTATTACTCTATACAGGGATGTATCTTGCCACTCACCAGTCCTTTCTTTTTTGGTGCAACTCTCAGAATCCTAATTCATTTAAATACAGGCATAAAACAAACCTGGGTTTTATGTCATTTTATCCTCATAATATAGTTACTATAATTTAAGCAATATATGTTTCAGGTTTTAAATCTGAAAGAAGCAAACACTTCTTTTTTCCCCCACCTAAGTGCAATTATATGCTCAAATGCATGTATAAATATTCAAGGTATCAAAGAGAAATATAATGCGTTTACCAAGTAGGTAGCAAAACAATCTACTCCTGAATGGGAACTTTTTTTTCCAAAGTATAATGAGATCAGACTTCCATACGAAGATACCAAAGAAGTAATGTGTACTGGTAATTTGCCTTACGGTACAATTAAATGGGAAAATAATATATACTTTTTAAAATTCACAAAGTAGGGAAGACTAAGGCAAACTAACAGTGTGTATATAAGTAACACGTCCCACATGGAAAAAATGAGACACCTTTCATAAATTGCTTACTCCTCTAGTCATAAAGGACACCTAAACATTCTGCTTTTTATATTCGTCGTAACAGCTAAAAACTTACGGTTCATTCATGCTTAAAATTCAGTTTGCCTTTAAAGGTCCATGAAAACCTGAAACTATATTTCTATATCCACAGCATTTGCAATGCATCTTTACGAGTTCTTGGCTATAATAATGCAAATAAGAAGTGGAAATGTTAAAATACTTAATCACTGTCTGATGATCTGATGAACCTTCTGGGAGTTTTTCAATTTGTGCTAAATAGCTTGCTTCCCTTCTTCAAAATTATAATGCAGATCAAATTTGTCAGAGCCTAATCAGAACAAACATCCCTTCACCATCAATGAAATGGTGCAAACTTATATGCGTGTTACATTTTTACCTTTTCCCCTTCTTGCCTGGTTACCCTCTGAGGAAGTGCTGGCATGCCATAAATGTGAGAGGGAGAGCTACAATCACGTTTGTTTGGAATCAGCCTGTGCAAATTTTGGAATCAAACCTTCAGATGAGGTTTATGAAGCTGCTTGCCCAGAACACTCTGGTTTGAAAAAAATGTGCATTGCTATTAATATTTTGAGTGTAGATTTTTTTTGGACAGTAAATGTTCATTTTCTGCCCATAAAACCAAGTATGAGTCACAACGGAACGTTTACTTCGAGTCAAAAATGCAGTGTGTGCTGATGTTCAAGGCAGAGCGTCTTATCACTGTGACTGTGGAAAGCAGCCGCACAAAAAGTCAGCATTTTCTTCTTCTTCAAAAGCAGATCTGAGATCAAAGACTATAATCCTCAATTCATAAATACCAGCATTAACTTGTATCCATAGATGACTTGCAGTAATTATCAGCCATACTCTGGGTTGGCTGCAGAGAGGTTTTCCTTCCCTCTTTTACCTGGTCCCCTAGCACATGTGCACAGAGGGAGAAGAAATCATAAAAGGCAGTGGCAGAAAGCCCCTCACAGCCCATCCTTCAAAAAATTCCAGGAACACCACAGTGATTGAGCTTGATATCAGGACGTCTGTTACCTAAATTCCAAGCATGCACACCACCTTTGTACAGCCCTCGGCTCACAACTCTATGCAGTATATCCCAAAGTTCATGTCTCAGTATTACTATATACCTCTACTTAATTCCACAGTCTTACAGACTTTATTTTGCTTGGGCAGTTGGGGTTCAAGTTCTGAAAGAAGCTTTTTTTTTTAATCATGTAACTTACTTTACCTGGCGTTTGAAGATAAAGATACACACACTCACATACACACATATACACAGCACCCCAAAGCACCCAAACTAAATGGCCACAGCAATGTATTGAAATGAAAAGGCATTTACCAGGAGCAGGAAAGCCAGAAAGAGGAACGGTGTGCCAGGAGTTGCCCGACGGCAGCATTCCATGCTTGGATCCTTGCCGGAATCCGAATCGGACACTGAATAAGCTGCTAAGTGCTCCTCTGCCTGCTGTCACATCCAGGACTAGTGCTAACACTCCAGCCCTGCCTATCAGCTTCCATCAGCCCCGCTCACATTTCCTGACCGAGGGGTGGGTGGGTGGGAGGATGGGTGGGGGGTAAGCTGAATGGAATCTCTCTCGGAGCAGGCAGCCAGCCAATCAGGCTCCTGCTAATCAGACACGCTGAATAACAAAGGGGGGGGGGGGACAGAGAAAGTGTAACTGTGTGAGGGGGAAGGGGGGGCGGGGAAGGACGAAAAAGAAAGGAGAGCGGAGCACGCAGCAGAGCCAGAAGAGAAAGGCAAGAGATGCAGAATTGCAAAAGATGAAGGAGAGCCCTGTGCTTTTAACTAACCTGGTTAGTTCTTTGTGAGACGCGTTTCTATTTGCCCTTTGCTCGTGCTGATGCCTGTTGCTTTGTAAAGTACAGTAGCTCCCTGTGACTCTGTATTGTTCCATTCGGGAGAGAAACCTAATCCCTGTCAATATATAACATATGCCATAAAGGGAAAGAACCACAGACAAAAAGTGACTTAATGTGCCCTTTAAACGTGTTCTGTATGCACTTTATTTCTCTTCCATAAAGTTCCTCTTTATTTCCCCCCTTGACTTAGAAAAGGGCGACTGTATAAAATTTTGAAAGTTCCTCACTAAACTGAAGTAGAGGCATAAGTTACTTTGTGTATTAATGATTTGACGCGAAGAAGAAGAAAACAAAGCGGATTACTGCTTTGCGAAGTGACAATTTCAAACAGCCCAGGTTGACTAATGCTAAAGGCACAATTAGAAATTTAGATTTTCCTCACTTAAAAAGAAGCCCTTAACAAAGACTCTGGGATGTGTGGGGCTGAAATTCAGGGTTGAGGAACAGCCTGGTTTTGACTCACTGCCAATGCTCAACTATCTGCTTTAGCAGGAGGAGGGAAAGGAAGGGTGAATTAAATCCTCAGTTAATCCCCAAACCTTTTAACCAACTGTTTCAGCCTCCTCCTTATCCATGTCCTTTATCGGAGCTGCTATAATGCCGCAGAAAAGACTGAAGGGAGTTTTACCTCCTTTTCCTGCTGTTGCAAGAGTGCTGGATGAGGAGGTGACCTTCCCGGTCCTGTCCAGCCCTGGAGGAAGGGCTGATGGACAGTGAAACAAGAGGGCCGGGACAGCCACAGCAAAGAGAAGGTCAGGAAGCTTCTGAGTCTGGTTAAGCCACCAGCAAGCAAGCTTGGACTCTACCAGAGGAGGATTTTTTTTTTACAGTTTTAGAAAAGCGTCAAGTGTCAAACAAGGACATCTTTCTCTTTATCTGTTAAGGAAATCACGGAGTTTTTGAAAGAATGAAATAGCAAACTTGGCCTTACATTTCCTTAGATGTGTCACCAGGAAGTTCTTCCTTTGTAGATCTCCTGATAGCCCAGAAATACAGATGGTGGAGGTAGAAGACATTTAAAATTAACGTTCTTTCCTTTTATTAGTAAAAAAATACTGACAACAGGCATGAAACACACAAATATGGAAAACCTGATCAAACCATAATAGGCATGTGAATACAGGCAGGGCTGCTTCTAGACATACCTGCCATGTTGCTTTTCAAAAAGATGGAGAGAAGCAAGCTGTTCAACCTCAGTCAGGTTCCTTACTTCATATGGTGTACCACTGAGAGACAGAAGAGCTGTAAAAATCCCATTTTTAACCTTTTAGGAAGATCAGGGCACACAAGTATCTATCTGCCTTTTTCCTCACCTAGGAAACTGGATTGTACAAAACCACAACAAAGAGGTCCTTTTCTTTAAGTACGCTTTTCCCCTTCAGAAAGATTCGTTTTACAAATCTCTCAAAAAATTAGCTAAGGCTCATAAGCTAAAGATACTCACAAGGAGATGTAAAAATGCTTGACTGGCATTATCTGAAATCCTCATCATATTAAAAATGGATTGATGGAAGTAAACTTTCACTCAGAAAGCTGCATGATATCTCTCTCTTCTACATACTGGAGCTTTATGCTACAGGGTTTTTCCTTCTATCAGTGTCATTGGCTAAAAGGTTTCAACTTGTTCTGAAAAATAGAATAAAAATGGAATATTTTATCTAATACCACTTCCTCCCTCCTCACACGTAAACATCACTCATCAGGCAGACCCAAAGGGAAGAACAGGTGGGAAAAGGCAGAGTAACAAGAATGATAATAATACAATACTGTATGGAGAAGAAGAGAGAAAAAGAAAAAATTGGCATGCTCAGAGATAACCAGTAGTCACTTCTAGGTTAGTCTAATTCTTTCCTGCATTGGAAATAAAGACTGTCTAGATATTTGGAGTCAGAGATTTCTGCCTTGGAATTTTGATGAACATGTCAATGCCCAGAAAGATGGTCACCTCAATGAAGTCACTGAATAGTATGATTATTTTTAATTCAAGCCCTCAGCCATATGTTGAATGCCCAGAGGATGCCTGCCACAATGTCTCAGGCTTCTGGTCCCTTTGTGAGTAGTATCTGCTTTCCTCTTGGGGCTGCCCAGAGAAGCTAGAAAAAGCCACTGTACAGTCAAGCATTACACCTTGTAGGGCAACTCCCAGCTGACTGTAATTTCAGAAAACTAAGAACAAAATCAAGTTAGGGTGACCGGGGTAAGTTTAGGGGGTGAGCTAATTCTGGTAATTACCAAAGTCTATGGGTTACCTTTAAAGTCTACGAAGACTTTATATTTATACCTAGAATCTCATTTGACGTTTTGACTACTCTCTGAAGTTGGTTAAGTACTCACCCCATTTTACATACTTGGAAAAATGAGGCACAGAAAAATTAAGTAACTTACCTGGGGCCCCACTAGTTAGAACTGGACTTTGAACAGGGTTTTCTGACTGTAAATCACTCTCATCTCATATACATATATATGCATATATGTATGTATGTGTATATATATGTATTACGTACATATACGTGTGTGTATGCAGATATTAGCAGTGGTGTCATACTGCTTGGAGAAGGGCATTTAAGAAAAGGCAAAAGAACAGAAGGCAGGCTACCCAGGTTTTACAGTGGGTATATGGTACCCAACAATGGAAAGTATATTTTTAGTCTACAACTTCTTTGTCTCCCATCTTTGTCATTTCTAAAACCATTTTCAGTGCCAAGGAAAAATCACATAAAACCCAAGGTAATCTAGAGCCATACCAGCAGCAGCCTGGGAAAGGCCTCATATGGCATCTAAGCAGGGCGTTGGCCGCGTTCCTTTTTTCCTCTCCAGGTACCTAAATTAAAGCCGTCTGCCAGTGTCTGAGCACCAGCAGCCGCAGCAGCAGTGGTGGTGGTGGCGGCAGCAGCTGCTATAATACTGGTTCCTGGTTCCCTGCACAATATATTAGGTGAAATGAAAGGAGCAGTAAGTGAGAGAGTGTCAGAGCTGTCTGAAGCATCATTCCAAATGGTATGGATTGAACAATACTTAATTTAAAAAACACCAGCTTGGACAGGAGCAAGCTGTTAACATTCCGTGTGCTTTATGGCAGGAAAGAGTGAGCTAAACTCTCAGAATTTCTCTCCCTGGGGAGAGTGCCTTACGGTGTTCATTCGGAAGCCACCTGTCTCTTCCCGAGGTGGGGCCTCCTCGCTTGGCCCTCTAGCTGCAGTGACTTGTCCAGGGAGGGCTGAGGGTCTTTTGGAAAGGACTTAGGGTGGGGAGTGACAGCGAGGTGGGTAGGGCCCCATTGCCCCTCTCCACCTCCCAGGGTTTTACTATTCTCACGGGCCCATGTGGAGGTGGTTTGATTTCCCTGGCTAATTCTGAAAATTAAACAGAGGGGAAAATGGAGTGAGGATGAATGAGATAAAAAACTACAGGAAGCCGACTGCTGGTCTCAGAGGCAGAGCTGGAATTTGAGTAGGAGTCAGTAGCTCTGCCATTCACCTAATCACCCTCTACCACCCAGGCCACCGGAGCCTGTTCACCGTTAACTTTCAAATCACGTTTCACATGTGACCTAATGGGATGTGAGCAGAAACTTCACCAGGGAGAGAGTGATCACTGTTCTTATTTTATAGATAAGAAAACTGGTGCTCTCCTATGATAAGTGAGTTCATCTAAGTTTCTTATTAGCAGGGGGGAAATTGGATCTATATCTAAGGTGGTCTGACTTCCCCCTGGACAAGCCTCTGAGAAGCTGATGAGAACAGCTACATTTACTGAGAGTCCTCCATGTGCCAGGCACTGTTCTAAGTACTTTCTATTTATTACTTCATGTAATTCTCACAACAATCCTATGGAATAGGTCCACTTACTATCCTCACACGGATGCTATTTCTGGTGGATTAGCCATCAACATTCATCAACCAGTGCCTTCTTGAAATTCAGAGGCCAGAAACCTAGAAACTGCATTTCCCAGACTCCCGTGCGGCTAGTGTACCAGAAGCCATTTTGATTTGGCCACTTAGAAGCACTCCCCTAAGATTTGGAAGGCAGAAGTGAGGCAGAGACTGCACTTTGCTTCCTGTGCTTGTAGAAATAGCTACAGAGCAGTGTGGTTTGCCTGCATCCATGCTAATCAGTCACTACCTTTCTGGGTGTCAAGAGGCAGGCCTGGGATGTGCAGTTTATTAGCTGGATCAGAGAAGGAGGCATGGCTTGCAGTCCTTGCATTTCCACTCAGCAGGTGAATTCCCAGCTATGGAAGAGACAGCAGCTCCCTTGGTGACCTGCTGCTGCACAGCAGCACAGGAATCTTCCAGAAGCTCAAACTAGCGTCTTTTTCATTAACAATTCCAGTTTATTGTGGGTTAATTAATAACATATAACACTTTCTGCTTAAATGTGTGTGTGTGTGTGGTGGGGGAGGTGATCCAACTTATTTATTTTATGAGGAGGTACTGGGGATTGAACCCACGACCTTGTTCATGCTAAGCATGCACTTTACCACTTGAGCTATATCCTCCCCCACTTTCTGCTTAAATTAGTAAGACTAAGTTCTGTTGTCTTTGCAGAAACCTTGACTGATTCTTTAACAGAGGAGAAAACTGAGGCATGGAGAATTACATAACTTGTCGAGATCACAAGCTCTGAATCCAGACCATCTATGTCCCTAAGCACTAGGAAGCACTGCCTCTTTGTTGAGCAAAAGGCCACAAGAGTTCAGAGAAGGGAGAGGTCACTGCTGATTTAAGAACTCAGAGAAAAGTAAGTATCCAAATGAAAAAACAACAGAAATTGAAAAAGACCTTGGGACACACAAAGAATTCTAGGGATTAAAAAAAAAGAAGGAAAAGGCTTTACAAGTGAGGAGAACAGAGTAAGGAGAGAGAAAGCAGGAACATGTGAGACCCAGGCTTTGATTCACCCTGACCCACTATTTTAGGCCTCTTAAAGGGGAAAGATAGACTTTTAAAAATTTTTTCTTCCATAGTCTCAGATCCCATGCTCAGTGATCTCCCCTACAAAGTGTTTAACACCGTAAGTTATATATGCAAGGGACTCAACAAATTTTAAATTTTGATTGTATTCATCTCTAGCTGCCTGAAGCACCAGAAGCCTCTGTTTACATTTTTTCCTCTCATCGACAAGGCTTCACTCAGGGCTTCTCACACTGTAAGGACTTGGTTAGAATCTGCGACCCTGGCCAGTAGCAGAGAGGAACTGTGGAGGCTGCATGGTGCGATGGAAAGAACCCAGGTAGCCACAGCTGTCCTAGTTCCTGCCAGCAGGTTCAGAGGAAATAAAATGCTGAAAGCCCCTGATCCTGTATTTTTTGTTTGTTTGGTTTTTACTTTAAGCTGTTCAATGATGAGACTACTGCTCAGGACCCAAAAGCTGTCGTTGGACGGCGGAGAGAGGGGTTTGCAGAGTCTAGCTGAGGGCTTGGTACTAAATAGGAAATCAATAAATCATGCCCAAGCTAGATGGTGTGTAGGTCAGTGTCCACTGGTCATGTCTTTCACCTATTCTCTGTGTTTGAAAATTCTAATAAAATTCTAGGAAAAAATCATTGTCAAAATTTAGATTCTAATTCTAGGACCCCTGCCCACCCCCCTCCTCAAAAAAAACAAACAAACATAAAAACCCAAAAAAACAAACGAACAAAACGAAACGGATAGCAGAGCACTAAACTGCACTGAGGGGCCAGAATTATTATTCATCACCCTCAAACTGACGGTCTCTGTACCTTCTTGTTCTACATTGCTGGGGTTATGTCATGGGTCTCAGAGACTTGTTACTGAATTAGATTCCACAAAACACTTATGAAGCACCTACTGTGTGCAAGGCATGACAAATAGAATTCTGGCAAAAGATAAGCTGTCTCTCACAGCCTTTTTGACAGAGAGACACCAGTTTAATCTCTGAGGTTTGAATTATGGTTGTAATATTCACATATTATACCCAAGTGTAATATATAAATCCAAGGCCCTTGAGTTTTAGTTCCATACTATTTCCATGACATCATCCCCTACAGATAAAATAATTATACCAGAGCCAGACAATACGGTGAAGGGGTGTGAACAGATTTATAGACAATATATAGAGAAAGCAGGATTAAAATGCAAAAGCCAAATTCCTCAGCTTGGCATTCAAGGACCTCCCTGATCTGCTTCCTGTTCCAAGATAACAGAAAGTCATGCTCCAGCCCAAGTGAAACACCTGATTTACTCCAAGCCCCCAAATCCTCTTACTTCTGTGTATTGTTTCAGCCTGTCCCTTCTGCCTGGAAGATCCCTCCTCCCACCTCTGCCTCACTAAAAATCATTTTTATTCTTTAAGGTGTAGAAAATGTCAGCTCCTCCACAAAGCCTTGTACATAGCTGGTATTAGATAAATATTTATTAAATTAATATGTGTGTTAATTAACATATGCCATGTCTACAGTTACAGTAGCAGGGAAAAAGAAAAAGAGAAAAAAAATGCAAGAAGAATTACTAAAGAAAAGAAAATATTGTCTCTAAAAATTAAGGGAAAATGTAAATTACATTTGAAATAAAATTTGAATTTCAGAATAGCAATTAAATCATAGAAAACCAGTGAACTTGTCCTCTAAAATAAAAGAGATCATTGTGTGGCTTTCAATTTTATTCCTGTTAATATGCTGGTTATATATGCTAACAGCAGCTAGATGAATGGTTACTCTGTTAAGTTAGAGAGATTACCTCCTATCACAGTTATAAATACTGTCAAAGAAATATCAAAAATTGTCAAATAGTCAAATATTGAAAACTAACCTTTAACTAAAAAAAAATTATAGTACAGTTTATTTTTTAAGTTTCTGAAAATGACCTGAGGTTTGTGAGTAAAACTGGATGTTTTTACCTTTCCTACTTGAAAATGTGGTGGGCCTGTCTTTGGAAAAGACTTTCATGAGGAATATGGAACTTGGTAACTGTGGCAAAAGGAGGAAAAAAAAGGATAACAACATGGAGAATCGAATATTAGCCAACAATAAACAAAAGCACTACCAACATGCAGGTGTCCTATGGGAGAATATAAGGGGTGTGATTGGCAGAAAACAGGTAAAAGAATTCAGAGATTTATCTTATTCACATGAGCATTTCCTAGAGGTTAAAATTCAGCATTGGTTTCTCAGTACAGAAACTAGTAGTTAGGGAAAGTATAGAGTTCCAAGGATAAAGGGGAAAACCCCTCCTCCTTAGATATGATTGCAGGGTGAGGACCAATCATGGAAGCTTTTGGAAGTAGCTGGAAGGGACACAAGTCCTAACCTTGAGTTTCTTGTATTTAAGGCCAACAAGCCAAGGAGGGAAGTTCACTACGTATCACTTGAGCATACTCTGAGGAGGAATACCAGTGGGGGCATGCCTGGGATGTACAAAATAAAGAGGCAGCAAGGTCCAAGGCACATGACTGTGGAGGTTTCATCACGGTCTGTTCTAGAGAGGTACATCCTCGTCCAAATGGTCCTATGGCCTAGGTTTTGGTGTTGGTGTTTGGTTATATGTTTTTCCTTTGCCCCTCCTACCCTGTGTCCCTTCACCTTTCTATTCGTTTGACTGGGACAGGCATGCTTTTGTCAACTGCATTATAAGTAGAATGACTTTGTAAGTAGAATGCATTCACTTTCATCCTCATCAGCTTGGTTTTTAAACTCTAGCCTGCATTTTAAGGGAAAGAATATTTTAAATAATATATCTGTGGCAGAAATATTAGCTGTCTCCTAATATCTGTCATTCTTCTTTTGCTTGGGTAACAAACATACATGGCCACCCAGAAAAGAGACATTTCCGAACCTCTCTTGCAGCTATGTGTGACAAAGTGCTCATTAAGGAAATGTAAGTTGAGATCATGGGTACAATTCCAAGTAATGCCCTTAAAGAAAAGAGCATTTTCTGCTTCACTCTTTCCTCATTTTTGTGGTTGGAATGATGATGTGAAGGCTGGAGCCGCCATCTTGGACTGAGATAACCTTGAAGTGGATACCATGCCCCAGAGAAGGGGCCCTGGCTGCCTGACACTCTGGGATGTCACAGCACTCCTGGACTGCCTACCTCCAGATTATTGTGAGAGAAAGGTGTTTAATGCAACATGTATGTTTTCACATAACTTATGGGTGGCAGGACTATGTAAAACTATCAAATAAATACATGCTAAGCTATGTATTCCTCTAACAGCCTACACCACCAGAAAGCTACAAGCCTGGCCCCATTTCACACTGGCCTCTTGCACAACTGCCTTAGTAGATCTATGAGTAAGCATTATGCCCCTGGTTTTGTCTAATGACCAACAGAGAGATGTGTACATGTGAAATACTCTTGAGATCTTGTATAATTATCTAGGACAATTTTGCTTATGTAGCTCAATTATATGAGAATTGCTACGGCAAATTCTCAGAACATAATGGTCAAATACAAAAAGCTTGTCTTTGACAGGCTGGTATGTTTCATTTCTTAGATAATGAGAGTTCTATAAGTTTCTCTGAGTTTCCATCTTTGCTTGAGATACTAGGAAGCTCAAAATAAAAACTTAGGCTTAGTGTCTAAATCTTTTCTCCACTTACGGTTTTAAAAAATCTCCTCCTCCTTCCTTTCTTGATCTTCACATTAAAAAAAATCATGTTTTTTTTTTCTTTTTGTTTACACTGCAGATTTACTCTAAACAACTGTTCAATGTGTTTGGAAGAAGGTGGGGTATAAATATACAAAATAAAACACTGCAACTGTAAAACAGGACCTGGTTATGCAGAATTCTGAAGGAGATGGTGGAGTAAGAGAGTGATTTCATGCTGATAAAAACTTTTTCTTTATCCTTATGGTGACTACACTCATTTTTGCTGCCATCATGATTTATTAAGCTTTCCAAGCCTATCCTAACCCTTGCTAAGGTTTCCATTTTGTTATCTTTAGTTGTTTGGAGAAATTTTAAGGTTATTTAAGAGAACTTACTCAAACTGGATTATTCCTTCTTATATATTACTTCCATTGATATAATACCATTCAAATGGAAACATTAGATCCCCAAATCAAATTTAATACCTTAGTAGATTTCATAAAATACTACAATTTCATTTGTACAGGCTCCATTAATCAAATTTCTGATTTGGCTGAAATGATTTTCTCTTTAAGCTATAATTTTAAATAATGTATTTGGGGGAGGGGCTGGTCATTGTCCCGAGTCACCTGATTTACTGGCCGATGTACTATTTCTGCTGGGTTCTAGTTGACCCAGTTGCTCAGGGCCTCAAGTTAGTGAAGCCTGGGGTCATGAGGGCACTCTTGCCATACACTATACAAATACATTACTGGTGTCAAGAAGACTGGGAGGGAGACTTAATGTCAAATAGAAAATCATCACCGCCATCAGAAAAAAGAACAACAACAAACTACTCAAACATCAGACTATAAGACTTGAAGACAATGTCTGCATCCTGCTTGTCCATTCCATTCCCAACCTTTGGCACGTCTACCTGACACACGATCGGAGTTCAATGAACATTTGCTAAATGTGTGAATTAAAAAAGCACAAGTTTGATTCCTCAAAAAATTAAACACAGCATTACCATATGATCCAGTGATTCTACTTCTGGATATACACCCAAAAGAAATGAAAACAGAAACTCAAACAGATAGTGTGTACATCCATGTTCACAACAGTATTCATAATAGGTAAAAAGTAGAAGTAACCCAAGTGTCTGCTGACGGATGAACGGATAAATGAAATGTCCTTTTCACCACATTTACGTATATACATACAATGTACATACAAGGGGTATTATTCTCAGTGGTAGACGCACAAGTTCCTGGGTTCATTCCCTATTACCTCCATCAAATAAATAAATAAACCTAACTGCCCCTCCAAAAAGCCAAATAAACAAAAAAATGAAAGAAATTTGCTACAAAATGGATGAACCTTGAAAACATGTATGATTTCACTTATATGAGGTACCCGGAGTAGTCAAATTCAAACAGACAGAGAGCAGAATGGTGGTTGCTGGGAGCTGGAGGGAAGAGGAGAAATGGGGAATTCATGTTTAATGGGTACAGAGTTCCAGCTAGGGAAGAATAAAAAAATGCTGGAGATGGGTGCTGGTGATCACTGCACAATAATTTGAACGTACTTAATGCCACACAACCATGCTCTTAAAAGTGGCTAAAATGGTGAATTTTGCATGATACAAATTTACTACAATAAATATTTGTCAAGAAGAGAAAAAAGAATACAAAAGAAAAAATGATTTACATCTGTGTAAAAGTGATACGAGTGAAACCCCCTGACGTGGCTCCTAATCCTTGTCCCAAGTAACTGGAACTCAGTGTGACAATGGATACAGTGAACTGGTTCTGATTGCTAAATTTTCTACAAGTTAAAAAAATATAGCAAGCACAAGCTTTACCAAAGCTACGCCAACAATGCCACACTCACTCAAAAGGAAAGTAAATACTAGGGAAGCGTTTCTCTGGACTAAGTTTTCACAAAGGTAGACTGGATTTGGTTCTCTCAGTTTAAATGTAAATAAGGCTGGGCTCCCAGGGCTTCTTCCTGTGGCCTGGAATGTCCTCCCTCTCATTCTTCTACTGTTTAAACTCATGGGTTCCCCATTCTCATCTTGTAAGTTCGTCAGAGAGGCCTTCCTAGATCTTCAATCTAAATTGTCTTTCCTGTTGTTTGTATCCAATACTTGTTACATAGGACCTATCAGAGTTCACAGTTATTATTTATTTGTATTTATTTGTGTGATTACAATTTCAATGTCTCTCACTCTCCCTTATTAGACTGTAAGCTCCGTAAAGGCAGGAATCATGCCACTTTCGTTAACCACTGTAATCAAGTATTGAGCGCAGGGTTTAGCACATAGTAAGTATTCAATAAGTATTTGTTGAATGAATAAATTCATTTCTAAGCAGTAGTATTTTCACAGGTCTGTTCAAGGAAGAGCTTACTTTTGCAAAGAACGAACGCCATGAAAAGAAGCTGGGGTTAGTGATAGTACCTGGGTGTAAAACCTGCAGGTACAGCTAGTAAAATTTGGAAACTGAATTCACTCTGCTTCAGATTTCATTTTCACCCCTGTTAAATCAAAGTACAACACAGGCATCACAAAATCTGCCATAAATAATTCTTCACAACCGTCTGCTTCACTTTGAGTGTCCTGGACTCTCTCCAGCCATAAAACCTGGATCTACTTTTACCACTAAAGAGGATAGTACCCCCTCAGTCAGGGCTGAAGAAGGTAAAATTAAAAAAGAGCTTTCTATTCAAGCAGTTACTCTGACTGCTGCATCTTACATGGCAAACAAACAGGGGTTTCACCATGAAGTTAGGCAAGTCCTTGAAAATCTTGACAAGATTTACAAATGAGATATGGTGTTTATTTATTATTTTAAAAACTTTCCATTGTGCTCTTCTTGGTAATGTAATATGATATATATTTTTGCCAAGAATAGGGTGGAGTTGCTCCGCGGCTTAGTTGATCATGAAATGTCATGCTTAAGACTTGAGTCAGAACATCAAAACAATGCAGTTCTGGAAAAAGAGTGCCAACAGCCTTCCCACTTCTGCTAGATTCAACTTTCTTTGAGTTGGGAGCATTTGTAGGTTTTCTTGTTACTATGTCTAGTCATGACTCCAAAAATATTCTCGGCAAAGCTGGGGTTTTATACTTGCTTGCCTCTCCGTTCTGAGGATATCTTCTTCCCCGGCAGCCTGCCTTCCTCCCATGTTCCTTTTTCCCCTCTCTTCCATTCTAGTTTCTTTGTCAGTTACTGTTGGCTAATGATATTGTTCTTGTAGGGGTTAAAATTGAATGGGAAGAATCATCATTTGGGATTGCTCATCAAAACACCCAGCAGTGTGGGCTAATGAGGTTCACAACTTTTCAAATAACCCAACGAATTCAACTTCTTAAGCAGTCATCTCCTTAGTTCTGTTGGAGATTTGGGAATCATTTTTTAAAAATCTGATGTAGTTCAATACTTTCCCAGAGTCTGACAAACTAAGCCAGAAGGGGGGTTTCTCAACTCATGGGCTCCCGCGGTATGTAGGCTCCCTGAGCGTAGAGACTTGTTTATTCCCATTCACCCCTGTAACTCTAGTGTCTAGAACAGTGCTTGACAGATTGACGGTATTCAATAAGTATTTATTTAATTAATGAATAAAATAACTAATGAGGTCGGGTCCCAAGTGCAATAGAGGACTTGATGTCAAAAGATCTAGGTCCATGCCAAGAAACTAGATCCAGATTGGTAGAGCCAATATAGCCCGTAAAACACTAATAAAGTCTGACCAATGAAATACAAAGGATACATTGTTTATAATGTATGATTTCCCAGATAACATAATTTGTAATATAAAAAATAAGCATTTTACATTCACTATAAGTAGCTTGAGAGCAGATCCTACATTCTCAAATAATATTTGTTGAATGTCTAAATAATGGAAAATCCATGTCCACAGAACAACTGTCTCAAGCAGATGAGTGTAAGGCTTCTACAATTCGGTTATTATGGCCACTTCTAAAATATAGAGCTAACATGTCAACTTTCCCCTCTTTTAAAATACCAGAAATAACATTTCTAGTATTTCTATAACAGTAAAAAAATTTTTGTCCTGTGTTATTTCTTAAAATACAGAAGTTCTGTTTGCTTAAAATATATCCACTCAGGGCAGCAAATAACTTTTTTTTTTTTTAAATATTGTTGATAAGGGAATAAGACAGACATGCTCTGAACTCCTCAGAATGTCCATGGGAATATTTTTGTCATAAAATCAAAGGGCTGAACTAGATTTGCTAAAGTCTCTTCCAGCTCTAACATTTTATGACTCTGGCCTTTTTAAAAAAGAAAAAAAATTACTCATGGGGAAGTAGTGTCTTTGTAACTCACTCAACAATTTTCAGTCATTGGACGGATACTCCACACTGATTCAGCATATTCTGGCTCATGTTTAGTTCCTAGTATACTAAGCCTCGATAAAGTCTTTTTAAGGATGCTCTGGAAAGCTTGTGAAATATGCTGAGGAGAGCCTATTGTGAACCATAATTGAGTTTGGGCATCGATGGTCCAAGAAAAGAAAACTTGAAAAGTCATGAGCCATTAAGGCAAAATTATGTAAAGTGCTCAGATCTCACGTTCAGCCTTCTGCAGAATGGTTAAAGCATTATTTTTCAACTGTGGGTAGGTCATGAAATCAATTTAATGTGTAACAGCTAGCATTGAAAATGCAAGGGAAAAAAGTAGTAGTTTAGAGTACACTAGAAAATATTGAGTGTATCTCATATAGTAAGGGTAAACATTGGTGAAACTTTTATTTCAGGTGTGTGTGTGTGTTTCAGCGTAGATGCATGCATACTAGGCATAATAGGTCACTATGTGCAACGTACTTCTTGCGGGACACATTCAGAAAAGTCTGAATTGGTTTAAATGGAAACAGCCTTTCAAAGTTTCTTCAAATTCTACAATTAGTTCTATGAAATCCTGAATCTCACGGGCATCCTTTGTAATTACAGAAAGGAGGTAGGGCTGGAGTAGAAAGGTTTCCTCGGAGAAAAGAAGCACCAAACTGACCCACTGATTTTGAACACCAGAAGCCAAAGTCACTGACCAACCTCTTCCACCTAATGGATCTGACTGGAGACGCAAGCACATTCCCTGTTCTGTCCCTGGTGGAGGGTGGATGTCGGATACGCCTAAGTGTAACTGTGCCTGAGTTAGGACAGAGTATAGGCCAACCAAAGGATTTAAAAAAACCAAACAACTTTGTGTGCGTGTGTGTGAGAAAGTGGAATATTCATACAGAAAAGTGCAAAAAGAATTTGTTTTCCATCCTGAGAGGAAAGGAAATTCACTGTAGCTTTCTCCAACTCTTCTTTCTCTTTTGGCATCCTGTATTTCTGTCCAATGGCTTTCTCAGAAGCCATAGTGGCTTCTGGAGGACAGGGAGGAATATTCTGGAAGTGGAAATACCTCATGTAGAAATCACTCTCTTCTTCTTGGTGTATATCTATAAAACTTTCTTTCCTTGTAATTTGATCTTACTTTAAGTGATGAGCCAGTATTTCCATCTTTTATTTATCAAAACTGCTTTCGGTGTTTTTTAAAAAAGTAAAACCTCAAAGTTAGCTCAATAACTGGATGGTCTTCAGCTCTCTAGCATAGTAAGTTATTATGCACATAAAGTACTTGGAAAAAAATTTTTCATAAGGACAAGGAGTTTATAGATTTTGCAGTGTGACAAATAGGGGATGAGACAATTTCTTTTAAAACCACACACAAAGTACCTGTTTAGAAAAGGGCTAGAGTATGTCAGGGACTGTTATAGATGCTCTGGGATAATAAGACCAGCAGATAAGATCCCTGATTTTGTGGTGCTTACACTAGTCAAGGGGAAAAGTATGAAAAAAAATGAATAGGGTAATTTCAGGCAGCGGTAACTGCTATGACACAGAGAAAACAGGAGTGACCTCATGGTGGATGGAGGTGTAAAATTGAAATTTCTGGTCACTGAGAACTTTTGAGCCACTATCTCAATGATGAAGGAGGTAGCCACAGTTTCCAGGGTGATTAAAGCAAGTAGGTGTGAGTACTGATACTTAGCTAGCTATTTTTAAAAATCTTTTGACTTGACAGAAAATGAAATAGAGATATATTAGCTGAGGAAAAGAAATCCAGGTAGTAAAAGTTGTTCACAGATGTTTATTTTAAATGGATCCACTAGGTACTAAGGAAAGGGCCTCCACTTACCATTGTATAAGCTGTCAATGAGGCCCCTGGAGTTCTAGAAATGGCCCACCTGAACAGAACAGCTTGCAACCTTGGTGGCCTGGTCAAGAGATATCATATATCCCAAAAGGAAAATCTAGTTGACCAAGCAATCGAGAGTACCAGCAATGAAATTTGCAGCAACTCGCTGGCATGGGATTTCAAACATGGCAGGAAAAGCGTGCATCCATCCACCAAGCTCCGGAGAGTGGGTTTCACAAGGCTCGTGAAGCACTGAGGCCTCTTAGGTAGACCTTTACTACAGTTTGAGGAATAGTTTTGGGCTCACTAATCTCAGAGGAGTATGGAAAATCTGAAGACTATTCAGAGGAAGTCAACAAAGATGATTAAGAATTGAATAACGGGGCCTCTGAGAAAAGGTATAGCCAAACTGGAATTACTTAGCTGAGATTATTTATCTTGGTGAAGACACATCCAAGGTGTGGCTTCATATGGCCTTCAAGATATGAAAGGTAATGGTGACTAACTGTGCTCTATGACCTTTATGAAGAGAGTAAGTTGAAATGGGAGGGTTTTTAGCTAAAGATAAGAATTTTTTGGATTATAAACTATCCAAAATAGAGTTGCCTAGCCAGCATTTTGGGGTCTCTTTCTTTAAACTTTAAAACAGGGGCTATTTCAACCCCTTCCACATGGATGAGTTTGGTGGTCCTTGCCAAATTCAATGTAAAATTTTGTGGGCATATGTATACATATGTACATTTTTTTTCCTGGGAAGAGGACTGGCAACTTTTATTAGATTGGATCCATTCCTAAAAATGCTTAAAAATCACTGCTTTTTAAAAAACGATTATACTCTCATCTGCTTGGATCTGTTGAAGAACATTTTGTCTGAAGAAGGAGAGTGGACTAGATGTCCTTTCAGGTTTGCCTAGCATCTTATAGGCTACTTAGGAGATTTTGAGACTGCATGCACGGCTGCTCTAAAGATTTTTTTTAAATGAGGAATTTAATGTTTGGTTTTAAATAATTACATTTAAGTGAAAAATGCACTTATGAATATATACGGGGATACCTGTCATAAAACTGGAGAGTAAGTGGTACTTCTTGGGAATAGTACCAGCTTAAAAAACGCTTGCAACACATGAGCAAATGGGAGAAGGGTATTCTGTGGAATATTTAAAACATATGGTTTTTGTTTGTATTTCTTCCAAATGTTTGAGAAAAGCGAACAACTTGTACCTGTATACAATCGTGACTATGAATGCACTATTCTGTTTTAACAAAAAATGTATTTATAAGCAAGCAGTAAAACATTGAAAGAAATCATAATGTTAATAAGTAGGAGGCTATCAGGTTCCATATTAAATTTCTCATACCTAGGGCTGACTTTGCAAAGAACAGTAATTTTAACTTGATGGATTAAACAGTTTTCAATGTAGTATAAGTTTCAGAGATCTACAAGAAGTGATGTAATAAAAATCCTAATCAATCAGGCACAGAGATAACATCTGCACCCATGCACCTCTATGAATTTTGCAAGGGGGAAAAACTGCAGCAGCAAACAGGTGAAACACAAAATTCTATTTTGTTCTTACCTCCATGTTGGAAGCAATAATAAAAGGGCAGAAAGTCTATGAGCCTAAAAAATTCATGTGTATCTTTGAAGTCAATGTGGTTGATTTTGCATAAACTTGCAGTCACTTTTTCTTATTTGCTCATCAATAATCCTTTCTTTTTTTGTATACAATAATTCTTTTGTGAAACACAATGAAATCTTCAATTCTCATTAGGTCTGGCTCCATTATTTGAAAAATGGGGAATAGTACAAGCCAGTAGAAGAACTGAGAACCAAAGATAAAGAGAGAGAAGATGGGATAGAACTCTGGATTCTCGGTCTGGTAGCACAAAGCACAAGCCAGAGTTGACAGAGTAACAACTGAGAGTGATAGGTGCATACTCCTATGGCATATTCAAGACAGCTGCATCGAATCTTTGGCCTCCGTCCCTTTCAGACTTGAAGAAGAACTGCATGCAATAAAACAACAAGTTCAGATACAGTAAATTACTAATACATGGAGCTGAAAATGTTAAGGTTTCATTTCTGGGGTAGCTAGATAAACAAATATATTTACACAAGAGCTGTTTGAGTCATACAAATTCTAGGCTAGTATGTATGGAATTGGTAACTGCTTTTCCGAAAGTTGCTCAAATAATGGTTTCAGTAACGTAACTTTTTTCTATGCATTCACATCACCAAAACGTAAGTACACAAAAAGACCCTCATTTCAATGGTACTTCATTTTACAGGCGTAAAATCAGATGGAAATTATAAACATAAAATCATCTCTAAACTGATAATGAGCTGGATTGAAAAGATATATACATAGTGACAGCAGGTTATCATATGTGGTTCTCTTATAAAAATTGATGCACAGGTGTGTTCTCCACACTGAGGTATTCATGAGGCTACCCAAAGCCTTTCTGAATATCCAACATGACTGATTTAAGGGGAAGAATGTCCACATTCTTAATTTCTATATATACTTTTTCCTAAAATTGAACTGCAGTACCATGCACATGCAGATACAGTGTTCTGATATTTTCCTGTCTCAGTTCCCATTTTTAAAGCACATTTTTTGGCTTTTCAAAAGTACCAGCAACTTACATTGGTATATTACCCCAGGGCATAAATCTAGGGGCACTCAACAAAAGAATTACTCAAATATTGCTTTCAGTGACGCCTCCTTTAATTAAGGTACTACAAACCCACACTAGAGTTCCTGCCTTTCCCTGTTTTGTGGACTTTTCTGTAATGACAAAGCATGACTTTAAGAATAGAATATTTTGGTCTAGGTACAGCTACTCTGAATCCAGATGTACTGTAGAGGGGGCAATGGGATCGGTAACAATTTTTATTCATCCATTATTGTCTCTTCTATTCTCCAACTATTATCAAAGGAAGTTTGTTAAGGAATATTAACAGGGCATCAACTTATTTTATCCAGGTCATGAGAAGTTCTTTACCATATGCGTGAATCTATGGATCTATGTATGTATGAATGAATAAATGAATACATATATATATGCATCTGCCTTCTTAGAATTAAAAAGTGATACTGTTTTCAGGCAGCTAAGTATTAACACATCCATTTTCATTAAAAATGAAAACAGATCTTTTCTGACTTTGCTAATTAAGTTACATGACAAATATTCTTTCCCACTGATTGAATTAAATCTGCAGCCACAAAATGCTTCGTTTGGTGTTTTTCAAACAGAGGTTTATTGAGGTATAATTTATATCCAGTAAAATCCACCTATTTTAGGTCTACAATTCTATGGGTTTTGACAAATATATATAGTTGTCTAATCACCATGACAACCAAGATATAGAATTATTTCCATCAACCCATGAGGTTCCCTCTGTAGTTAATTCTCTCCCCACTTTTTTATCACTGAGTATACATCTATTGTATGAATGAACCTTAATTTGTTTATCCACTCACTGGCTGATGAACATTGGGTTGTTTCCAGTTTTTGGTGATTATGAATAAAGCTGCTACAAATATTCCTATACATATAATTGCCTGGTTATATATCTTCATTTCTCTTGTAAATGCCTAGGAAAGGGATTGCTGGGTTTTATGATAAGTGCATGTTTAACTTAATATAAGTAACTGCCAAACTGCTTTCCAAAGTGGTGGTCCCATTTTGCATTCCCACAAAATAAGAGTTTCAGTTTCTCTGTATCCTTGTAGCATTTGGTATTGACAGTTTTTAAAGTGTTAGCCATCCTGCTGGCTCAGATCATTATGGTTTTAATGTGCATTTCCCTAATGACTAATGATGATGGACATCTCTTCATGTGACAATTTGCCATCTTTCTCTATTCTCTGGTGAAATGTCTGTTTACATTGTCTGTCCAATTTTTATTGGGTCATTTGTTTTCTTATTACTGGGTTGTGAGAGGTTCTTATGTATTCAGGACATAAGTTCTTTATCAGTTATATGTTTTGCAATTCCAAGTTTTTGACAAAAGTGTATTTAAAACATGGATGTTGTAATACCATTTTATTAAAATATATTGTATCTGCAAAGGTATATTAAGTTGACTATATTTCAATTTACCTAATTCTCCCTGAATACATTAAATTAAACAAGATGCCTTTAAGAGAAAGAACAGCAAGTATAATTAATAATCATTTAATAAGCCTTGGTAAAGCAGGAACAGATTCTAATGACTGTGTTATAATTATTTTTGCTGGTCAAGCCATTTATAATTCTTTGCTTTTGAATGACATAATTGAGCTATTAGTTGATACACTATTAAATATAAATTTTGATGGGTAATCACTAAGTGATTTTTGCTATATAACTTGGGAGTTCAAAGAACTGAGTTACATTAGAGAATTCCTTCAACCCCTAAATTCATTCCTCTTACGTAATCAATGTTCTTTAGCATTTACATGAATAAATATGAACATTAGAAATAGGATTTATGAGTAACCTTGTCTCATTCTGGCAATAAATAATGTTTTACCCACTGACAGATAGATGGGCTAGTTAGGAAAAAAGAAAGCCTCATATATTTTATTTAGCGAAGTATTTTTAAGAAAGCGTATCAGTTATTAAAATTTGTATTATTTGTGTTATTGTTTGAGTACTGATAATAACTGAAATAATACCACAACCCAGAAAAACTTTTCTTCAAATCTAGAAACTTGAGAACATAGAAAATTTAACAAAAATTAAATTTCCTATCATACACCTATTCCTTTTCTGCAGATTTTTTCTTCTGCTGGTGATCATAATTTTAGTTCTTTTTTTATTTAGTAGAAAGGAGAAAACTTTCAATCATAAAATGTATTAAGATAATATGAGTTCAAAGAGAAAAAGAGAATTTAATAAATTTGTATATATATGTAGTGGATAATTAATGAGTGTCTAATTGGTATAATGTTAAGATTCCAGTAGAAACATCTAAAATTGTCAAAACTTATAATTCTCTGGATATCATATCCTTGGCAACTATTTTAACTTATAATGACAAACTTTAAATATTAACTTAAAAATGTGCCTCTGGTAGATGATTCTCTTAAAATCTCTTAGGGAGTTTGAAAGTAAAAATTTTGAAAGGTAGGTCATGACCTTTATAATTCTTTCCCTTTTCTCCCTGGCAGTTGTGACATTTGGCCCTGACCTCATTGTTCTAGTTTGCAAGCTTCTCAGTTTGCGATTACAATAGCAATAATTTTCCCGGGACACCGAGTGGATGACTAGCTCATTCAGTGCCCGTGTCCTTCCCACGTGGGCTGGCAGCAGACTCTTAGTGGTCAGTGCCAAGCTGCTTTCTCCAGGGTTCAGCCTGGCCATTCTTCCTGTGCAACTCAAAAAAGCATCATCAAAGAACAAAACACCCGGAGTGATTCTTAACTGGGTATTCAGAAATTTATAAAAGGATTTATTATGGAGACTTGAGGTTTTATTTTTTAACTGGTTTGTGTTTTCTGGTCAGACAAATACTTTGTGCAGGAAGAGGGGAGGGGTGGGCTGAGAGAGAGAGAGAGAGTGAGCTTGAAAAACCTCTTGTTTTGTTGGAGTCCTAAAAAGTGTTTTCCAAAATCTTCAAAGCTTAGGACAGAACTTATCAGCCAAACTGAATCGCTCACATCCCATAAATGCACATCCATGTGTACTTGACACCTGCTTTTTTTTTTAATACATCAAAGTTTGGGCTCTTCTGTATTCAGAGCCATCAGGTTCCCTAGGGCCACGCCAGTAGAGAAAGGAAGCAAACTCATTTGGTGTTTGACTCTTAGGCGTGTCAGACTCCTAGGAGGAAGGTATTTCAAGAAAAAAGGAGCAGAAAGACATTCAGAGACGGTCTAGCACGATGTTCCACGAGAACACATCTACCCCTGTGTTCTGCGAACTCCCAAACACAACTTCAAATTATAGGACGTTCTGTTTTGCATCAGGTGAAACAAACAGCCTGACTCCCCACTAATGAGCTGCAGGACAATGCCATTGCTTTTCTTCCTTTCATTGGCTCTATATTTTCCCTTTTCTTTTTGAACACCGAACTGAGGTCTGTGTGGCGTCTGCCCCCTCCCCCTCCCCCCCCCCCATAGCTTTGGCACTGGCTTCCCCCATTATTCCAATGAGTAATGACACCCAGGGCAGGAAGCCAATCCTACCGGCGCTGCTTCACACTTTCCTCTTTCTACAAAATAAAAAAGACCCAAACCAAACACCACACGCGGCAACTTTCGGCTTCAGGGATTGTGACTAATTTCTAAGCCCTCTTTGCTCTGTAGTAGAATCTGGCTGTCATTCGACATTTGGCTTTTTTTCACAGAGCCCTTGAGCAAACTTTATTTACAGAGCACAATGACTTTTATTACTACATAATACAGAAAATATTTGCTTCATTATGAAGCCAACTGAATATTGATTTTGATTTTTGTTACTTGTGGTAAACAGAGTTCAAAACACTCTCTATTACCGTCATTCCAAACTAGTCACAAACTATGTAAACAGTCCGCACAGAGGTTGTGTGGCCCACGTCTTGTGACTGCCTCCTTCCAGCCAACGGAAAATTTTGTTTAAAAAATAGAAGTTCATGTCAATTTTAAATTTTCAGGCAACTTTTGCCCCTCAGGACTGTCTTTTAGGCCATTCTGGTGGTTGCCTTTTATGGGAAGTTACCTCACAATGAAGTCTTTTCAAGGTACTTTTGGAACTAAACCTTCTCTTTGGATCCAGTCCAAGGGAGGCTTAATTCTGCTCTAAGACAAACAGTATTGCCCCAAACATCAAGTTATATTTTAGGTAATACATAGGTAAGAACATATGTTGTTAGAAATACGTGTGTGTACCCAGATGCATTTCATCTATACTTAGATATACTATATTGACTTTGCTGATTCCATTTAGTTTCAGAACCAACCTGCCTTGTGTACCTCAATTGGCTTTTATAGAAGACTGTCCAGACTTGAAATGGACCCATTTGGCCATCTACATGATCTAGTTTCTGCGTATTTACTTTATAATAAACATGTCAGTCCAAACTATTGGCATTTGCATCCTGGCTCTTTGACTCTTTGTCTTTAATACTTTTTGAAATTTGGTAAACTTTTGACTGATTTTAAATCCCAGCTATAAACCCTGTACCAGTTTATTTTTGCATCTTAAAGAAAGGAAAAAGAAATCCAGAGTAGCAGAATATTTTTAGTTCCTATTGTTAAATGCTTTGAGAAACCCATGTACCCCAACATGAATCCAGATGAATATTTATATCAACATTTCTCCCCTTGGACATAACTTCCCACTGAGAATTTGGGAGTAAGATTTAGTTTCTGTCTTAGACTTAAGCCTACATCTAGAGTTTCTGTAACTTCAATCCTAACAGATCAGTTTGGAGCTGGCTTTTTCCTTTCTCTACTTTTTGGGACGTTTATAAAACTTCTGCCTTCCTGCTAATGATGCTCACACAATTGGGCTAATGTTAGTGTCATATAATAGGAGACAAAATCCTGGGTCCTGGGATCAGATCTGGAATCAAACCCTGGCTCTATTACTTCCTGGATGTATGGTCTTGAGCAACTTACTAATCTTCTCAAACCACAGTTTCTTTTATAAAATAAGGAAAGTAATACCATAAGAAAACTATCATAAGTTTCCTCCAAGAATTAAATGTAATAATATCTAAAAAGCATCTGACACATATTGCATGTACAGTAAGCACTGGCTGTTAGTATATCGTGATTATTTTGATAAGAGTAATTTTTTAAACTGCAGTTTCAAAAAAATTAGGCTTTCTATACATACGCAGAAATGGTCAAAGATGCTTTATAAAAACTGCAAAATAATTTCAAGATGTCTCCAAGCAAGTAGGTTGTCAAATACTTTCCGTATTTCATATGTGAGTTTTGGTTAATATTCTCTTCTTTGATGTCCATTTGGTAAACTCTTTGTTTACAGCAAATCTCTCTAGTCTTCAGTTTCCCCATCAATAAAATGGAATGATAAAACTCTGAAACCTTAGAAAAAAGCAAATGCCAAAGATAACTATTAACTGCCTATTTTGTAAATAATGGGATGTTGAAGAACTATTTCACATATAAGTAGTGTGATTAAAAGATGTACCACGTCTTCATATTTAGGGATGCAGATGAACAATGAAGTGTTCATCTTATCAGGTCCAATATTCAATTCATTTTTGTATACCGAATGATGGTCAAAGCATTTATTATCAATATCTTAATTTTTTTTCTCCTAAGGATAAAACATATATTTGATGCTTAATAGTAGTGACAGATTGATAAGCTTTGGAACCAAAGTTTATACTTTTAGGGACAATCAAACTGAGCCAGTGATGAGAAACTCTGGTTATCACTGCCAGAACAATCCCACAAGAACTTCAGTCTTGAGAACGAACCATTCCCACCAGGGAAAATGAGTACACATAGTCATTTTGTTGAAGAACAGTACAGTGTTTAAGAATTGAACTTGGGAATATAACTGACTGGGTGTGAATCCTGGATCCAGAACACTCTATTTAACCTTAGGCAAGTTACCTAAACTCTCTAAATTTCAGTTTTCTCACCTGTAAAAGGAAGCTAATCATAGTACTTACCCTACAGGATTATTGTGAGAAAATGAAATTAGACATGTGAAGGATGAAGAGAAGCGTCTGGCACAAAAAAACTGCTCAATGTTAGCGGTTGCTGACATTACTGGTCTCCTGGTACAATTCACAGACTCTTTACTTTAATTGGTAAGGATGAAAATTTTAAGAATGCTGCCTACCCTTATGTCTTCATACCATCATTTGGCTCTCACTTCGCTCATACTACCATTACCACCTGCATCTGTTCTCCTTTTCTCAGTTATTTAAGGTAAAGCAAAAGACGTAACCCTGCCTTCAAAGAGGAACTCCTCTTTCCAACAGAGAAAAGGCACACATAGGTGAAATACTGGGAGTCTGCTTGAATGCAAATCCTCAAAGCTTACATTTTATCCTTTAAAGCTAAAAATTCAAAGTGAAGACTGGTAGAGTTTTACATATACAAAATACACATTTTTTTCCTTTTGTTTGCATGAAAGGCAACGCTGGAGGAACACAGAGTTTGGAATCAGAAAGACTTGAGCTCAAAGCCCATCTCTACCACTGAGCAGCTGCATGAACTTGGGCGGGTTCATTCGATTCTCTGAGCTCTCATTTCCTCATCTGTAGCAGGGAAAGATTGCATGCTAGCTCCAAAGATCAATGTGAAGATTAAATGTCATTGCAAAGCACTCAGCATAGTGCCTGACCCTTAGTATGTTCTCAATAATTTTCCTTCCCCACTGACTACATCAACTCAGAACATGAAGATTCTAAGTTATCTAAAACCACAAAGAATACAAGTCTCGTATTTGTGATACCATGGTAAATCCCTGCAAGCTTTCTTTTGTCCATTTTATCCGCCAAGTAAAATGGCTTCCAGACACACCCCCACCAGAACAGTATCATTCCGACAGTAGGGGCCATGCAACTGCTCATCTTACCTAAATTTGAAAACAATCAACATCTCTGTCATTAAAACACAAAACGACCTCCCTTTCACAATCACTTATTACTCCTTCACAGACAATTAACAAAAAAAACAGGTTTGCTACTTAATACTTTCCATCCATTTCCACTTGCGGTGTGTATGAACAATCTATTCAAATGTATGCTGGCAATATTTAAAAATCTATATAAAGAGAAAGCCCTAGCTTTTTTCTTCTGAGACAGTAGTTTCTCTGCCTCCCTTCTCCCTCCCCCAGTAAGGAGCTGTCAGGCATGTACACTGAATTCATGATTTGGACCACAAGTATACAGCAGATCTCTTCAGACCCTTATTGAGAGAAACTAAAAATCAGTACATACCTACACTGAAATACAACTGCAAATTCACCAGACCTCTGATTCACCCAAGGCTGATTTGTGAAGTCATTTTCTCTCCTATAATCTCCAGCTTTCGTCTGCTTACAAACCATCCCTCCCCTTCACCTGCCAACTTTGAATGAGTTCTATACCTCTAACTTCCATGGCTGATTAAGGAGCAAAAGATAAAACCTAGGAAAGAATATCTCACTGGCTTTGCCTTTCAATCTGCTTTTCAGAAGGTTCAGTTTTCGTTTGCAGATAATCCTTTAACATTTATTCAGGCACTGGTATTCATCATACAGTGAAGGAGAAAGACAAAAGTAATGTATCCTCAGCTAGATCGTAAAAGGTTGTCAGCTCATCAGTGACTTCCTATGATGTCATCAGCAACAGGAAAGCTAGAACAGTTAAGCTCCCAAAAAGACTGAAGATGAAATTACAACTTTAGGATTGACTCGGTTACGTGGCTGAGTGTGTACAGCAGAGCTGAATTTAATATATGTTTCCTTATCCCTATAAAACACATCAAAGGCCAGATTTTCAAAGCCCTGCATGGCTGGCTGGCCATTTGGAAAGAGGTATATCCAGGCTCCCAAAGCCTTCATTTTAAGCAGATGGCAGTGGCAACTGCAAGGTTTGAAATTGCAAGCCCAGGCTTATAAAGGCATTGCTTAACATCAGCATTGACTAAGGAGGGGTTGGCAGGGAGGAAGCCGGAACCACCTTCAGTTCTATAAAACCAGGTAATGTGCTGACTTGCGGCACGTAGCAGGAGGCTGAGTAGAAACTCAGTTCCTATTCATTTATTCCCTGCCCGGGCGCTCTCCAGGACAGCACAGACCAAATGACTGGTAGGCCACCAGGTGGCGCCCTCTCGACCTCTCAAATTTATAGGTGATGGCCAAGCCACCTGCCAGGAGCTCCATCTTATTAAAAAGTTTAAAGGGAAAAGAATAAAGTGTCAGGTTCTCCTCCTTATCACAGCAGCTGCAGGTAAATTATTAAACCTGTTTGGAATCCTGCTGTTAAGCTCCTCCTTCAAGACTGTAAAAACAAACATCTAGCAGGTTTGAGAAATTCAATAAACATTAAAGAAAAAAATAATTAAATGGAGGCCCCAGGTTTGTTTGTTTGTTTTTTCCTTTAAAAACAAACATCTAGCAGGTTTGAGAAATTCAATAAACATTAAAGAAAAAAATAATTAAATGGAGGCCCCAGGTTTGTTTGTTTGTTTTTTCCTTTTGGGGAGAGCACAAAACATACATCCAACTGAGCTGCTAATGTCTGAGCTGAAAAGGCAGTGTCTCCCAACTTTGAACTTTAATAACACCCTTTGAAAATCTCCATAGAAGATATGCATTAAATCTTTTAATAAACACTCGGCAAAATTTCAAAGAATAGCATATTTTACTTGTTTTCCCTTTCTCTCTCACATTTTCCTCAAACTTACGCCATATTACTACAGAAAGATTGAAGCTGCAGGTCTGGTATGTAGATAGAAATACACATTTATTACATATCCTAAGCTACTTTGAAGTGTAACATTCTCTTTAAAATTTAAATCAAACTCTTGAATATAATGGCTCTTTGACAGTAAGGCTCTAGCTTATGTCTTCAGAAGATATTTTGAGTCTTGTGTGTGAAGGGTGTAAGGAAGTGGACACTTTTAATACTCAAGGCCACAAAGAAAACCCAACAGCTGTTTTCCTACAGCCCAAACTTTATTCATAATTGGTATGTGTATATTAGCATAACAGCCATTACTGTTCAGCCATTCCAAAGTAGCCATTTCCTGGGTCTGGTTTACTTCGCTTCAAAATTTATTATATTTTTTGCCTTTTAGATATTTGTATACTTGTGCAGCACCAAAAACTTATTTAAAAATTGAACTGAAGACCTTTTGTTCCAGGTAACCTAGCTCAAAACTTTATGTTCAACCATTTGGAGAAACTATATTTCAAATGCTATCCCTCCCTGGCTGAGATCATTACATTCAAAGTGTCCTGGGACACACATATGTAAAGTTTTGTTTTTTGTTTTTTGTTTTTTTGGTTTTTCTTGGTCTTCTTAGCATCTCCTGTTATAGAAAAAAAATGGATTCCTTTTATAAACTCAGCAAGTCTTTGAAGAGGCATCGTGCCATTCTTTATCTTCTGACATTACACATGAGGCTTCAGCTTGTCTGTATTTTCTGTAGTCAATTATTTTCTCTTCTATGCCAGTCCATGGTGGATTTCCCAGATCTCCTATCCCCAACAGAAGGAAAACCTTGGATCTGAAATCCTGTCTTACTTTAAAACTGATTAGAAGTAAGATGTGCCCAGCAGCCCTGTGACTAAGAATTAATATTTGCCCATCCACACTGATCTGTCTCTTGTCTGGGTCTCCCAACAGAACAGATCAGCTATTAGAAGAATGAATAGAGTCAGCATTTTCCTTTCTTTTTAAAAATCAAGACATAATTCACGTACTACAAAATCCACTCTTTGAAAGTATGCAGCTCAGTAGTTTTGACTATGTTCACAAAGTTGTGCAGCCATCACCACTGCCTAATTACAGAACTTCTCTGTCACCCCCACAAGAAAACTCCATACCCGTGAACAGTCACTCCCCATTCCTTTTCCCACAACTTCCCCCAGCACCTGACACTGTTAATCTATTTTTTGTCTCCATGGATTTGCCTCTTCTGGGCATTATATATAAGCGGAATCATGTAATACATTGGCTTTTATGTCTTTCACTCAGCATAATGTTTTTAGGGTTCATCCATGTTGTAGCATAATCAGTATGCTATATTTCCTTTTTCTGGCTGAATAATATTCCAAAATTTTCTTTTCCAATTGCCCATGATAAATTATTGCTTATCTTGGGTAACTTGCTAATTTGGGTCTTTGAATAGTCTCAAAAAGAAATAACACTATGTGCTAGTGTTATTAAGCTAGTAAGAGCTCAATTAAACAGATTTTGAAGTCAAGAAATTCCTGGTGCTCTGGTGAATAAAAGAAAATCAAAATTTTTTTTGATTTTCTACTCTTCCATTTTTACTTTTCAATAATGATCATTGGGAAAAAAAGTATCTTTTCACTGAAAAAATCTCTAAAGTGTCATCATCTCTTCAAGATGGTATGCAAAATATTAAATTGGGGGCAATTTTTAGGAAAGCTTAATTATAAAATAAATAAACATTTGATTTTGTAACAGTCTGTTGTTTACTAAAATAAAGTATCATTTTTATTTATCCAAAATTTTAACCTAAAATATTTTTAACGAAGTAAGTCTGTTAGACTGATCACTGTATCCTAATTCTTAGCACTGTATTTGGCCCAGAGTAGGTGCTTGGTGAATGAATGGATAGATGATGGGTGGATGGACAGGTGGAGGGATGGATGGACGGACACTGATTAGGAAATCACACTATAGCCTTTTTAACACTAAGTAATCTTTAGGGCTGATAGAGGATATTCTTTCATGGTTTGAACATTTTTGTTAAGTAATGGTATACACAAAATATGAAGCTAAAGGGCACACAGGAAAAACATACTACTGCTAACTCTTGTATGCTTTCTGATGCAAGGACTTGATTATCATTTATCAGAGAGAGTTATATAAATTATATATGGTAAACTATGTCGAGACTGCTTTATAATTAAAAAAAAGAGTAACATGTAGAGGTGTGCGTTCTTTGATGAGAGAGGGAAATGCAAACTAACGTCCTGAAGAGGTAGTAAGTGCCAAGCACTGGGAATACGGAGAATGTTGAGCAGTGGGGGATGTGGCAAGAATAAGACATGTTCTTTGCCCTTCTAATAATTTACCCTCTTTGGGGGAGGAGGAATCTGCTGTTCCTCCATGGCAGATGGTTTATATGCCATTGATGGAGAAACTGTGTCAGAATCACAAGGAGCTTGGTTGGTTGGTACACGAGTGCCCCACCCCTTGCTGTACACTGGTGCGCTAGCACACCTGCCCTGGGGAAGCTATGGAGGACGGCAGGGCTGTGCCCTGCACCACTTACTACATCTTCCTTCCCTCAGCTATCAGGCCACATGCTCTGCTGGGAAGTGTTTGTTGCAGGTTCTTCCATCTTAGTGTATTTTGCCCTTTCCTCCATTACTCAGCAGCCTTTATGTCCTGATTTCCCCTTGCCATGACGCTACTTTAATTTTTTGTTTTAGAGGTAAAGTCCAATGTTTATAGCACAATTTGCTAGAAATCTAACACACCCTTTAAACAATGCTACTGTTTTTACAGGTTTGTTATTGTTTTTGTGGGTGTTCTGCTCCCAAAGTTCCATGTGTATTGAATGGCCTGCCCTGATCTAATTTTCTATTAAATCCTGATAGTTTTAGTGCACATTTCCCAGGACACAAGACTTTTCAGAAATGTCTACTGCTGCACAGTAATAGAATTGCCTGTATACATAAAAGCAGAACAATAAGTAGAATGGGCTACATGAGACTGTAATAAGAAAATTCTAAGCATGATCTGCAGTGGTTAGCAAGCCAATGCTATAGTGAAGCTATCTCAAGATTTGGGGGAAGATTAAAAATTGAATACAAATAGCAAGTTACTGGTTGGTATGAGGCAGCATAGTGTAATGATTAAGAAAGCTCAAACACACTGGCAGTCAAAGGGTTGACCACTTTTTTATTATATAACCCTGGACACACAAATCATCCCCTACATCTCCATTTCATTATCTATCAAATGACAGGACTTATGAAGATGAACCGGGATGACAGGGTAAACTGATCGGTGCACCGCCAGACATTCATTCAGGGAGAATTGATTAAACGACAAGCACTCACTACTCTGGAGTCTGAGGATAGGACTGCAAACAAACTACAATGTCAATATTCAGTTTTTAAAAAACAATAGCTATTATGATGGTGTTTCTCATTTCCTTATCTCTGCCGTATATTTTTTTTTAAATGAATCTCTTCAGTAAGGAATAACAATGACTAAATTCAGTTGTTAGGAAGTTACATATTCTTTACTGCACCGCTGGAACACACCATTAAAAAAAAAAGAAGAAGACAAAGGCGCCAGGCATGATCACACTGTCCAAGGGACACAGGATTTGCCAATGCAGGATATCCAAGTCCCTGGCAGGACAGCTGCTTATGACCTGGGAAAGACGACTGTGTTTCTTAAGATGCTTCTAGAACGCAATGCACTGGGAGCTTCCAAAAGGAACTTTGCAGAATACCAATATGGAACCATTTAAAGAGGATACGGAAGAAAAAGACCTGCCACCCTGTCATCATGCACAGCAGGGAAGTGTGTATAGATGGGGGAGGCGGTACAAGGGCTCTGGAAGGTGGGGGGTGGGGGGGCTATGCCTGCCTGGGTGCTGGGGACCACGCACACTCGGTGAAATGTACATTTGGTGAATGCACATTTGATAAAATGCACAGATCGGATTCAGAACACAGAGGCGGGGGTGGGGGTCGGGGAGAGGGGCTGCCCTGCGTGTCCAGACTCTCTCTGTGCCGGCCCGTCTGTTTGGGTAAGCCGAGCGAAGGGTCCTCGCTGGCTGCCGAGGAGCTGGCGCCAGGCAAGGGATTTGCAGCCAACAACAGCAAATGGTGGCGGCGAGGAGGAAGCCTGTGGTGCTGCAGCCCCCTCTAGGGTAACATTCAGGAGCTCGAGAAGAAAGCCAATGCAAGAGGGCAGCTCGGAAGGGACAGGCTTGAAACCTGATCGAGGGGACGGGGCTGGGGGAGAGGGGGAGGAAGCCGACGTGGTTCCAAAATACTGCCGTCAGGTCCTGCTGACACCAAAGCAAAAACATCCCTCACCACCCGAGGGGTTGGGAGGCTGAGTTCAGCTGTCCGTGGGGGTGGCTGCCCTGGCGGTGTTGGGTTCCTAGCAAAAGTTCAAAAGCGGAGATTGCTACTCAAAGCAGAACTTGGCATGCGCTTTTCAGAGAGGGGCTCTTTTCACCAGAAGTTGTTTTTCAAAAATAACAAGCTTGGGGGTCTCTTTCTCTCTCTCTGTCTCCTATCGTTCATATTCTTATTCTGTCTCTCCCTCTTTCTTTCTCCACCCATGATTAAGACCAGAAACGGGCAACAAATGCTTTCTTGACACATCAGGCCAATGAGCAGAATTTATACTCTGCTCAATGCTGTCTGGCCATATGTGAAGAATAAACAAGACCCGGCTTACGGCCACCAGGCACAGGGTCACAAGAGTCCCCACTGCCCCCCATCAACTTGGGGGTGGCCTTGCTCCTCTCCTGTCCATCCCAGCACACAGCCTGGATTAGCAAGCAGGGCTGTATAAGTGCCCGGGAAATGGTGCCTGGTCTTGGCATTGAGAGTGTATCAGTGTTAACAGCTGGGTGCATACGTCATGCTCAATAAGGATTTAGTGGCAACATTTGGTCTCCTATTAGCCCAGCTCGTAGGCTGTCTTCTTGCCAAGGCTGGGCAGCTCCAAAGGTCATGTGACCCCCTGGGAATAATAATAGCATTTAATGAAATGCTTTGCTTATCTCTGCTCTGGGCCAAGGGCTTTGTTTCTGACTGAGAAGAAATCACCTCCAAATATAAAGTGATCTAGTGTCGGGGGTTGCCCTCCTAAACTCTGAAGAGTTGCCTCTGAATGTTAGGCTCCGGGGGGTTAGTTAGCCTAGAACAAGTATTCCAGGGAAATTCAGAAAGGGAGGGAGACAACAAGGAAGGTAGACAGGAAAGGACTTTGGTGACATCCTAAGGAGTTTAGACTTGACCTTGTAGCAGTAAGAAAGCAGCTAAAGGATTTTAAGCTTTGTACAAAACAGAGTAATAGACTGCAGGCTGTCATGACTGGAAAAGGAGGTCCCAGGGGAGAAATGGGAGTGAGAAATGAGGGTCTGAACCAAAGGATCAGAAGCAGAAATGGAGGGAAGGGAAGGATGCAAGAGAGGTGGATGAGATAAAATTTATGGGGCACAGTGACGATTTGGCAATGGGACACAAGGAGAAGAAGAAGAATATGAGAAGAAATCCAGCTGCATGGGTGCCTTTAGAAAAGATGGGAGTTTAAGAAGTAGGTTTGCAAGTAGAGGCAGTGAGATCTGTCTTGATGTACAGAGTGTGAGGTCCGCATGGCAGCCAATGTCCCTCAATGGGAATCCCTCTCAGCCACAGAGAATTGCCTTGCCAAAGGTTACAAGCCTCCCAGATGGTGGCTGGTCGCCAGTGACTGGCTGATGCCCGGATACAAAGGCTCAGCCCGCTGGCTGCAATTTGGGACAACTCTAAAGGGGTATTCGGCTCTTGAGCTCTCCTTAGGCTGGACCACAGCCTCCTTGTGGGTCAGCTTGTCACACCTGTCTTCTTCTCTCTTCCTTACAGGTGTGTCTCCTAAGAGTGCTCCCCAATCAACCTTCTGCAGGTAACTCTACCCCACAGTCTGTTTTCACGGACACTGTGTAAGAGAGTGTGGTTAGAGGAAAAGGATTCCATGAGGATCGCAAAGAAACGAGAAAAGATGTGACTTTGGAAACTAAAGGAAGAGGCAGTTTCTGGGAGCAGACAAGAGTCAATAGTACTGAACACCACAGAAAGGTGCAGAGTAAAATAAGGGCTGAAAGGGTGTGCTGAACAGCCAGGAGGTAGGCCATGGACTAGCCCGGGCAAAAGCAGCTTAACGGAGCAGTGGCGTAGAAGACAGTGAGCAGCAGGTTCAGGCCTTAAGGAGCAACACGGGGAAGTAGAGAGAGCCAGTGCAGACGTCTGTTTGAAGAAACTTGTATGTGGAAACAGAGACCAGGTGGTGGATGGCAGAGAAGGATACAAGATCAAGGTCCCCTTGAATAGAAAAGAATTGACTGAGGCAAAATAGCCAATGGAAAGAAAGAGGATGATGATGCTGGGGAAAAAGCAGAACATTAAGGGAGTGATGTACATGGGGAGGTAGGTAGGACGCCATCCAGACTATGTCTTCCTGCCATGCTGGCTGCTGGGAGGTACGGAGGTGATGGAAGAGGTGAGCATGGCTGTCCACTGTCTTCGGCATCAAGCCCCCAACCCTTCTCTTAGCACTTAAGGTCTTACACTACCTTCTTCAGCTCCTATTTCTGTCCTTGTTTCCCCTTCATCACCTTCATACTTGAAAACCTCACACCAACTCAGACCACTGCAAACACACCAAGGTACCCCTAGTTTTATTACTGCTGGACCTTTTCTTACCATTTCCTTAGCCCATTCTCCTGGATTGACCCAGGGTTCTCTGTTTTTAAATATCTGCCTGTTCTTTAAAGTAGAAGGTCAAATACTATCTAACACATTCTTCTTTTGTCTCTGTCCTGGCCTCAGAGACTTCTTCTCAGGTCGATGAAATGGATGTGAGAAGTGAAGTTCACTTCATGTCTGCCTTGTGTACTCTTCCTGAGAACCCTCCTCTGGACTTCAATTCTCCAAGCTCACCAAACAGATCAGATGCCCACTTCCAAGCTCCATTATACAGTCTGACAGTGGTGCTTTCCTTTATAACACAAACCACAAATACACTTGTGTGAACATTTAAGTCTGGTTTCCCCATCAGACCATGACTTTGTAAAGTCAGGGACTCATGACAGAGTAATTCCTGGTACACTTTTTGGTTGGATAAATAAATGAATGCTTGCTACCATCTACCTTAGTTATCTCATTTATGAAAGTCCTCAACAAGATATAAATTCCGTAAGGATAGAAGCCATGCATTTGCATCTTTTTATTTCCTGAATGTCTAGTACAGATCCTTGTACATAATAGTTACTCAGTATACCTTAGCTGAGTGAGCAATCAACAGTTTTTAAACTACACTTGAAAAACAATCTCTAGACCATGTGATCATGGGCTGACTGGCATTGGGAACTCCTGTGCATTGGTATCGGAGATCCCTGCATGACTCTCATATATTCATCCATTCAAAAATATGTACTTTCCATGTACCAGAAGTTGTGCCAGGTGCTAGGGATACAGGGATAAGCAAAACCGGATGTGGCCCCTGTCCTTGTGGAGTTTCCAATTTATTAGTGGACTCAGACACCCATCAAAACTCATGCAAATAGATGAAAAATTCCAACTATGATAATGATTGTGAAGATACACAGTGCTGAATATTGAATGGAATAATGACAGCACAGTGAGGCAGGGTACAGGATGGGGGAGGCAGGCAGAACCAGACCCTGCAGGGCCAGCAGATCAAGGTGAGGATGTAGGCTTGGTTCTCTGAGCAGAGGGAAGCCATGTGAGTCAGGGTGAGAATGACATTAACCAGCTGCATTTATAAAGTATCACTCTGTCTTCAGGGAGGAGAATGGACTGAAGATGAGACATCCTTCTCAGAATTTTTTGGCTACTCCCTCAATCTAGGAACTGGCCAGGCACACCATCATATCACCTGTTTCATTTTCACCAAAATCTTTATCATTAATGAACATTTTCTTTCCTTTTTCTAATCTTCGGTTCCCATCTGCCCCAGCTTCCTCCTGCAGGAGCATGTAGGTTCCATGAACTCTATCTTGTTCTTTACTATAGAATGTGTAGAATTCTTCCTGGCACATAATAGGTGTCCATAACATTTTTCCAACATTGAATTTTAAATTCTGTTGTTGAAAGGTTGGACAGAAGGGACATGTTCTTGGGCTTCTGGGAATATTTCTTTTTTTTAACGAATGTAGCATAGTCTCCTAGTTTTTCCATGGAAATAGGTTTCTAGGACCTTGCCCAAAGCTTCTATGACACTAAACTCTTTTAAACAAGGGGATTTTGGAAAACCTCTTAATAGTTCTGTCTTTATGGGACTAAGAATGGAGCTAAGTATGAATGTGCACCTCTCTCTGTGATTGTTCTTCTCTAAGCTACTGAAGCTATGATCTACCAACTACCTTTCTGAGATGCAAACATTACATAGAGGTTTAGCATTTTCTTGCCAGACAACTTGTTATCATTAAGCATTGTGTGTAAAACACTAAAATTTATAGTTTTACCAGTTCCTTGGATGGTGGAAAGATATAAGAATTGCAATTAACATTCTCCCGAACAGCAAAGCACTATGTGGACATACTCTATGTTGAATCCAGTGGAAATTTCACATTCTCTGTCAGGACATTACAAATTATGGACCAGTTTGGTTAGCATTTTATGAGTTATTCTGTTGAAACTTGTGGAACTATTTGGAAGTTCTCTTAGTTTCCCGATAAATGTGTAGTTTAGGGTCTAGCCAGTCTTTAGGCTTAATTAGCTTTGTGTGAATAAACTGAGTTTTCTGTTCAGATCTCTGGGATTAATATAGAACTGGTTATAAAATCATGGCTTCCTTTTCAAATTGTGCCTTTAATTTGACGTGTATGAGTAGCTGCCCAGTTTTTTTCTGAGGTGTATCACCATTTTTACACACATCCAGATCAAGTCTATGAAAAGAGATTTGGCTTCCCCAATTTCAGCACCATCGAGGAAATTTTAAAAAAATTTTAAATGGCAGTATTAAATGGAATAAGTTCATTACAGTCCCTGGGAAATTTCAATAATTTCTGTTATAGTTTGTAGATAAAATTCTCCAGTCCAGGCCGGAGGGAATAAGGAATAGTTCTGTTATGTTTCATTTCATAAGGGTATTTGTCTTTTCAGGGGAAAGAAATACAAACACTGGTATCAATTTTATTATCATGGCCTTCAACAGAGTCTATATTGAGAATCAGTCCATAGTCACTAAAATTATTCACAACCTTCATGTGATGAAGTCGTATCAATCAAGTTTTTGTCTCCTGTTTTTGTTTTTTAGTTGTGGTCAGCATGACAAGGGCCTACTCAATTATTCCCATTTTGCAGGATGTGTGCTTTCCTCTCCTTTAAAAAACAAAGTTAACAGGTTTTGTTCCTTAAAAAAATCTAACCAAAATTATTTTAAAGGTTTAAAACAGTGTATGTGTCCACAGTAGATGAGAGAGATGGAAATGCTGTACTCTAATCCTCCTGTCTACTAACCAGTGTTGCATATTTTGAGTAAACACAAAAAGAAACTGAATTTTCCCACACAGTTAAGGTTTTAAAATCACAGTCAAAGTCGGAAACAAGAAGGTAGGGAGAGCTGCTAGTATCAGAAAACTTCAAAACCCACAACTAGAGGTACGGGTATTAGTTTTAACTCATACAAGAACCATGCTACTGAAAAATGCCACAAATGATGGACATGATGAGAAGGTGAAGTAAGGTTCTAACAAATCCTGTTTCTTTTACCTGAGCAACACTACTCTGACTAGGAGATCAGAGGAACGACAACATAATCATGAGCTCTAATGTCTGTGTAATTAGCTTGGTAATTTACAGATGATCTGCATGTTTATTATTACATTTATTCCTTACAATAATTGTATGAGCATCAAGCCAGGTACCAATAATTCTCATTTATAAACACAGTGTAAACAGAGACTAAAAATGATCATTTGAGGCTCACAGCAAGCAAGTACTAGAATCTGGGTCCTCTTAATCTAGTCTGTGCATTTCTGCTATATGATTGTGCTTGATTTTAGCAAAGCATTTGATAATCTTCAGTGGTATGCAATGGGCAAGATAGAACAATACGAACCACACAAGATTCTAGCTGAACTCTTTGCAGATGGATGAAAACCTGTACATTCAATTCAAAACACATTTACTGAGCAATTACTATGCACCAGGCTCTCTGGTAGGTCTAGTGAAACTGGTAAATCAATGCCAGTAAGAGAGAGATGTGAAAGATGCGATTATCTTTGGCATTTTCATCAGTGGTGTGATTAAAGACAAGGAAGATATTTTTAATGTAATCTGTGGTTAGTACTCAGCTGAGATGAGTAGTTAAAGAAATATGAGGAACTAGAATAGGCCAAAATTAACAAGCTGGCCTCCTTACTGGGATCTATATGTTAGATTCTGAATTTAGATTAAAAGGAAAACTCTATCATTCAATATGGAATGGGGGAAAAGACCAGTGTTTTGCCATTCATTGTTCATGTGGAAGTGTGTGAGTTTTTCATTTTCTATAAATTCAGCAAAAGCAGGGTCATATGGCTAACGGAAAAAGTGTGCAATTTCACGCCACATGAATAAAAATTCAACTCCAGCTTGTAAAGACAACAGTTCTGCTGTATTAGCATCAGTTTGATCATGAGTAGTATGTTCAGTTCAGGGGATCACATTTGTAGGGTGTTGATCATCTGTTAATTTTGATGGGTAAAGACTGGTCATGGGGAGAAAAGATGGAGGCTATTAAGATGAAGCAGAGAGGACTTTGGAGCAACTGAGAGATTTTCTTCATCAAGGCAGAAGAAGGTAAAGACTTATTCTTATGGCTCCATACAGCAGAAATAGGACCCATGGGTGGAAATTTAAGAAAGGCATATTTGGACTCCATGTTAGGGAGCATGTTTCAACATTTGGAGCTGTCATTAAGGGATGGGTTATCTCAAAAAGTGGTGTGTTTCCCATCCCCGGAAATATTCAGACAGAGGCTAGATGACCATCTGCCAAGGAATGCAGCAGAAAGGATTCCAACTTTGAGTAGGAGTTTGGACTAATGACCTCTAACACTGCTTCCAACTCTATAAGATTTGGAGTTTCTAGTAGAGTGTCCTAAGCACAAATCCTTCTACCCTGTGAAATTTGTTGTAAGTCTCAGAAATCTGGGTATTTGAACATCTCAAAGGATGTTCACAATTGTCTCTGAATGAACACGTATAGTGTCCAGTATTTTCTGTAAACATCTTTGCAGGAAGTAGTTTCCCACACAACAAATTGGCCGCAGGCAATTTTTCTGTAAAAGAGAAAATAACTGGTTTACAGCTTGGTTTCAAAACAAATTTTATGTTATATGAATCTTAGGCCTCATAATGGTCTATACAGTGACCAGCAGTTGTGGCAGTCTTAAAATACTGGATGATGAAAACTACATATAGCGACTTGACACAAAGTACAGGGTTAAGAAAACTAACTGAAAGTGAGAAATAAGAGAGTGTAAAGCCAGACTGCAAACTACACTAGAAAATGATAACGTATCAGTTGGAATTCCTTCACTGAGCACAGCCAGTTCCACACCCATCAAAGCCAAAAGCTTACCAAGCCATGGCAAATGTAAAAGAAGAGGCTAGTAATTCATGACAGTCTTTGCAAGCATTAATTATGGATCCTTTAGCTTTTAGATACCACAGCTTGTTCTCTAATGCCATTTTGACCAAATTTACCACGCAATGTTAGAAGCTGGAGGCAAAGGAAGAATCAAGCTCCTCCCATCACCCCAAAAGAAATAGTTCTGTGATTCCTGATGAGTATACATTTCTTGAAAATGGTTATTTTTTCCCCCTATTTAATAGCAAAGAACATGATGTGGACAGAATTCTGGTTTTTGGCACAGAATCAGGCTTAGATAATTTGGTGAAATATAAGGAATGGGCATGTGATAGAACATTTAAAAATGGAGTTCAGATATGTAAGCCCAGTTATGTAGGCTACATAAACTTAAGAAATAGCAGCATCCCTCATCTGCTTTACTTCCAAGGAAATGTGAAGGGAATTACAGCAGGTTTTAAAAGAACTTACATCTGACATTATCATAAAGAACTTACATCTGACATTAGAATATGAATCCTTGGTGACTGACTTTGGGAAAGGGAGTATCAGTGCTTCCTCTGAGATAGACCCGAATCCAACTATAACCATGAATCTATACACATTTTAAATGTAGTCAAGTATTTTTTGTATTTTCATTTTTTACAATAAAATCTTCTCAAATGTTTATTAACTTTTCATGTTTCACTATGTACTTTTTAATGACCCTCTTTTATTTTATTTTCATTATTTTCTCTTTTAACAGCAAAACTTACAGCCAATTAGTCGTGCACCAAAACTGCTTGTGGCAAAGATTCTTCCAGGTGCAAGGGGTTTTTCTGGGGACTAGGGCAGCTGACAGAGGATGGATTGGTCTTGCCTCAGTATCCCTGGGAGAAAGGAGGTCACAGAGCTGCTTTTAGATCTGTGATGCCAGGAGGTCAGGGAAACAGTAGAGGTCAGTTTGGGATGGGACTAGAGGTGTCACATTAAACTCATTTAAATATGTGTACCTAAAGCATATTTTAGTATTCCACCCACAGCTAAAACATTTTCAAATTCTGTACAAACACACACCTGGAGAAAGGTTAGAAACAGCTCAATTCCAAGTCCTAGGGTTTATTGGGATATTCCTCTGGACTGACAACCTCTTAACATAAACAGTGCCAAGAGGAAGAAATGCTGAGCTTGGCATAAGCAGGTGATTCAGGCAAATATCCTAGGAAGCCATTGTGGATTCACAAAAAAATAAAGCTACTGCTGAAAGCTTGTAATAACACCTGCTTATGATACTTTTAACATCATGCTTTCAAAGTGTCACCTGTAGTCCAGGGCAGGGACACGTCACTTGGTGATTGTTAATAGTGCAGAATCCTGGGCCCCACTCCAGACCTTCTGCATCAGTACAAACAGTTCAACGTGGTCCTCAGGGCACTGCTATGTACACAAAATGTTAAGAAGTCCTGCTTTAAAACTTATTACAATCGGGTCAACAGAGTTAGTATGAAATAAAATTTTACTTAATGGAAAAAGAAACCAAACTTTGTGTTTTGAAAACAGAAACAAAACTTTTAGACTCCTCCTCCCACTAAAGGGGAAGGATTAATTAGTAAGAGAATTACTTATGCCTAATGAATAAAATTAATGATGTTTAGCATTTTAAATTAATGTTAATCTCCGCTCCCCTACCCCGGGATAGAGAGACCTGTGGAAGCATTGTCCTGGGTGATTCAACTTTAATTAGACCAGTGACTGGAGAATCAACAGAATCAATTTCAGTTTAACTTAAAAATGCTCCTTTAAAAAATGCTCTTTCATTTACCATGTTAGATTTTCTGCTCATATGAGCAGAAAGAGTCACATCAAGACCCCAACACCAAACAGAAACCCAAAGCATTTTTAGAGTATATCATGAGAAGTCACTTTTTTTCCCTTAACCACACAGAGCTCTTTTGCAATCACAATAAGGTTTTGCAGAAACGTGGGGTGAAAGCTATAAAAGTTATGAAGTCATATTTAGATTGACTAAGAGGTTACAATTTCCAAGTAAAGAGAGTAATGTTTCCAAAAATAGTGCAGCTGATCTAGTGGCAAAGAATATGCCATTATGAAATACAAAATTTATAGATGCAGATACGCATATGTGTATATGTATATTTATGTACATATATAAACTCTAAAAATGTTATGAACTAGTGAAAATAGCAAGTGCTGGTGGGGTTTGCAAAAATGCTATAATTCAGACACACATCATTAAAAAACTCATTGATAAATCATTGGAACTTATAGCTGACTTTTGATTTATTTTTGCACTGACTGTAGTTGTGACTCCAGGGAGATGTTTATACACCGACAATTTCAGTGAGGAGCAGCAGCAATAGCTAATCTGCTCAGTTTTTGAACTCTAAGAGTTATGCTTTGAATTAAAGAAGATTTATGGAGGGAGTGATGGCCTTTTATGGATTACATGCTAAAGATCAGAATGAGTAAGAGAGAAGGCATTCAAAAGAACTGAGGCTTTTTATTTACATACATTAAAGAAAAATATAGCTGAGATGGTCAAAAATCATAATATATATTGCCTCATTTTTATATACAGCGTAATTTGCCTTCTCCAATTTACATGCTACTGTTTGTGTTCTGACTCCCAGCGTCTTGCAATTGTTGTATATATGTGATATTTTTCTGCAAACAAGAAAGATCCTTACAGTCTTCAGGGACCATGTCTCATAACTTTTCTGTTCTCTTGAGTGCCAAATACAATGCCAGGTATGTAACAGATTTTATAAAAGCCTGTTGAATTTCGTGGAAAAATTATATAATGACCTAAAATTGCTTTACCATGCTTGGATGACTGTAAGATGTTAAGACAAAAGGTAACCCTCAAGAAATAATGTAGTTCGGAGTTGGGGGCAGGGTGGGTGGAGAAGGAGGGAAGCAAACTGCCTGACAGCTCCAGCGTTGCAGTACTTTGCAACATCAGACATCAAAGACCTGGACTAGGCACAGAAGAAGGATGAGGACTCTCCTCTCTGCCATGCACTAAACACAAACCACATCCACTTACGCAGTCAAGGGAAATGAGTGGGGATCGAGCGGGTTTCATCATCTCCAAACTCATTCTGAATGGCATGGCGGGCCCTGCCCCTGCTTTACAATGGAGAGAGAACCAACACATAGCCGCAAGCTTAAGCAAAACTTCTTGGCTAACTGAAAAGTTTCACAAAACGTAACCTGCCTGGCTTTGTGCTTAACTCTTGAAGCTTCAAGCCTCAAGGGAGGTCCTGGGCTCTTGCCTGAGCATGAACATCTCTAAAAATTTTAAGAGAGCAAGTCTTCTCTTGAGTAGCTAGCTAGCTACTCTAGTTCAAGTTAAATTGCACCGAAAGAAGGGTTATAAGACAAGAGGCACAAAATTGTGGAATTTTTTAAAAAATTCTATTTCTCTTTACCATCTACTGTCTTCTTTACCTTCTACCATTTAACATCCATTTATGGTGACTTTTATTATTTGCTTTGATGTAAAAGTCAGCTCACTAATATTGTAGCAACATGCATCTGTGAAAAAGCTAGGTTACCTATTTTTGCTACCTACCAAATTGCTTTCATCCCCCATATCCAGAAGGATTCATGGAAAAATCCATTGAAAGTATTTTTACTGAGTATATCCCTATTCAGCAATTCAGCAAGTCATTTAATACAAATATAAACTGAACTCTTTCTAACCAAAGCTGAAAATTACCAAATTCATTCATAAGGAACTAAAAATTGTGTGTACTGGGATTTTGTTAGATTTATTTAATTCCAGGTTTTCCCAACTTGCTTTAAACTGTATCTTAGATGACTAGACAAGCAGGAGGAAAAAGGCATTTGGGAACAATAATCCCAGATGCATCAATAGAGCTATTCTGCCTAAAATCTTTCACGAGAGCTGTAATTTCAGAGCAAGGCGTTACATGAGATATATACGAATTTTTATCAAAAAATGTTTGCAAGACATGACAATTCTCCAACCCTAGTAATAAAATCTTTTGTTCACACTGACCTGATTTATTAAGGAATAGCCTCTTTGGAAAAAACACAAAGGTGAATTGTTTTGTATTCTTCATTTCATTAAGGGCTGTAGATGCTCCTTTCAGACTAACAGCATAGAAATTTAGAAGGTATGCAGGTTCTTAATTCCAGCCCTAGTGTGAATTCTGCTAGCTGAGTGACCTTAGAAGTGGAAATATCTCTGGGCATCAGTTTCCTCACCAGAGACAGCAAGACCTCGTGTTTGAATAGGGGACCTCCAGGCTCAGAGCTTTGTACCACACTAATGACTCTGTGACCATTGGCAGATTACCTAAATTCTCATCATTTGAGATGCTACTAGCTCAGAAGCAGAAAAAAATGTGTTTAAAATGATTAGAAAAACTCTTAACCACAGGAAGCAATCAATAAATAATAGATATTATTAGTACATAATTTCATAATTATGCTTGCCACCAGAAAGTCAAAAAGCTGAATTCCAAAGTGCAAAAGAAATACTGAGTTTCTTAAACCCCTTTTCTTATATTTAGGGAATTCTTTGCCAGTCTAACTTAAGAGAAGTTGAAAATGCAGGCATCCCTTTAGGGAGGGGAAACAACACCAATGCAAAATGAAAACCTGCTATCTAACAAGTTCTGTTCTACCCAAGTCCTCTCCTGTCTGGGTCATGGAGATTTCTTGGGTATCATGTCGCTGGCCAGAGGACTGAACCCTTGGCAAGGATTCTCCCTCTCATCCTTGGGTTTTTGCACCAAGTAGTGCCATGAATCAAGCTCTCTCATCTGATCTATTTATGATTTTGAGAAATTTAGGGATCAGTGCCCCTGCACCAAAGAGCTCCAACTAGGATTTCTGAAGCTACCTTTGTTGGAATAAACTGAGCATATGAGGGGAAAAATACACATACCTCATGCTCAATATTGAAGCTCAAGCTCTTAGATGGGTAAGGATTTTTATGGGAAAGTTTTCATTGATGGTCTCCTCTGCCAGTAATAACACTTCCCCCTACTCTTTTTTTAAAATTTAGAATCTATAAAGTTTTCTTTTTTAATCCATGTAAGTATTACTGTGAAGTCAAGAACTATACTTTACCAGAGTCAGGGCCATAGTGAAGTAAGAAGCTGAACTTTTTTATTCTTCCAAATTCTTTTAGGCATTGGAAGTACTCCTGGAACTTTAGCAGTGTTTGGGGATTATTACATTTCTGGTGCTTGACTAAGGGCATCGTTTGGGGTGACATGTTGGAAAAAAGAGAATTCCTAGATAGGGTAGCAAATTTGGTTAAGGGATGGCTGTGATAAGACTGAATGGATGCATTTTATACACATCTTGCCCAGGTTGTTTGATGCTACTATGGGAACTCCCATAACTTCAGTCATTTTACAACTCCTTTTTAAGAGAGATTGAGAGTGAGTAAATGCACACATGAACCCCTATAGCAGAACTGTGATGCAGATATCATCAATTCCCAATTTTAGACCCTGTCCCTCCTCTTGGAACTTCAGTAGTGTTTCTAAAGTGTAATTAAAGGCTTTAATATAATAGAATATTACTCAGCCATAAAAAGGAATGAAATTTTGCCACTGGTGCAATGTGGACGGACCCAGAGATTACAATGCTGAGTGAAATAAATCAGACAAAGACAAATACTGTATGATATCACTTACATGTGGAATCTAAAAAATAAAACCTATGTATGTGGCAAAACACAAACAAACTCATAGATACAGAAAACAAACTAGTGGTTATCAGTGGGGCGAGGGAAGAAGGGAGGGGCAAGATAGGGGTGTGGGATTAAGAGATACAAACTACTATGTATAAAATAGATAAGCAACAAGGATATACTACATAGCACAGGAAATTATAGTCTTATAATAACTTTAAACAGAGTAAAATCTGTGAAAATACTGAATTACTATGCTGTATTTCTGAAACTAATATAATATTATAAATCAACTGTAGTTCAATTAAAAAAAAGCCTTTAGTAGTTCAACCTTGTTTTCAGGCAGCTGGCAACTAATATCCAAATCATAGGTGATCAACTGCTCTCTGAAATGGAACGGATAAGAGGCTGTCTGAAGACTAGTGCATTTTGGATGATGGAGCTTCAGACACCATGATGGTGTTGAAGAGTATAGTGGGTCAGAAAGGGGTGGCTCCAGGACATGTCACAAAACCTCAAGATTCTGCTGGAAAGTACAGCCCAGCCTGGCCATACATGAGACTAGGGAGGTGTGAGTGGCTCAACCAAACCACCACCAGAAAGACAATCTAAAGCACTTCTTTCTATATCATATGTCAGTTAATCATCTTAGTTCTTTGAAATAAACAGGAGAATGTGGGTAGGGCTTTTCCTCCTCCTATATGCTTAGTGTTTTGATTCTGCTAGTTTTCCTACTTTAACATTCATTATTCAGTATTATCAAACGTCATCATTACTGTGCAAGCTTTTCTGGAGAATTACCTCCCTCACGGTAATTGTTTTACTTCTCTTGTGAGCTTTTATCTTGATTTAAGGAAATGGTGACTCATTGTTGCCCCACTAGACTATGAGTACTGTCATGGAGACTGTCCCAGAACCATTTTTCCAGTCCCTCAGCTTAGCACAGCACTTAGTCCCAAGTACTCACTAAATGTGTTGCTGGGCATGGCATGAATTTTCTTACAGCATGAGTTCAACAGAGCAATTGTTTTCAGCCTCACTTGCTTGTGCTTTGATTGGCTGGGAGGGTCATCAGAGAGTCTTGGAGATGTAAAGTCATTAATAGCTGTTTCTTGTTCATTTCCTCACCACTAAGCAAGGCCGTATCTAAAACATCCCAGACAGGAGGAAATTGATCTTATTTTAGAAGACATTCAGAGATACCAATGAAGTAATAATTTCTTTGAGGTTTACATTTAGCATATCTTTGAATAATTAGCTCAAATGTTCTCACGTTGAGCTACATTTTTGCCCTTTACTGAGAAGCATTATCTACATACCAAAACTGTCCCCATTAGCCCAGTGGGATAAAGACTTGGAGGATAAATGCTATTAAGGGATATGTTTATTTTAAACTTAAGCTGGAAAACTGAAGACATGAAATTTAGGACTGAAGATATATATACATTTTACATCTTTAAATTCTTTTAAGAGGCCATGGAAACCATCCTACGTTGTAAAAAAGATGTAGATTTCTTACTTAATTTTGCAAGATTTCAACATCCAATTTTCTATAATGAAGCTCAGGCAAATGTGCCTTTCCCTTCCTCTCTCTTCTAAAAGCACATCCTTGTACCTCTTATAAAGCATCATGCCATTTTTATCTTGTTTTATAAATGTTTATCATCTTGCTAATTGAGGCTATATTGCCCTCAAGGAATTGCATCTCTCTAGGTGCCAGGCACAGTGCCTTACTTCTAACGGGTTCCCCATTAAGGTTTATAGAAAGAATAAATAATGAATTCATGCAAGCTACTTCTCTCTCAAGAAATGTCAAAGAAAGAGTGAGATTGAACGGTGTTCAATGAAACATATGTGTTTATATGTTTAATTATTAACAGGGCTGGGGGTAAGGATCTAACAGGGTACCAACAGCACCAGAGACTACAAGGTAATCAGTTCTTTGTTGACATCTCTTTAAAATGCATATTTCCTACACAGGTGACCTAAGCCAAACAACAAGTTTAAAACCCTCTTTCTTAGCTTCTGATTAATTTATGATTTTTTTCCATTGTCATCTAAAACATATATAGAAAGAAAATCTAGTTTTAAATTGTCCAGAAAGTAATTTCTCTTTCCAAAGCAATAAACCATTTTTAGGCTCAAAGCCAGGTTAGTTTCTACATATATAATCCCTTGGGGCCTTTAGGTCACTAGCAAAAGGACTTGGAAAATTTAATTAAAGAGATTTCCAGGAAGGGGAAAGAAATGAAAGAAATTGGCCACCACAACATGAAGTAGTTTTTATATCCTACACAAAGGTCTAACAACACAGGACACACCAAAATCTGGAAAGCACGGAGGGGGACCTTCCAGAAGATTCTACAATGAGCACTATTTAACAACTTAGCGCTACCACTGACCCTGAGAAAGAACATTAGAGGTCAAGGAATTTTATTTGATCACTCAATCACATTTAAGTATTATTTGTTCCATTCAAGACACTGTCCTAAGTGTTAGGGATACAAAGAGAAACAAGATAAAGTCTTTATCCACAAGATTATCTTTAGGGGAGAGAAGCTAAACAGGAAAGCTGCCATTTGCCACACAACCTGATAGGAGCTGTGATAGAGGCCATCCTAGACACTAGAAGAGAGAGAGGAAGAAAGTTCTGCATCCTCAGATGAACACCCAGGAAGGTTTCCCAGGCATGCCTCACTTGTGTCTTTCATGAAGACAGACAAGGAAAGATACTACTTGTAGTAAGGCAAGATAGGGAAATGACAGAGGAATGAGGGGCACTACATGTGAGGCACAGGCAGTTGGAGTAGCTGGGGCACAGGATACACATGGATGGGAAAGGAGGTTCAGGAAAGCAGGGGAAGATCATGGCTTATATTATTAAGAAGAGTGATGATAAAGAAACCACATAAATACCACAAACAGGATGTATCCAAATGCCACAGGAACATGGCTTGACATTATTCAGAGAGAAGTCAATGTCAATTTCCTGATCTAGAAGGAGAGAATTCAGTGACATATATGAAGATCTCACAGGAGACGCTAGATAATCAGATCAAAGAGACAGCGAGAGACTGTTGTGATAAGACTATAAACTTTAGGGACCTCACCAAAACTCAGAAAATGGCAGATATCCTAAATGCACTTTCCAGCGGTTAAGGCTGCTTGTGTATGTATAAGATTTCATTCAACAGCAGGATATACTGCACTTTTAACTAAAGAAAACCATCAGGGAAAGTTTATAGCAGACCAGGGAGAAAAGAAACGGAGATGAGCCAGATGCAGTTATAAGTTGTCAATTTTATGACACTGTTTAATAGATACAGGCAATATAACATTTAAATGGCTACCTATATTATACCTAGTTCTGTATCACAAAGCTATCATCGGTTCCAGCATTCAGAAAATCAATACTGAAATTACTCTGCTAACATGTAGCAAATTCTGATGAAAGAAACATCTTGCAAATATTACAATCTTCAATCCCTGACTATCTGTTAACAGTCTACTTCCATAATAAATATCCCATTGATAAATACAGTATTGCATTTGAATAACTATGCAAAGCTTGTAAAAACTGCCATTTATTGCACACTTATTTTATTGCACACTTCATTTGTATTATTGCAAAATTTGTACAAGATTTTATGACTCTACTCCTAAGAGTGAGAAAACCAGCTCTGAGAGGTTAAGGAAGTTGTCCAGTATCACACAGCTGCCAAGTAGTAGAGCTAGGATTCAAACCTAGGACTGTAAAGTTCATGCTCTTTCTTTTATCAACAGCAATCTATAAGCATAATAGTAAATGTGTCTACATAAAATAGCTACAGCTGTGTCTCCCTCCCAGCCCAGCTGAAAGATGGTTGGGAATCGTACAGGGGCCCAGGGAAGGAATTTCAGTGACGTGTGACCTCCCTCTCCTCATTTCCTCTTTCAGGTGTTCAACTTTTTGTAAGGCTTCATCTCTGCTGGTAAGGTCCCAGTCGTCAGTCTGACCTCTTCCTCAACAACTGTTTACCTTTCTGTTTTCACCTCCTGCCACTATCCCTGCTCCCCTGCTAGGTAGATATTGATGATTATGCCCAGTACATTTTCTTATAGAATCCAGACAAAATCTCAAATTTCCACTCAACCCAGAGCTCCAAGCAGCCATTACCACTCAATGAGCATTTGAGATGAAAGTTGTTTGTTTTCTGCAGCTAGTCCTTTCCTCTGAAGCACCTTAAGGAATGCACCATTATAAGTAACTCAGAAGACTTACTTTGCTCCAGTTAGTCAGCAAACTGTAAAGAACTTTTGGTGTGCAGGTTGCTGAATGCATTATCCTCTCAAACCCTCTCCCACTCAACATGTCCATTGTTTTCGATGATACCAGCAAAGAGTATGAAAAGAATATACACGACAGAACACAGAGGAATGGACCCAGTTCCCCTAGTTCCTCACAGGGGCAGACTCAAAGTTGGGAGGTCTTGACAGCCAGAGAGGAAGAAGAAACCCACCAAGTCAGAGGAACTCAGAGCTGGAGACTTGCTGTCTTTCTTACCTAGGCATGAGAAGAGGCCAAGTTAGCCCTCAGGAGTCCATCCTACCACACTCACTGTACAAGTGACTCCTTGCCTGACCCACGTACTTCTAATGCTAATCTAGAATCTACAGTGGTCTGGTCATAGTCAACATGCCACTCTCGTTCAAGTCCTTATCACATCACACATGGATAACTAGAATAGACTCCCTTCTCTCAGGCATTCTGTAATTGTTAGAGGTTAGGCATTCACTATTTATTAAATGAATGAAACATGTGGGAATGTAGTCAGATGATAAGCCTTGAAATACCACCTCTGCAATGTCAGTTCCTTGCCCTCAGACTAATGGTTTTCTATCAAGTAGTTCAGATTTCATCACTTGGAATTTAAGTCTCAACAATCCTGATCCAAATTACTAATGACATTTCATCTTCTGTTCCTCCTTAGTTCTCCGTTCCAATCAGAACAGTTTATTTAGTCTCCACCCTTACCTCGCTTCCTGGTCTCCACACCGCCACCACACATGCAGGTATGCCTGCATACCATGCTGGTACCTGCCACCTTGCTCTGAATTATAAAGACCACCTCCACCTCCACCTCCACCGACCCTGGGGTGTTCTACAGCTGCCTCTTGCATGCTGCATCTGATTCACCCATTTGGGGAGGGAAATAAAATATTATTGCCTCATTCTTTGAATCATGTATATTTCTTATAGTAAGCATAGCTGCAGTACTAGTCATTTATTCTTTATAATAGCTTTATTGAGGTATATTGACATATTATATATTTTTAATCAATTTTGTAATTTTTTTGCTGTTACCCAAAGATGTTTGTAATAAACTGCTGCATTATAAGCTGATAAAATAACCTCTACTTTATGATACCATTTATTTTGCAAAAAATAAAATATGTATACTATACATAGGGGAATATCTATTAATAGCGGTTAACTCTAAGTGGGGGATTTTAGGGTTTTTTTTTAATTTTTATTTTTAAAAAACCTTATGTTTTGAGCTATCATACAGCAAAAATGACTTTTTGATTCTATGAATTTTAATAGAATCTATGAATTTTATTAAATAGAATTTAATAAAATCTATGAATAGGTCTATGAATTTTAATATATGTATAGATTTGTATGGCCAACACTACATTAAGGATACAAAACAGCTTCTTCATTCCGAAAATAGTCCTTCATGCTATCCATTTATGGTTGAACTCCACCCCTTACTCCTAAACTCTAGTAACCACTGATCCCCAACACAGTAATTTTGTCTTTTAAAAAATGTCAAATAAAAGGGATCATAGATTGTAACTTTTTGAGACTGGCTTCTTTAACTCAGCACAATGCCTTTGATATCAAAGTTGTCGCGTGAATCAGTAGTTTGTCTCTTTTTATTGCTGAGTAGTGTTCTATACTACACATGTACCACAGTTTGTTAATTCATTCCTCTGTTGAATGTATCTTGGGCAATTTTAGGTGATTATAAATAGATCTGCTATAAATAATCCTGTTCAGGTTTTTGTGCAAATGTAAGTTTTTATTTCACTAGCATAAATACCAAGCAATGGAATTGCTGGGTTATATAAGTGTATTTATAAGAGCAACATAGCATTTTAATTTTGATTAAGTCCATTTATCAGCCTTTTTAAAAACAGATTGTGCTTTTGGTATCATGTCTAAGAACTCTTTGCCTAATCCTAGGGCACAAGGATTTTATCCTGTTTTCTTTCAAAAGTTTCATAGTTTCACAGTTTACACTTAGATATATCATCTATTTTGAATCAATTTTTATATAAAGTGTAAGGTTGAGGTTGCTTTTTTTTCCCCTGCATATAAATGTCAAATGTTTTTAATAGCATATGTTGAAAAGTATATTCTTTCTCCACTGAATTGTTTTGTAGCTTTCCCCAAAATCAATTGGCCATATCTGTAGAGGTCTAATCCTGCGCTTTTTATTCTGTTCCATTGATCTGCATGTCTCTCTCTTTGTCAGTACCACAGTGTCTTGATTACTGCAGCTTTATAGTAAGTATTTAAACCAACTAATGTAATTCAAATTGCTTTTTTTTCCCCAAATTTTTTCAGTTGTTCTGATTCCTCTGCCTTTACACATACATTTTGGAATCAGCTTGTCCATATATTCAAACAATTCTCTTTGGATTATTACTAGAAATGCATGAAATCTATAAATCAATTTGGGGAGAATTAACATCTTTACTACATTAAGTATTCTAGTTCATATGCTTCTCTGTCTACTTAGATCTTATTTGAATTCATTCATCAGCATTTTTTAGTTTTTTGGAAACAGATGCAGTACACGTTTTGTCAGATTTAACCCCATTTCATTTCCCCCCATAAATTTATTTCTATTATTAAGAACATTATTGGTTTTTAATTTCAATTTCCAATTTTACATGGCTAGTATATAGAAAAATTATTAATTTTTGTGTGATTTTCTTGTGTCTTGCTAAGCTCACTTAAACTTTAGGGTTTGTTTTTTTTAATAGATTCTTTGGGATTTTCTTTACAGATGATTGTAATCATGTCTTCTGCAAGTAGAGGTAGCTATATTATTTCCATTACAGTCTGTATACTTTTTAATTTCTTTTTCTCACTTCATCAAATTGGCTAGGACTGCCAGTATAATGCAGAATAAGAATGATGAGAATGTACAGCCTTGCCTTGTTCTCAATGTTAGGGAGAAAACATTCAGCCTTTCACATTAAGTGTATTACCTGTAGAGTGCGTGTGTGCGTGTGTGTGTGTGTGTGTGTTTTGTAGATTCCTTTTATCATGTACAAGTTTCCTTTTATTTTTAGTTTGCTCAGAGATTCTATCATGAACGGTACTGAATTTTGTTAATTTTTTCTGCATCAATTGATAGTCTTTATTCTTTAAACTATTACAGTGTTAGATTGAACTGACCAATTTTTACCAAAAATAATGTATCAGCCTTGCATTTCCAGAATAATCTTTACTTGCTTGTACTGTACACCTATCCCATCTTCAGGAACTCAAATTGCATAATATTAGGCCACTTAAAGCTTTTCACAACTAACTGATGATTTTTTTTAATTTTTAAATTCTGTATAACTCTATATTTTATTTTAGATCTATTAGTGTATCTTCTGCAACTAAAAAATTAGTTGACTAATTTTTTTCTTCTGCAATATCTAATCTGTTTCTAACCCCATTCAAGGACTCCTTCATCTTGGATATTATATTTTTCTTCTTTAGAAGTGTGATTTGGTTCCTTTTTATATGTTGCCTGTCTCTTCTTCACTTCTGAACATGTGAAATATAATTTAAAAAACTGTTTTAATCTCTTTGTCTGTTAATTCTAATATCTGTGTCAATTATGGGTTGGTTTTGATTGATGGATTTTTCTTCCTTTTTTATAGGTTGCATTTTCCTCCTTTCCACAGATGCTCAGTTTTGACTGCATGCCAGACATTGTGAACTTTACCTTGTACTGGAAATTTCTGTATTTATGTCAACATTCTTTAAACTTTTTGGGGGGTGGCAATTAAGTTACTTGGAATCAGATTGATCCACGGGGGTTTTGCTTTTAAGATTTGTTAGAACCAGAGCTGTGCGTAGAATAGAGCTAATTATTCTCCATTACTGAGGCAACACTTTCTAGCACTTTACCCAAAGGCCTGCAAATTGTGAGGTTTTCCAGTTTGGCTTGAGGGAACAGGCATTATTTCCCATTCTGTGCTAGTGCCAGGTATTCTTGCTAATCCTTTCGGGGAGTTCTTTTCCTGCCAAGGAGTACTTTTCTCACATGAACATACTGATCATTACTTTGCTAGATACTCAGATGGGACCCTCTGCAGGTCTCGGGAGTTCTTCCCCTGTGCAGTTTTCCTCATTGTTAGCCTGTCCTGTAAACAAGCCATGGGTTTTTTTTCCCAGTTCGAAGATCATCTTCTCAACTCAGGGAACTTGCTAGGTTTTTCTCAGATTCCTACTCTCTACACCAAAGCCTGGAAACTCTCAAGGAGGTAAGCTGGAGCAATCGCTCACCCAGTTAGTTTACCATCATGGAGAGGTCACTGTCTTCACTGTCTGATATCCAGGGTCTGGAAAACCACTGTTTCATATATTTTGTTTTTTGGGGGGTTGCTTCAAGCATGAGAGTAAACTGACCTCTGTTATTTCATCTTGGCCAGAAGTGGAAGCCCTTATTTCTTTTAAAAAATGCTTAATAGAAGCTGTTGATGTTGAAAAATACATAAATAACCTATAATCTGAATATAATGAAGAAATTCTCATTTATTGAAAGACCGTGTTTCTACCACAGTCAACCCTTTAGAATGAATCAATAGGGAGAACATTCTATATATTCCAGATGTTGATAAATGCATTAATCAGCACATTTTATGACATCTCAGATTTAGTTTCTTTGAAGCATAAACCTCTTCTGAAGAATTAAAATTTAAAATTGATAAAGTGACAGGATTTTATGATACAAACTTTAGAGTCTTTATTGCACTCATACTTGAGTAGTCAAACTGCTGAGAAAATATCTTCTGTTGATTAAAAATGCCAAATGTATCCAGCCTCACTGCCCTTCATCAACTGACAACTCCTTTTGCTTTATTGTTATTCACTGTAATGCTCCAACAACTCAGATTCTATAATTGCACAAAATATTTAGTAGTTTAGACAGAATTATGCCATTTTTTAAAACCAGTATCTGAGAAACAGAAAATATAGCCAAGATATCATACTGTGGCCAGTCTTCTATTTTAAAGCTCTGCTGGAAATCCCATAAACATGTCTTGAATAATTCCACCATGATGGAAAGCAAGAAAAATGGGACAGGAAGTTGTGTGAGGAAAAAGACTTTACAACCAATACTTTGAAGCTACAACAATTCAATAATAAAAGGGAATGAAGAGTGAGGCTCTGGGGTAATTGAAACGTTTTCTTCCATCTTTCCTTTACTTAAAAAAAGCATCATAAGTCAATATATTGTACCAGATGTGCTGAGATAACTCTCCCAATAGAAAACATCTAAAAATGCCATGGAAAATAATAAAAATTATTTCTTTTCTTTAAATCCCAGTTAAGCTGGTGGTAAACTAATTATTATAGAGATGGAACCAGTAGATAAACACATTTTCACAGAGAAATTACCATCCTGAAAAGATTTACAAGGTAAACATGCTAAGTGCTTAAGGAACAAATAAGTCCACTCTTCCACAATTCTTTCTAAGTACAGAAAAAAAAAAAAAAAAAAGAAATGACTCAAATTTTCTGTGTGGCTACTAAATCATGAAAAAATAAGGTTCTGTGTGTGTGTGTAGAAGACAACTCTCACTCTTGAACACAGATGCCAAAATCCTATACAACATATTAACAAATCTTATCTGATAAAAAGAACCAAAGCTTCTTGGAGAAATGGCTAATTCTACATCTCGTGAAGGAAATAAATAAGGTTAGCCTGGGAAATCTCATGTCAGAAAGCAAAGAGTCTTTTAAAGATAGATGGACCCAGGTCAAAAGGGCACAGGATAAAATGTGATGAGGTTCCCACTTGTATAGTATCAGACAATTTGAGAACAGAAACAATAACTATATTGAACTAAAACATATCAAAAATATAAAAACCAGACCATAAGGACACTAAAAACACAAAACAAAAATACAACCACCTCATTGGTCATCAATGGTGGTGGCTGGGGCAAAAACTTATAGTCTGAAAATTGATAAATAAAGGGAAAAAGTGAATCATTTATTCTGAATTTCCTGTATGAACTCTATTTTACTGTACCTAACAAGTTGATGAGAGAGTTCTATGAAAAAGAATTCAGTTAACAAATGTAAAACTAATGATATAATTAGCCATCATTATTTTATAACCCCAAATGAAATATTTGTGGGCAGTAATCATGGATTGATGTTAAAACCATTAGGTAAATGATGATAGGAAAATCTGCAATGGGGAAATCAGGCTGACCCTCACTTGAGTCCACTGATGAATCTTAACATGACTAAGGGTGGGACATTCAGCTACTTTGTACCTCACAACGTGATGCAACAGGCAGGACACAGCACCACCTATGATGTATTCCTCCCTAAAAAATTGCACCTGAATTCAATAATGCTTCTAAATCTGAATTTCACTTAAAAGGAAAAGTGGAGGCTAGAAGGGTAAGTGAAATGACATCAGGAAGAATGTGTCAATCAGTGAAAACTCAAGTGTAGAACATTCTGGGACAAATAACCCAAATTTCCCAACAAATCAAAGCCATGAAAAAGAGGGACCATACATGTCTGTTAGCAGGGAGAATCATTATAGAATAAAGGAGATTTAGACATAACCATGCTATGTAACTTGCAATGCATGGATCTCATTTAGATAATGATTTGGAGGGGAACAAAATAATGTAAAAAGATACCTTTGAGAGTCTCCCGGCAATACGAATATGAAATAGGTATTAGATTATATTAAGGAATTCCCATTAATTCTCTTGGATATAATACTGGAATGGTTGTTACATATTTTAGTAATACCTTTATCAGTTAATGATGCATATTGAACTATTTATGGGTGAGATGACATGATGTCTGAGATTTGCTTTTAAATAATCCACCCTAAAAAACTGGGGTTGAGAGAGCAATGGATAAAGCAAGAAGAGCAAAATGTTGATAAATTTTTGAAGCTAGGTGATGACAGCATTAGGATGTATATTACATTTCTCTCTCTTTTATGTATATTTGACAATTCTGATAATATACCCAGAAAGTATAAAAAGGATAATATATTATAATCAGGTTGAGTTGATTACAATTTTTAAGTTCTGTTTAACATAAGAAAATCTACCAATGTAATTTAATGCAGGAATAGATGAAGAAATGCAGGTATCTCATTAGATTCAGGAAATATCATTAATAAATTCAACAACCATTCACACTAACACATTTCAACCAGGGATAGAAGGAAAATTGTTTAATGTAATGAAAGGCAGCTAAAAATGTACATAACTATTAAACTAATCACTGAAATATTAAAAGTATTTTATTTAAACTCAGGAAGAAGACAAGGATGTCTGTTATCAGTGTTCTACTACAATGAATGTCCTAGCCAGTACAATTTGAAAAGGGTCAAAGAAGCAAGATACAGAAATTGGAAAGAAAGGAAAAAGTTCTCATTATTTATACATCTATGCTATTCATGTCTACTTAGAAAACCCCAAAACTGGCTACCACAGGTACTGGGAGTACTGGAAAAAACATTTGGACTGGAAATATTACAGAGAGTCGGTCATAAAAAATTTTAATCCTATATCATAAACATCTTGTCCATTAAACATTAATCAATGGATGAATAGCATGCAAATGGGGGTATTTGATTAGATTTGAAATTTTTTAAAATTAGGTTTGTGGGCTTTAGGGAAGTCCTTGATTTCTCTGGCTTAGTTTTCTCATCTGTAAAATAAATTTATGGATTACCAGATCATTAGGCTCTCTTAATAGTTCCAATGTCATGTGACCTTAACAAATTAAAAGAGCAATTAAACATGTATGTTTTATGTGTATCCTAGCAAACCTGTAGAACTCATGAAAGTGTTTTATCTCTCATTTAAACTTACTATATGTGATCCTTTATTATATTTTACCCTTATGTCCAGTTTGCACAATTATTTAAAAGCTGCATCATGGCAGGATGTATGTTTCGCAAATCCTTGCTTCCTCTTGTGCCCAGCTGATTGCCTCACTGTTACCATTCAATGCCCAATGAATGCCCATTGAAATAAAATTTGAAATCTTTGTGGATGATAAGGGAGATAGTTATGATATTAAAAAATTGAAAGGTGGAAACACAAGGTTACACATCTAGGAAAGATATGAATACAATTATGTTTCTACAATTGCTTTTATTTTTTCTTTGGTGTCTGCCTTCTTCATTAGACTGTAAGTTCTAGCGTGGCAGGACCTCCATTAATTTCTAAAATACTACTTTCCTCTAGTTTCCTCCTACTTTTCTTGCTGCTACTTCTGTCTTGCCCACAATGTATCACCAGGACTTGGTGCAGTGACTGACACATAGTAGATGCTGAATATACTTCTCAAATGATCAGATGCATAGCTATCTGTCCCAGCTTCAATTGAAAGAAAATTACCTGTGTTTCCTGAATTTATTTTTCAGGCCTATCCTGTGATAAACATACTCAGATTTTAATTGATGAAACTAACAAAATGTATTTTGTAGGCACTCAATAAAAAAATTCTAAATTATGTAGCTATATAGGCTATATACATGTAAAACATAAAAACATGATCTAGTCCTTTTTATTTGGCTTGAAATGTCCCCAACAATGGTTTTGTCTTCCCTGGTTACAACAGTGTAATGGCTCCCTCTTTTCATAGTCTAGCTGCTGGAAATAAGCACTGACATTTCCTAATACCCACGGCGCCTTGATCATGCTTCTCTGACCTCATCCTGCTCTTTCTATTCTCAGCTAACAGGGAGCAAGTACTTCCTACTGTCACCTTTGGGCTTCCTATTCACACCTCAAAATATTGAGATAATGCTAGTCGATCTCTTCCTTGATTCTCATTCAGGTCATTAAAGATCTATGGTTGGCGCTCTTTTGAATGTATGTAGGTATATGCCTGACTGGGACACTGTGCTGTACACCAGAAATTGACACATTGTAACTGATGGTACTTCAATTGAAAAAAAAAACTATGGGTTTTTTAATTCAGTGGATACATTTAAACCTTTTTCTTGCTTGATCTCTCAGCTGTGCTGGCTGTTGCTTTTGCCATTCCCTTCTTAAAATTCTCTCCTCCATTAATTTCTAAAACATTGCTTTCCTCTAGTTTCCTTCTACTTCTCTTGCTGCTACTTCTTGTTCTGCATCGTGGGTTTCTCATCCTTTATCCCTCTGAAACTAACTGTCGCTCTCATCTCCTCTTATTCTATCCTGGATTCAATCGCTTCCTATAGGATGAGAACTCTGAAATCTACCTTTTCAGCTCAGCTCTTTTTCCTCAGCTCCAGATTATAAACGTGCCATGCTCCCTCGCACCTTTGTTTCTGTGCACACTCTTTCTTCCCCCTGGATCAACCCCTACTGCTTGTTCATTTGGCAGAATTTTACACGTCCACCCATTAGCCCCAATGCTGATCTCTGTAGCTCTTTTCAATTCCCCCAGGCAGGTTTGAGTTCTTTCCTCTGCTCTTCCTGCACTTTGAATACACTTCAATTAAAGCAATTATCTCATTGTTTAAATGTTGGTACATGACCTCTACTGAATGGCAAAAGACTACACAGGTGAGTTTCGATTTCCATTTTTATTGTCCCAGTACCTAGGACAATGCTTGATATCCAGTAGGAGCTTAACAAACGTTGTAGGTGTTTTGTTTTGTTTTGTTTTGAGAATAAGTGAATCTTCTGTTGTTGTTTTAAACCTGCTTTTCACATTCATTCTCAAATTCTATTCCCACAGCCTCCCAAGAAGTAGATATGATTATTATGACCTCTATTTCACAAATGAGGAAAAACAGAACTTTGTCATGAGTATATATTTATTAAATGGCAGACTCAGGACATGAACCCATATCTTCTTTCTAGCTCCAGGGTTCTAGTCACTATACTGGGGCAAAATGCAATTGAGCAGCTTGAGTAGAATACAACAGATACTAATGTTAACTTTTATTTGAATCAGCTAAAGGCTATTGATTAATAGAAACAGATGAATAGTTTTCCACTGAAAAAGGAAAACCTCCTCATGGAAATGAGCCCTGCCATTTTACTTCTATTTTCTTGACCAAGTTCTTGAAACAGGATATTCTTCACCAAAGGCTGCATGTTTTCTCCTTGGTCATGCTTTCAGAAATAGAAAATGGGATTGCTCTTGATCCCATTTAGATCCCATATAGATCTTCCTGAGTTGGCAAAGAAAAGGGGTGTTGGGGGGGACATCTAAAATATGAGTGGATTGTTTTCAATCTGCATGTCTTGCCAATTTGATAATGGATATATAATTTGTTCAAGACTTAACATTCCCAACAAGAGCTAAACAACCAGGTTTAAAGATACTTACGATAAATTAGTTGGGTAACTTCTTTATAACATTCTTTGCTTATAATTCTTTAGAGAAAGTGGAAACATTTTCCAAAAGTAGTTGTTTTTCAAATAGAAATAGAGCCAAACCAAGCTATTCAGAGCCATCCGAAATTGTCAGGCGAGGAGGAATATCCACAAGATTACATTAATTGACATGAGTCTTATTTTGCCGCTTACTTTCTCTCTCTCATTTTAAGTCTCTTTTATCTAAATATACACCATTTTGTAAAATCCTGGTCACTGCTAGAAATGATCTTCAAAGTAACTGGTACCATTAAGCTAGTTTTAAATAAAACTGAGCCGTATATAATTCTCTTCCCTAACCTTCTATTTTTCCAAGTTTTCCCCTTTCTTCTCTCCAAAGGGAACACTTGGAGGATCACAAGGGTGGCATGACCTTTTCCTCTCATCTGAGAAGAATCCTCCCTTCTCATCTCAACTTTTGTTTGGCCTGACTGGATTCTGCAATCCTAGCACACAGGGTGGTCCAAGGCCAAATTTGTAAAGTTAAATCTGGAATTTAAACTGTATTTTTTTTAATTTATAATTTTAAAGACTACTTTCCATTTACAGTTATTAAAAAATATTGGCCATATTCCCCATGTTGCACAATACAGCTTGGAGCCTAACTTACAACCAATAGTTTGTGACTCCTACTCCTCCACCCCATATTTCCCACCCTCCCCAAACTGCCAGTGGTGACCATTAGTTTGTTCTCTATATCTGTGACTCTGCTTCTTTTTTGTTATATTCACTAGTTTTTTGTTTTTCAGATTTCACATGTAAGTGATATCATACAGTATTTGGTCTTTCTCTGCCTCACTTACTTCACTTGGCGTAATGCCCCCCAAGTTCATCCATTTTGTTGCAAATGGCAAATTTTCATTCTTTTTTATGGCTGAGTAATATTCCATTGTATATATATTACATCTTCTTAATCAATTCATTTGTTGATGGACATAGGTTGCTTCCATGTCTTGGCAATTGTAAACAATGCTGTTATGAACATTGGCATGCATGTACCTTTTTTAATTAGTGGGGTTTTTTAGATATATACCCAGGAGTGGAATTGCTGGGTCATATGGTAGATGAACTGCAGATGTACAGAGAAGTTGGAAAAATTCCCTTGTCATCTGCTGCCTGACTTTCCTATGTCATCATTATCATCTTCCATATCCATCCTCTCAAGAGATTCAGAGTTTGGAGATATCTTGGTGGCTGCCTATCTAAGCAAGTGGAGAAAACACATAAGGTGTGTTGAAGGTGAGGAACAGACATTTAAGGGCAGTGAATAGAAGGTGTTTGCTGTAGCTGACATGACTGGAAAGTCAAGGGATTCTTTGCCTTTTTTTAAAAAAAGGTTTTTTTTCCATCACTGGATATATAGGCACACCTCATTTTATCACGCTTTGCTGTTTTGTGCTTTGCGGATACTGCAATTTTTACAAATTGAAGCTTTGTGGCAATCCTGAGTCAAGCAAGTCTTTGGCACCATTTTTCTATCAGTGTTTGCTCACTTTGTGTCTCTGTGTCACATTTTAGTAATTCTAGCAATATTTCAAACTTTTTCATTATTATATTTGCTATGGTGATCTGTGATTAGTCATCTTTGATTCTACTTCTGTGACTCACTGCAGGCTCCATGACATTTTTCAACAATAAATATTTCTTAATTAAGGTAGAAGACTGTTCTTTTCCAGATACAGTGTCATTGTACACTTAATAAACTACACTATAGTGCAAACATAATGTTTACGAGCACTGGGAAACCAAAAAATTTGTGCCGCTCACCTTTATTGCACTATTCACTTTATCATGGTGGTCTGGAACCGAACCTGCAATGTCTCTGAGGTCTACCTCTAGTTGGAACTGTATAGCATCACAAGGATAAGATGCAGCTATGCAGGTTGAGCCTTAAACTTTATGTCATTAGGCTGGAGGGAGGCAAACACTAGAGGTACTTAGATGCTGGAATGGAAGTTGAGCTCTGGAAATTAAGGAAGAGAGAGAAAAGAAAGTTGCTGGCCAGGCTTGATGGCAGACTGAATCTAGGGACCAAAGGGTGGGAAGCTGAGAGATGAATCAAAGAAGATGGAGAGTAGGATGTGTGGAGAATGGGAGACTATCTGGAAAAGGGGGAAATGGAATAAAGAAGTGAGTAATGGTTTCTATTCCAGGGAGTCAGGAATGCTGAAAACACCTAGTTTGTTCAGCTTCTGTAATGAGAAACTCTGCAACTGTCAGTGGTGGCACCTAGAAATGGAATGGAAATCTCACTGATGAGCTTAAATGGAAATTTACTGTTTTTCCCTCCACCAGGCACAATGCCAGGATCCTGACAAGAGAGGTGGCGAGAGAGGAGAAAAACTGATTAAGATACTCAGACTATTTGTTGAAAGATGCTTAGGTGAGTGGAGAGAAATGTAGATGAAAAGGAAAGCCTAGGTGAATTCATCATCTGGCCATTCTGAAAGAGAGCAAGATTACAGGGCACCTCCTCCGAGGCTGACATGAGTCTGGTGAACAAAACCCTGATATGATTTAGATCTTTGTTCCTGTGGGTTCAAAGCAGCTAGAAACACATTAAATCTGCATTCTTTGAGCTATGGGAGAATGAAGCTTTTTAGGTTCAAGTATTCATAAAATCGTTTATAACTAATAACTGCCATGATTATACTTTAAATTATTTGGTGGTACAAAAGGAGAAAGCCTTTGAAGTATTCAAGAGTTAATCATATAAATTAAAAAGTGATGGGTGAGACAAAAAGATAAAATGTTTCTATAAAATGATAATGACTTAAAAAGCATAAACTCACTTCAGACACTTGAAATAAAACTTAGTTGATTTAGATTTAGAGAAACTAAACTGTGGTGGAGGAGAAACGTATTCTTGAAAAAAGTTCTATGAGAAAAGACAGAATAAATACCTTACTCTTATGAAAATTATATAGCATTATTTTATTATGAGCCATAAAATGATGGAACAGGAGGCCATCACCTCCTCATCGTTTCTTTCAAGTGATCATTCCATGTGGAGCTACATTTGAGAAATTCCTTGGAAGTCAATTTTGACATGAAAGGCTCACTGATATACTAGAGCAATTCCTCCCTCCCTCCCTAAAAAGCAAAGAAACACTTAAAAGTTAATACATGTCAACAACTATAAAATATTAATTAAATCTTTTTGAGTGATACAGTAAGTGGTCTTAAACTTCAGGTAAAGAAAGCAAAACGCCAGAAGCAGTTCAAGGGCCAGATTGTGCCAACTGACTAGAAAAGAGAAATTTGAGGGAAAGAGGACACTATGGTAAGGAGAAATGAACTGTAGTTACTTCAGATCTCTATGTCCAGTAAATCAATGAATGCCATTAGAATGCTCCAACTGTGAGTTCATCAGCTGATTTCTTCACCACTCAGGTATTACACACATTTTTGGTGACAGCTTTTAGTGCTTTAGGCTCTAGGCTAGGGGCTGCTGAGACACAGAGGCGCAGGTAAGGTCTCCTCCCTATAGGAGCTAGCTTGAAACAAGGAGTTTGGAAGATGCCCCTCCATCCTAATGAGTGAAAAGCCGAACAAATCAACAGCTCTTCTCAGAGTTGTAAGAGAACTACAGTCACAGGGCAAACCACGTCCCCCCAACTGGAGAGACAGACAGGAGGACACAGAGAATCACAGCTGACTGGGACAGAAATGCATGAGCAGAAACATCCGTGGGAACCAATGTCAGGGCAGGCTAACCTAAACTGTAACTGCTGAGTCACCAGAAGCTCTGTGTGAACAACGCTGAGAATGAAAATCGCCAAGAGGAGCTAGGGCATTCCCTGTACTTCTGTGAGCTTTACTTCTAGGAGCTCAGTCAGGTCCTTGCAGTAAGCTAAGAAAAATTTCCTTGTGCTTTGGCAGAGGGAGAGGAAAACGGACCATTCTGAAACATGCCAGAACATTCTGCCCTTCTTAACAAGGTCTGCCCTCAGGAGAAACTATTTAACCAGAGACTAACCCCCTAGGGCTTTTACCAGAACTTAACTGACCTGGAAGAAGGAAAATACCCAAGTCCAGCCCACTCTAGTCCTGTGAGCTGGAGGAGGGCTGAGAAGCACTTGTGAAGTTCATAGCCCAGAGAGGCAGCTCACTGACTGAGACCTTAGCAGAGGACCATCAAATGTTTCCCCTCGCCTACACCTTACCACCACATTACTAAAGGCCTATGTAGAGAAGTCCCTTTTACCCAATATATCATATTTACCCTCTAACAAAAAATTACAAGGCATACTAAAAGGCAAAAAAACATAGTTTGAAGAAACAGAGCAAGTATTAGAATCAAACCAGATATGGTAGGGATACTGGAATTGTCTAACCATGAATCTAAAAAAATTCTGATTAATGTGCTAAGAACTGGAACTGATATAGTAGCAAGTACACAAGAAGAGATGAGCAATGTAAACAGAGAGATGGAAATTCTAGGAAAGAATAATAAAGAAATGCTGGGGACCAAACAAACACACTGAAACAGACATAAAGAATACCCCGAATAGGCTCATTACTAGATTGGACATGGCTCAGTAAAGGATCTCTGAGTTTGAGGATATCACAGTAGAAACTGCCAAAACTGAAAAGCAAAGGAAAATGAGGCTGAAAAAAACCCAGAAGAAAATATCTATTAGCCGTGGAACAACTACAAAAGTTGTAACACATGCATAATGGGAATACCAGAAAAAGGAGGAAGAAAAGGAAGAGAAGCAATATGTGAAGTAAAAAATGACAGTATTTTCCCAAATTAATGTCAGATGTCAAACCCCAGGGCCAGGAGGAAGCTTAGAGAACACCAAGCAAAATAAACTTCAGACAAAACCCAAAACAACAAAACACAAACATAAAAACTATACCTCTATATCTAGACATATATTTATATTGTCAAATATATATATTTACAAAATCAAAGATCAAGGAAAATTCCTGAAAAAAAGTTAGAGGGGGAAAAAAAAAGCACCTTATCTGTAAAGGAACAAGGGTAAGAATTATACCAGACTTCTCAGTCAGTGCAGGCAAGGAGAGAGTGGAGTGAAATAATTAACGTGTTGAGAGAAAAAAACACAAACGAGGATACCGTACCCTGCAAAGTGACCCTTCAAAAGTGAAGAGGAAATAAAGACTTTCTCAGACAAACAAAAACTGAGGCAATTTGTGAAATTCTTCAGAGAGAAGGGAGAAGATTTGGATCCGAATCTCAGTGTGGTATTGGTGAAAGAATAAACAAATAGTTCAACGGAACAGAACAGAGAACTCAGAAATAGACCCACAGAAATACAGTCAACTGATCTTTGACAAAGGAGCAGACAATAAAATAGAGCAAAGACAATCTCTTCAAAAAATGCTGCTGGAACCAGTGAACATTCATATGCAAAAAATTAATCTAAGAATAGATCTTATATCCTTCACAAAAATTAACTCAAAATGAATTACAGACCTGAATGTAAAACACAAAACTATAAAACTTGTAGAAGATAACACAGGAGAAAATCTAGGTAACCTTGGGTTTAGTGATGACCTTTCAGATATGACACTAAAGTTGTGATCCATGAAAGAAAGAATTGATGTGTTGGACTTTATTAAAATGTAAAACTTCTGTTCTGTGAAAGATATTATCGAGAGAACAAAAAGACAAGCCATGGACTGGGAGGAAAATATTTGTGAGAGACATATCTCATAAAAGATTGTTACCCAAAATATATAAAGAACTCTTAAAACTCAACAATTAAAAAATGGCCCAAAGACCTTATCAGAGACCTCTCCGAAGAAGTTATACAGATGGAAAATAAGGCTGTGCAAAGATGCTGCATATCATATGTTATTAGGAACATGCAAATTAAAACAATAAGGTACTGCTACACACCTATCAGAATGGTCACAATCCAGAACACTGACAGTACCAACTACTGATGAGAATGTGGAGTAACAAACTCTCATTTATTGCTGATGGGAATGCAAAATGGCACAGCCAATTTAGAAGACAGTTTGGCAGCTTCTTACAAAACTGAACACACTCTTACCATACAATCCAGCAATCATGCTCCTTGGTATTTACTCAAAGAGCCGAAAACTTCTTTCAACACAAAAATCTACACACAGATTTTTAGAGCAGCTTTATTCACTCTGTCAAAACTTGGAAGCAATCAAGATGTCCTTCAGTAGGTGAGTGGAGAGTATATTCAAACAATGGAATATTATTCAGCACTAAGAAGAAATGAGCTTGAGAAGACATGGTGAAATGTAAATATGTATTCCTAAATTAGAGAAGTTGATCGTAAAAGGTTACCTACTACATGATTACAGCTACATAACGTTCTGGAAAAGGCAAAGCTATGAAGACAGTAAAATGATCAGTGTTTGCCATCCTGGAGGGGTTAGGGAGTGGGAGCAAAGAGCAGGCAGAGCACAGAGGATTTTTAGGGCAGTGAATTTATTCTGTATGATTGTACAATGGTGAATATATGCCATTAGGCATTTGTTCAAACCCATTGATTGTACAACACCAAGAGCGAACCCTAAGGTAAACTGTGGAATCTGGGTGATAATGATGTGTCATTGTAGATTTATCAGTTGTGACAATGTACCACTCTGGTGGGGGATACTGATAATGGGAGTGGTTAAGCATGTGTCGGGGAAGAGGGTATAATGGGAAATTTCTATGCCTTCCTTAATTTTGCTGTGAACCTAAAATTGTTCTAAAAAATAAAGTCTATCATAATTTTTTAAAGTTTATTGCAAGGAAGTGTGATGAATGAGCAGCTATTAGGTTCCAGTAATGTTGCTTTCATTTAGATATATCCAACTCTGCAAAATGACCAAAATCCTACATTATAAATGCATATCTAATATTTAAATATTTATTTGTACTAGAAATGCCAGTTGTGGAGCCTACTTGCCCCTGAACCCCTTTATGGGAGAATGATTTGCATTCAAGGGAAGCCCCCAGAAGCACAGCTGTGATCAGGGGAGCAGGTTCTTCACCCTGAACACATTCTCTTGAATTACTGATTTTATAAGCATTTTAAAGGTAATATTATCAATATCTTGATGAAAAGGATTCCCTGTGATGGAAAGACTGGAAGAAACCTAGTAATCAAGAGGTAGTATTCCTTTCAATGGGATTTCTCCACCATTAAGCAAGAGTAGTGATCTCAGCACCCAGCTGGCCTAGTTCCCTGACTCACTTTCCTAATGTTAGAACCCGGTGATGCCTTGGGGCAGTCCTGTTCAGAGCATGTGATACTGTCTCCCATCCTCCCCTATCCCCACCATAGGCCACTGTTTTTGGCATTGGTACTTAAACTCACAGCAACCACTCCTGGAGGGAAAAGACGTAAGCGGAGAGATTAAGCTGAAAGGCTGCAGTAAAAGAAGTGAGAGATCAGAACTGGGCTGCATGGGAATCAAGAGAAACTGTGAGTAAGAGGGAGGCATGTAATAGAAGAAGGTATAGTGTGGACAGAAAAAGCCCAAGTCAGTTGGAAAGAAGAGACAAATGAAATCAGAGGTAGAAAGTTAATGAACTTTAAGCTTCAGAATCCTCAACTGCATGAGTCCCTTCCAAGATCCTGGGAGGGACCCTGCCAGTGTGTTCATATGAACACAAGTTGGATCAAAGATCGCAGAAATAAAATATTTAAACCACAATTGGTTAAGCCTGCTGTCTCTCTTCACTTCAATTTCCCCTTCGTTACACTTTCTCTCTGATCAAGCTTCCTTGGAGTGATCCAGAGTATGTTTGAAATCCATCTAGGGGAAAGCTAAAATTGGGGTAGATTTAGTTTGTACTTAGGGAGGTGTATTTATGTTGTTCACAGTTAGCTTACTGAGAGTCGTTCTGGTATATGAATGGCTTCTAGGAGTACTCCTACTCCTCACTGTGTTGACCTACCCAGTGTCGTAACAGACACAGAAGTGCCAGTCCAGAGGTCCTACCGGGATTTACCCTGATGTAGGGGGCACTTAACACCAGAAGTATGTGGATAATGAGAAGAAACACGCTTTAAAATATATGGAACTAGAAGCTAGTCTGTGGAAAAATTCTTCCATTCATTAAACATATAAAAACTTCAGGCTGAGGATTTGGTTTTCCTTGACATCAAATCAAAATGGAAATTCACTTCTGTTAGAAACATATTCTTTATACAACTGTAAACATATCATACATTTTTATGGGAAGTACAAAATAGAATTTATTTGAATTCCTGTGTCTGCAGTGCACAAACCAAGAGTAGTTCTACAAACAGCAAGTATTCTGTAAGAGCATATTATGAAAGAAACTTGATAAAGGTTTTCCAAATTGGACAACAATCATAAAAGCTTGTGTGATATTACCAATGCTGAGAACTTAAGTTAAAAGCAACTTTAAAAACATCAACAAAAATTGTTCTGATTAACCATCCTGGAGGAAAGGCTGAATTATGTTTGCTATGCTCACTATAAAAAATGACCAGTACCAATTTGTTGACAGACAACAGGATGATCAAATATAAAGGTCACATATTTAACAAAAATTTTTACAGAGGTATTTCAATAGCTAATAAAAATAGTATTTCTCTGTCATAGAAAAAAAATCATAAAGGCTTTGAAAAAGAGTAAGTTGCTAGGGTCAGATCTGAGTCCAAGAACATAGCGGAAAACATCATCCTGAGCACCAACAGCTAAAAGTCACATTCCACATAAAGCATTGTTACTGATGGCTGCTAACTTACAGTGCTACCGCGCATCTAATTAGGTTCCTTTTGGTGGTTGTTACTGTGAACAGAGAGCCTTCCCCCAGAGACATCCTATAATTAGGGAGTTTATTTTAAGAACCTACGTGGACTGGAACCAAAACTGGAAATCTGTCTGGAGCCAAGACAACCCGAGGAAATCATGGCCCCTTTGTCATGGAGCAAGCCAGTTCCATGGCTATGGCTTCTTTAAAATTTCTTTTTTATACTTTTTCTGTAATCTTTCACAATAAAACATGTTCTTTTGTAAAGCTATGGTATAGTGTATTTGAAAATAAGAACTTACAAATATTAGGTCAATTGCTAAAGCAGATAACAGAATTAGAAAAATTTATAGTCTCCTTCCATCTTTAAGTTAAAGAATTGTCTCAGGGCAAAGAAAAGACTGCTGTGCTTTCTTCAGCTCTCACTCTACAGATGTTTCTGACACTTGGTACCAAACAAATGTGACTCTAACTACAAGTTCCCCAGCAGTGTGGAAAGTACTAGATCCACCTCTGTAACTCCAGGAGGGAACAGCTATCTAGTACACAAGTGGTACTGTGGCGACTGCGTGTTGAACTGAATTTCCCTACCATGATACTTCTCCAACATATTATCTTAGGTTCTGGCCCTGGGCATAACCATCATTTTATCATTTTACATTCACCATTTAGTTTATCATTCTTTAGCATCTGACACAACGCCTGACATATAATAGATACTCATTGAATATTTGTTGAAAGAATGAATAAATGAAGGAAGGAATACTTTATTGATGGAGGGGGTTTGATTATTTTTTGTCCTCACGGCATATAGAATTGAATCACTCCCTTATCTAAAACCCTTCAGTGGCTTCCCATTAAAACAGGTCCACTCAATCTGCCTTCTGCTTATGTCTGTAATCACTGCTAATAGAGTCAAAATGAATAATCATAATCGAGATCAGCTCCTTAAACTGTGTAACACAAAGAATAGACTTTATGTGACTTTCGTGGTAAAATGACCATGAAAGTTTGACGAGGTTTCCTTACTACTGTTCAGAGCATTTACTATTCAATTGTGTATTGTGACTTTTTAAGAGAGGAGCAGAATGTGAAAAATTTTCCAAATTTAATCCATGTTAATCACTAGACTCATGTTCCAGAGTAGAAACCGTGATCTCGATCAGAGTAGAGAAAAATCTGCATATATCTAGCATCAAAAACAAAAGTTACCAGGTCTTTCATAGTGTAAAGAGGAACATCTTAGTCCTTTTAACTCACCATGATCTCATACTTCTACTTTACAGTAATGACACTATTTTGTTCTGACACCATGGGAGGATATATGGGTCAGTAACAAAGTAATTCAACCACTCATATGTCACATGAAGCATCAGGGTATTTCTTGAGAGTCAACTATTCAATTTGAGTGAGAAGTTTGAGCCCACTTAATTTGAGAAATTTTGTAAGACGATGGTCTATTGTGTATTTGATGGAAAGGCAGTGTTGAAAACCAGGATCATAAAGCCAGCTGTTAGACTGAATATATTTTCAGTGTCATTTTACATCTGACAATTGCATTTTGATGTGCACTGCCTTACACAAGACAATACTGCATTGCTCTAGGGGTCTTTAAAATGTACACACCTCATTTGGACATTAGCCTCTAAAATGTTCCATCTTGGTGGAGGCTGGGAGAAAACATCACGCTGAACCCAGAGAGGCTTATCCAGTGATAAATGATCTTAAGACATCTGGAAATCCAGTTTGGAGTAGAACAATGAGGTATAGATGCTCACCCAAACCTTCCAGAAGTTAAGAAAACATAGGCAAACCTATAAACACCAACCTCTAAACAATTTAAGTTAATTCCTTTCATTGATCCTAAAATAAACTTTTTTTCTTACACATTTCAACATCTCTGAAATTTGAGATATGTCTTATATAATCCAATAGCAATTTACAATCACTTTTGTAAATCCAAACTACAAATCTGTGTTTGCATTGCGTTTTGGTTCAAATAATCAGGAGAGACTTTTGTTTTTTCCTTCTTCCAGTCAGTGCTAATACTGAGAAATGTAAGTTTTTTTGGCTTTTTGTGCATGGTGATTGTTTGTTTGTTGTTGTTTAATTTACTCATTTAGTAAGGATGTAGCTGTCATGTGCAATAAGCTTTTTTTTATAGTATAAGACTCTCTTAGATTATTAACTATATGAGATTCCTTGTCTTGAGCCTTTTTCTTTTTGGGGTGCACATAAAGTAATGGTGCTTTTTTCATCAAGGCATTATGGATTCAAGAAATATAATACTTATAAAGCTCAGAGAATTTGCCCTTTTCTCCTCCTGGAAAGAGTAATATGAAAAGGCAGGATTTCCTTTTGGGATGATAATATCATATTGGAAAGGAAGCAAGGCACTCTCAATTCAGGCTAAGTTCATAACTCAACTTCACAGACCATTGGGAAATCATTCAAGAACACTACTTATGGGTAAGAGCAAAAGAGTGGGGAGAGAGAGGAAATGAATATCGGAAAAGAAATCTAAACAAACCTGAACCCAGTGATAATGTCTAATTTATGCAAATAAGTTGAAAAATAAGAGATCCCAGGACCACAGTAAATGGCATAGGGTGGAGAATAAACATAATCATCAGGGATTCTGTTAAGAGTTAGGTCACTATTAAGATGTAAACAGGCATAGTGTTTAGAGAATCAATCTATGTATTTCTTAGGACCCCTTTTCAGGAATGTGCTTATTTCTTATGCCTACAGCTTAAAAATGACAAAGTAAACAAATGAAGGTCTAAAAATTACCAGAGTGATTAAACCTAGCCAACTAAGATCATCATGGCAAAACAAAGGTATAGTTTTGTTTAGGGGGCACAATTTGTAAGTAGATAAAGGCTTGTATTCTACTTTCACTGAACAATGTTAACATAAAACTAAAAACTGCAGCATAAGAGACTTAGGTTTTAAGGAGTGATAGCAAACTTCCTCTATCTAAGCCAGAATCTAATTTTGTGTTGGGTTAGTCCAGGGCTAACCCTGACATTCCAGAATTCAGCCAACCTTCTGACTACTTCCATATTGAGCTAAATTTTCTTAGCCATGGGCATCAACTTTCTAAGCATCACTTGGGACTGTGCAAAGGCAGAAACACCTGGGAAACAGGCCACCAGCTTAATGAGAAGGACAGGAGTGCTTTCAGGATTGGACAGAGTAGCATCCTGTCTGCCTCCTGGGTTGCAGGAGAAGACCTAGGAAAGACTTCCTCAGAAACAAGATCCAGCCTTAGAAATCCTTAGCCTCAACTGTCTAACTCAAATGTTGACTACCATCAAAGGTTTCCTTCTAGAGAAAGGCCAGTATGAAAGGGAGCCACTTAGGAACATCTGGAGAACAGAAGACAGCAAATTGGGATCTTGCATATCCTCTTTGATGTATATATCACCTCTGCAGAGAAATGGCACATTTGTAAATTTTAGTTTAGCTTTTTAGCATACCACTCAGCCAACAGGCATCTGTGTTACAGACCCTAAGAAACTAAAATGTGTCCCACTTAAACCAAGCTGAATTAAGACTGGTTAAACTACCCTTCCCACCATCGTTCAGTTCCAGACTCACAGGCTCAGAGACCTTTGCTCACTTGCAGTTAAGAAGTACAGGCCTGGATGAATGCAATTCAGGATGTAATTTGGTCTAGGGCTGCTCCAGAAACTACAGAATTGATTCTGTGTTGACTCTCCAACCATCCACTTATTCAATTTTGCCAAATAAGTGCCCCATTAGAAAATGGGTCAGTTTCTATTATGTCACTTAAAGTACAAGTTTCAAAGTCTTCCTTCGGAGAGAAAATAGGCATAATCTAACAGTCTGGTTACTAAATGATCTCACTCCTCAGTGGATGAGATTTCCGAGTAAAGCATGGGAATTTAATTCTATCCTGAATTGCTATACACTTCAGGTCAAGATCTAGCCTAGCAGCAACCAATATTCACATTTTTTTTTCTTTTCTTTTTTTTAAATCTCTTGTGGAAAAAGCAGGATTTAAAGCCACCACTGGTTAAACATATCCCTCACTTTTTAAAACCTAAGTAAATTCTGGCTTCCTGTGAGTACTGTTTTGAAATGCAGTTTACAAATCTTACTGATACTTTTCCATGACATAATGCAGGAAAGCTGAAATAATACTCACACACCTGGAAATGGCTTAAGAATAAAGCAGGAGTGAAGGGGGGGGGGTGGCAGAGAGGAAACTCTCTGACAGACCTGCCCTGAAAAATGCACTATTTACCAAGTTGGTACATCAAAACTTAGACTAGGTGATAAACAGAATTACTTAAAACCAAGGATTCCAAAAGCCTTTGAGCTACTCTTTCCGACAAATGCTGACTCTGTAACACTGTATGAAGTACCACAGTCTACAGACACAGGTCCACATCCTTTTAGTCTGCAGATACTTTTCCCACAGCCCTATTTATAACTTGACATAATAGGAAGTTCTCTCTTGGCAAAAGAGCTGATTAAGTGTTCCATTTAACAGTGTAATGCAAAGAATGCTTTCTTTGCTTCAGACCTGCTGTTCTCATATTGTCTCATGTTGTCTAAAATGGAGATTTAGTAACTATTTTCTGGGTTGGTGTGCCTTTGTGATGAGTGTAATGTGGAGACACAGAATGAATAATTAAATTCATGTCGAATTTCTAATCGCTTTCTTTTACCTACCCTCAAGGCCATTATTTTAGCCTGTTGTCTTTGTAGCTTGAGAATATAAAATGTACTTTCTGTGCTAAATTTAAAGCAGAATAGTTTATCACAGATTTCTCTCTCTCACAGAATGATCCCTTTCATTTATACTTCTATCCTTGTTGATATGGTCTGATATTTATAATGTCAGGGATACTACATCCATTCAATAAATAAAATCTGAAAAGAAAAAAGGGACTTACTGAGGAGTGGGGCCAGAAAAGAATGCTATGAATAAATTCTGCTATTGGAGTCTGGAATCTTAGGTCCAGGCATAAAGACTTAAAAAGCTTTTGACTCTTTTTACCAATCAACTCAAGGAATTAAAATAATGTGACCTCCACTGATTTTTATTGTTCAATTGTCCATCTAATTGTTCATCTTCCTCTCTTTTAAAAGAAAATTCTTTGTCCCAGTTGTACTTTTAAAGCTAAAGCAATCATCTGTTAGAACTAATAAATGAATTCACTTAAGCAGTAGGGTACAAAATTAATATACGAAATCTGTCACAATTCTACACACTAATGATGAATTTTCAGAAAGAGAAATTAAGAAAACAATTTCATTTATAATTTCATCAAAAAAGAATAAAGTACCTGAGGATACATTTAACCAAGGAGGTGAAAGACCTATACTCTGAGAACTCTTAAGACACTGATGAAAGAAACTGAAGACGTCACAGATAAATAAAAGGATGCACTGTGTTCATGGATCGGAAGAACTAACATTGTTAAAATGTCCATATTACCCAAAGCAATCTACAGATTCAATGCAAACTCCATCAATATACCAATGGCATTTTTCACAGAATTAGAACAAATAATCCTAAAATTTGTAAGGCACCATGAAAGACCCTGAATAGCCAAAGCAATCTTGAGAAGGAGGAACAAAGCTGGAGGTATCAAGCTCCCCGATATTAAATTATACTACGAAATTATACTAATAAATACAGTATGGTACTGGCACAAAAACAGACACATAGATCAATGGAACAGAACATAGTGCTCAGAAATAAACCCACACACAAATGGCCAGTTAATCTATAACCAAAAAGGTAAGAATACACAATGGGGAAAAGACAATCTCTTCAATAAGTGATTCAGGGAAAACTGGATAGCTACATGCAAAAAATGAAAGTAGAACACAATCTTACATCACATATAAAAGTAAATTCAAAATGGATTAAACACTTGAATGTAAGACCTGAAACTATAAACCGCCCAGAAGAAAACCAAGGCAGTATTCTCTGTGACATCGGTCTCTGATATTTTTTTGGATCTGACACTAAAGACAAGGACAACAAAAAGCAAAAATAAGCAAATGTCACTCCATTAAACTAAAAACTTTCTGCACAGCAAAGAAAACCATCCACAAAATAAAAAGGCAACCTCCTGAGTGGGAGAAAATATTTGCAGAGAAAGTTTTTTGAAATAACCTACTACACTGTTCTCTTCCAGTACCGCTGGGCTGAGCTAGCGCCACCTTACAAACTACATGCTACTAAGAGCAGCATGTTGACAAGCATTAAATGTTTCACACACATTACATCATTTTTGCCCTCATAACAACACGGTAAGGCAGTGGGACTGGTATTATTAACTATGCTTTTTATTGATAAACTGAGACACAGATAGCTTAGGTGACTTGTCCAAAGTAAGCTAGGAAGTGGTTGATCTAGACTTGAACCAAAATCATCCGAGTGTTAGTCACTGTCTTTTCTGCTGAACCATACTCCCTTTCTAATTAAAGTTTCTTTTTAAGGACTAAATACATTGGTTTTTAAGACAGAAATGTACTCCCAAACATTGATTTTGGAAGAGGCAAGAAGAATTAAGCATGGGAATAATTCCCGTGCCAGTGAATATGTTGGCCAGACAAACCCATATGTCAATTATTTATATCTGACTTTTTAGTATGCTTGTTTTGCAGAAATTTTTCAAGCATTCTTACCCAAGTCATCCAAAGATGACTATTCTTTCTGGAAATTTGAGTAAAATCCTGTTAGTATTTACATTTGGGAAGGAATTAAAATATTCCTAAGAAAACAGTTCTACTTTTGCTAAAGCAAAATAGACCTGGAATTTTAAACTTCTCTCTTAAGGGTCATCAAATCAACGATTCTAGTGAAACTGGTATGATGAAAGATGTCAGTGGCCAGTTCCAGCACGCATGCTGTTGTTTGTCTTGTGAGGGTACCTCGATTAAGGTTCCATGAATCATAATAGTGATGTGTGAAAGAAATACCTTGTTAGAGGTGCTCCAATAAAACATTTTGTTCACCCAAGTATAAACAAAATGTTAACACTGAATCATGCAAAATAACAAGCAAGAATAATCTCTCATAGGGAGTTAAGAAAACCACACTCAGGATCTCTGTTGAAAGAAAAAACGACCAACTACATACACTCTGTTACACCTTGCTTACTAACAATTTTAACACTAGATTTTAGAGTAAATAAATACAATATAATCTACAAAATTCAGCAAGCTATGGTAACAAGAATTTAATTCCCAGTAAACTTTTTTTTCTCTGATAATCTTGAAGATTGATATGGAAAAGGTTTTTACAATCTGAAAGGGCAAAGAAAGAGATTTTGAAGTATCAGAGTTTTGACAGGGGAAAAGGTGCAAAAAAAGGAGTCTAAATATCAAAAGTGCCCACCATGTTTCTGACCCAAAAAGTTAAATGAGATCCTCACCGACAGGGCAGAGTTCTACTGTTTATTAATTAGAAATGGTGTGAATTCACAGGAGACGCAGCTCAGTCATGGCTGCCAGGAAGCAGGGCTCATGTAGATTACTCATTTACAGCCAAAGCAATCGTTTTCACTGGACGACCCCAACATCAAGCCTATAGCTAACAATTATAAACAAATTAACACTTCCAGTTATCTCAGCATACATTATGAAACCCCGTTAATCTTGGAGAGCTCCGCTGGACAGGCTTACTTACACTAGTAAAGGTTTAAGTTCTGCGGGAGCTTCGCTGTGAAGTTTTAAAGGTTTTTATAGGTTTATCTGTGTGCTAAAGTGAATTCCGAGCTGCTTCCTTAGAAAATATCCTGAACCCAGATATCTTGGTTTTCCTCCATGGGGAAGAGAGAAAGACTTTTCCTTAGGTATTCTTGTTGGGAGTTTGTCAACACTTCTAAGAGGATGCTGGCCAGACCCAAGGCAGATGATTGTTACAGCCTGTGGCTCAGCACCATCATGAACAGGGAGAACTAGCTGTGCTCCAGATGCTCGCCACGGGGTAAACACCTCATGCTGCCTGCCGTGCGGTGTATCAGCCAAGGCTGACCAAGAAAAAGAAAGTTTTCGTCTGTCTGAAGGCTAGTCCAATAAATTCAGATCACTTTAGGACTCAATACACAGACCACCTGTGTTGATTCATGAAGCCACTTGTTTACACTGAAAATACCAGGGCCGCTCATCGCAGAGTTTTCCAGGCTAGCAATCGAGATTATCGTACCTGACATTTCAGGGCTTCATGCCAATCCCTTCCCCCAAAATTACTTTCTAGTCTCTGTGCCACAAACGGTATGTCTCCCTGTGGTTTTCTTTAATCTTACGGACACTATCGATCATATAATGATGCTCCCTATCTCCTGACCCCCTTTGCATTAGCAGTTAGGAAGTCTAGAGCCACATTTGTACCCCGCCTCTAATAAACATATAGGACATCATGGTAGATACTTTGCTAAGTTCTGGCTTAAATAAATATTCTAATTTTTAACTTATCCAAACTTTATTACCTATTTATTTATAATTTCTTTAACTTCACTGCGCATATTCCTTTATATTCTTTTTTTTTTTTAAGCCCTTTTGGAACAGTGCAACTGACACATGAATGTAAGATCAGAGCTGTTGCCGTGAAGAAGAAATCTGGGGCTCTCTGTGGGCATCTTCAGCTATACCTGTCTCTAAATATGTGCTCTTAAAAACTAGTTAATGTAAGATTATAATTTCAATTATTTTTCTTCTTAATGATTTTTACTTCTTTTCCAACTAAAAACAGAATTTATTTGTAAAACTGGCACAAGCCTAAATTCTAGAATAAATTGAAGAGTTTCAAAACTAGCTCCCGAAGTCCAGAATCATGACTCTGCAGCACAGAGTTCACCCAACTTGATAAGCAATGTCTCATGAGAATTCTGAACCAGGGTCTTTGACATTAACAGGCAATCTGTGAAATCCACATTTATGCTGATTCAATAAAATCCCTCTTCAAGGACAAAACAGGATGCTTCCAGTTACAAAGGCAGACGGATTTCAAACCCTGAACATAGAATAGCAAGAGACTGGCAGAGATGGGGAGGGAGCAGCAGTTTTCTGTGGTCTAGTCAGTCATCACCACTCCCATTACTCTCTTGCTTTTTTTATTTTAATAATAATATGGTGTTTGTCTGTCTCTGCATTTGCAAAGTCGTCACTAAAAATTAACTCCTGTGTTTAGAATTTCATGTATTTATGGTTGTATAATTTGAAATAATTTTTTCTATGAGTGTGCTTGTCAAATTTGACTCCTACACATTGCATATAAACCTACAAACTTAGGATCTAGGACACGCGTGGCCACATAAGAATTATGAGGCTCAAGACTCCCAACAAAAACTACAATGCAGTTGGCTGAACTAAGTCCAGTGAAATAATTTCAGGAATTAGGATGTAGGATGGCTGTTTTGCTAGGATAGAAGAGGAAGCCAGATGGGCAGCCTCCTTACATTCCTCAGTGCATGTTGAATACTTTGGTTCAATTTTGGAAATATATTTGATGCTCAATTCAAATTTTTAATTTGGTGACTGGATTGACACTGGGTTATGTATATTAACCAGTTTACATCTGCTGGAAGATACATGGAAAGCAATTCTTGGGATAGTTTATTGACATGGCCAATACATAGCCCCAGAGACGTCTTTATACTTCAGTAATTAAGCAAAGAATTTAAAACTCTGTTCATTTTCTTTACAAAGAAGAAGGAGAAGAAGAAGAAGGAGCAGAAAGGAGGAAGAGGAGGAGGAGAAATAGTAGTAGAGGTGACTGTGGTAAAAAGACATCTAAAATATTTGTATTGCTGGAGAAAAGTACAGAAATGATGATTAGTTTTTTAACTTACTGAAATCAAATACTTGCTAAAATTTAATGTTACTCAACCAAAAATTGAAATAAACTATTCAGCTTCCAAATCAGTAAAGGAGGGGAAAAGGAGAATAGTGAAAATACAGAAAAGGGCAGAATACACCATAAATCGAAGTAAAATGCCATAATGTGAAGAAGAAATGTTGAATTGGATCAGACTATGAGCTAAGCATATAAGAAATAAAAACAATTTCAGATAGAGTTAGGCAAAGTTACTGAAATAGTTCAGGTAAACATCTATCAAGAAAAACAAAAGGAAAGAGAGGCCCTTTATTAAATAAGAAAAATCTAAAGATTCTCTAAAGGGAGAGAAATATTTTAAAATCTAGTATGAGGATGTCTGATAGCAGATTTGTAGGGAGGCACATGGCTACCCTGGAACGGAGAAATAATCCTGAACCCTAGTATCGCAGCATCTTTCATGTGATGTGATCCCTAATTATGCCTGGTTCCAGTAATTGCTTCACCACTAACCAGCATGGTTGAGAAATCACGGAGGGCTGAAAAGCTGAACCATATCAAATCGAAGGTTCAACACTCAGCAATCTGTCATTCTGTTGCCATTATTTTGCAATGAGAGAACTAGTAATCATTTTCCAGGAACCAACTGTGTATTTTCAACTTTAAGAGAGTATTTTTCAGAGGGAGGGATATATTAGGGATTGGGGATTAATAGACACACATTACTATATATAAAGTAGATAAACAACAAGGACCTACTGTATAGCACAGGGAACTATATTCAATTTCTTGCAATAACATATAATGGAAAAGAATCTGAAAAAAATGTATATGTGTATGTACAACTGAGTCACTTTGCTGTACACCTGAAACTAACACTATAAATCAACTATGCTTCAATAAAAATTATAAAAAAAAAGTAAAAAAAGTATTTTTAGCACTCTTTACCAAACACCTATTTTAAAGCGAAAAGACTGTTCCTATAACAAAGGGGAAAGCAGTTAGAACTAAAATCATAATATTCTTCTGACTTAAAAAAATAATAGTCAAGTGCAGATATGAATTAATGGTTTTTGGATACTTGTTTTATTATACATTCTTTGACTGCATGGACATTTACATGCTGCCATAAAATTATTATTGTCATTTTAGTGAGGACTAGAGAGGATGCAGGTGGGGGGAAAGCTACTTGAGAAACAAGAGTGAATAAGTGACATTCTCACATCATTTAAAACAAATCCTGCCACCAACTGCCTATAACTCCCTTCCTGTGCCATGTGTTGCTAGTTTGGGACTATAAATGTGACAAGCATTAAGTGAAATGGCCGCCAACTACTACTAGAGTAGGGAAAACCACAATTCATCACGTATCAAGGATTTAAAAATTAATCTTGTGCTTTGAAAGAAGAGGGCTGAATTTTTAAAGGGGGATAATTAATCTCTTCATAGTTGAAATTAAAACTTAACATTCATTTTATAGCTAACATTACTAAAAGCCTTGGAGACTCCCATATGGACAAGGTGTCAGAAAAGGAAGAGTTAGAAGAAAGGTTTTTCCTTTATTATTGCATATCCTTTAAAATCACAGTAAATAAACACATAACATTAAAAAAAATCATTATAATGAAAGTATTATTCAAAGTAAATTCAAGGAGTAACATAAAAGTAAAGTGAAATGTTTTAAACCCATAGAAATGTGAACTCCTCATTACTTACAGAGGAAACACAATTCATTTCCCCACAGAATGTGTCACACCATTCCTGCCCTCATCTGATGTCTGGCAACACTACATCTTGGAGGTTAATGTGGGAATCTGAATTAGATAATAAAGCCAGAGGCCCAGGGAATTGTCCAAGAAATGTAGGGAAAAGGTCAATCCTGAAGAAGAATTTAGGTGGAAAAGCTGTCGTGTCATATTTTCTGTGGTGGGTAAAAGTGAAAAATTGCCCAGAGTCTCCAAAATAGCATCATTTCAATGCCCTGCCCCTCCACCTTTGGCCCGCAGTCTGTCTCCATTTGGCTGTGCACTCCCCGGAGGGGCAGGATTTATGTCTGGATTCCTGGTGAGTCTAGCACAATAGGAAGAGATCAATGAAAGTTTATTACTGGGTAGACAAAAAAACTGGGAGATAAAATCCCAAAGCATAGATTTAGAAGATGTACCTAGAGGTGGTTCTTTGTAAAATGTTGACAAAGAGTGTAGGAAGGGAGGGGGAAATGGTAGAGTAGATGAGGAAGGAATAATGGGATCCAGGAGATGTGGAAGCAGAATCAGGAGACCTCAGTAAGCAGAACAAAGTGCAGAGGAGAACATTTCAAGACTAAAGTGACAGATGAAGTAGAAATATCAAGGAGAAGGAGAATTAAAAAAAAAAAAAACCAATCCTCTTGGGGTTGACCAGAAGGACAAGAGAGATTCAAGCAGTTCAGTGGAGAACAGATGCAGTCATGAGAAAGGAAATATGTCACAGTGGTGAAGGCAGCTCATGCCTGATGGACAGGAGGGCGTTTTTGGAGTTAAATCTCTTCCGATGAGATTTCTTGGGATGAGAGCAATTGAGAACATCAAAGGAAGAAACAGCTAACATGTGCTGAACATCATCGACCATGATCAGCTACCAAGCACTTGGTGATGCAAAGCCTCACTACTCACAGTGTGGTCCACAGAGCAGCAGCATCAGTGTTCCTTGGCAACTCATTAGAAATGCAGAGTATGGAGCCTGATCTAGATATCCAGACCTACTTAATCAGACTCTGCATCTAACCAGACCTCAGGCGATTCACATGCACACTAAAGTTTGAAGAGCACGGTTTCAAATTTACATTAAATGATATTCAGGAGTACAAGAATGTCATGTTCTTTATTCCTCCATGCCTCAACTCAGCCTCATCACAAACCTTCAAATTGCCATCGGGTGGGAACAATTATTGCTCTACATGTGTCACTTCCAGTGACAGTGTCTTTTAGTTTAAAACTGTCTTTTTAAGTATATCATTAATTCAAGATTCAACTTCAGTCAAATGGACAATCAGTTCTATCATCTCAGAAGTCTTATATCTATTTTTTTTAATTGAAGTACAGTTGATTTACAATATTGTGTTAGTTTCTGGTGTATAGAATAGTGATTCAGTTTATATTTATATATAGATATATACACAACACACATATATATAATATAAATATATATATTCTTTTTCATATTCCTTATTAGCATAGGTTACTGCAAGATATTGAATACAGTTCCCTGTGCTAAACAGTAGGACCTTGTTGTTTATCTATTTTATATATACTAGTTAGTATCTGCAAACCCCAAACTCTTAATTCATCCCTCCCTCTATCTTTCCCCCAGTACAGTCAATTACTCTTTGACAAAGGAGGCAAGAATACACACTGGAGAAAAGACAGAGATAAGAAATGTCTATTATTTATTGCTCAGGGACAAATGACCCTGAAACCCAGCAGTTTAAAAGTAACTATCTGGTGAAAAATTTCTGGTGATTCTCTGGGTCAGCTGGACAGTTCTGGTCTAGGCTGGCTTGACCGATCTCTGTGGTCAGCTGATGGCTGCAAGATCAGAGAAATGCTTCTCTCTCCTGGGCCTCACTTTTGCAAATGAAAGTCAGAATTTTAAGGCTTTCAACCTGCACTCAGTGTGGAAAAGTCTATGTTCTAGGGAGATTAAGTCTTCTCATCAGTCCTCGTCTCTGTCTATACAGCCAAGAGCAGCTTGGACAGAAAGGTGTCTGAAGAGTGAGGGGAAGGCAAGGGATAGAAGAAAGTCTGGGAGAACAGTGACACTTCTAATATTTAAAAATATCCATTATATTTGTAACAACATAGTACTTAATACTCACAATACTGCCTCCACAAAGAAAACAAAAAGCAAAAAACAAAACCTCCACAACCTTGTAATAAAGGTATTAACAAATGAGGAAAGTTCATCTCAGTGTATTTAAGAAACTTCCCACGGTGACAGTGTGTACATGGTGGGGCCAGAAATGGAACCTAGTCTAGCTGTCCCTTTCTACATCATTTAAGGAAATGTCTAACGACAGAACACAGTGTTGCTGTTCCGTATTCACCCTCGGCTATGTTCCATCGCTTGAAGTTCTATTTCAGTGCATGCCTATTGTAGTTTTCATCTGCTCCCTCCATGTACTGACCTTCCTTCCATGCGGCATCTGGCCGTCCTTTGGAAATCCAGCCCATAAAGAGGTCCAGCCTAGAAGAGCTATGTTACAATGAGCACTGTTCATCAAAACTCAGAACTTTGTCAGTGGGGGTCTCTTCCCAGTAGGTGTTCAGCAGGGCTGGGAGGTAATTTCAAGGAAACCACAAGAAGTATACTGCAATGTTGTTCCTAATCCAGTCTCACACATATTCAGGGTGTATCCTTCAACTACTGGTCTCCTTCCTGCTATTAACATATCCCTAAACAGGCTCTGGGTTTTACAGCTCCTTTGTTTCTTTGGAGATACTGGTATTTCTTTCCTTTCTGTTCTATTAGATTCATGTGCCTGCAGAGGTTCTCCAAAACAAACATTCCTCTCACTCTTCCCAATCTAAGGCAGTTTTCGCTATTAAAAAAAGGAAAAACTCATCTTACCACAGTTGAAAGGGCAAGTGGCTAAATTTAGACATGAGTTTTGGAGTCATCTCTCCTGCCAGAATTCTGGCAAAATTAAAATTTCCAAACAATTCTGATTTAGAAAGTCACATGTGGTAAAACCAAGACGGGGGGCAGGAGGTTTGGCAACTCGTAATACGAGGATCACTGGAATTAGAGCAGGAAGACAGCTTCTCCATCAGCTTCTTAAACACTTAACCCTTCTCTTGACTTGAGCTACTCTTCTCTGTCAGTCTAGAAAACACATACATGATCATCAAAAGTTCTTAGTTTTAAAAGCTAGTCATTCTCCAAGCCACTCTGCAAGGAAGGGAAAACTCCCTTCCACCTGTCAAATTTCTCTAGTGGCAGGCTGAGAATCGATGCCATTGCTGCAGGAATCTGGTTTATTGCCTCTATACACCAGCAGTCATTGGAAAAGCAGAAATCTTCAGGAAGGAGCCAAGATATAGCACAGGAAAAATATTTCATTGAGCTGTCCAGAAACAATCTTTTACAGGCGACGGAAGGCAAAAAGGAAACATCTAAAACCACTACACTTCAAATAAAAGGTGCAAACGTTGGTGTTTTTTCTTTTATCCCTCGGCTGTCTTTAAAATGATCCTCACTGATTAGGGAGAAATATTTCGCCAGGAGAATATGAAGAGAGTCAAAGTCTGATTCTCCCCTCCCCTGCTCTAAATAAGCTCTCAGTGGTAGTCTTCCAAAAGGGGTCAGTTTTCTTTTACTTCTTTACAGAGCCAATGACACCATGACTCTTCACTGAGTGTAAATTCCAGATTTCTGCACACATTTCATTAAAGGAAACATCTGATGCTCTGTGAAAGAGAAGAACCTTCTTTCTTCTCTGGGTGAAGCCTTTCACCCTCTACTCCCACTATCACCCAGCAATGAGGGACTACACCACACTGAGGGACAATGTAGGGTGGACAGTCCTGGACACAAATAGTAATGTGACCTTGGGCAAGAAGCTTAACTTATCTGAGCCTCAGCTTCACAACTTGTAAAATAGGACTAATAATACCTGCCCAAAAAGTTGCTCAAGAAACTAAACAAAATAACTAATAAATCTGGCACAATGTAGGCACTTAATAATTGGTAGCTGTTATTAATACTACCATAGTATCTTTAAAAAAAAAACAGGTACAAAAAGCTATTAGTTTTTCACAACAGGAACAAAGTAAGTCTTTAAACTTGTGGGGAAAGGTAAATAGGTGAATGGACAAACCAAAATAACAATTTATTGATTCACCTAAACCCCTTTTCTATCCCTTTCACGTATTAAAGCCACTTCTATGAAGGAGGTCTAATTTGCTTGGGTCAGCAGGTGGGGTGAAGGGCAAGCTCTAGAAAGAACTTAATCACTGTAAGCTCAGTGTAAGCTCTCATTCTCTGAATCCCACAGATGAATGTTACATTCCATTCCAATTATTTTTACTCATTCAAATGCACTCCACCTGCATGATTTTGGCCAGGAGGAGAATGGAAAGATCTAGAGAAAACAATAGAAAACCAAATAAATACTGAAATATGTCAGCACACCATGTGGGACAAAGGAGCTGCACCAGCAGGAACCACACACTATCAACATGGGTTCTCCATCAAGCCCCATGGGAAGGTCCAGAGCTGTTTCAGAATAAAGGATTCTCCTGGGTGGAGATGACCCACTCCTCTCACTGCATTTGGTAATGGCTTATGCTGCATATTTTTGTGGCATGGATTCACCTGAATCACAGAAATGTGAAGAAAACAGGATGGAGAGACATGGAGGTGAATTCAGCCTTAATGAGAAAAACATGAAAATTCTTTTTTTTTTTTTTTAAATGGAGCGCTGATACATAAAATGTGAACTCTCCAGATTGACCGAGTCATTTGGAAGTTTATTCATGGAAATGTGCCCTTTCTTCCTTCCCCAAGTTTTTCATTAAACTGCTCTTTGCCTCATGTAAAAAGTAGCAACGTTTTCTGTTCTTTTCCCAGAAGGGATGACCAGAAGACTAAAGTCGACAAGTAAAACATTATTTATAACTCAAAATAACTATTAGGGCTTGGTGTAGGATGGAGGGAAGAAACAAAATCCAAATTTGCTTTATAGTACCCACTTAAAGTACTATACATATTCCTTAATTTTCTCATTCCCTTATTTTTTATTTCTATCTTTATATCAGATCTTGTATTCATTTTGTTCTTCTCATTCATTATATACTCTTGTTTTATAAATTGTGTATTCATTCTAAACATTCCAATTTCTCATTTATTCAATTTCTTATAATTTTCTGTCTTTTGTAATCCTCCCTCATATTTTCCTTTCTGAGTTCTTATACTAGCAAAATCAAGTGAAAAGAGAAGCTTACGGAATTAATAAAATGGAGGAAATGCTGTGACAAATAGTGAGAAATCTTAAAATAGAGACAGTGGATGAAGACATAAGAACAGAGGAGGAAAAGGAAACAACAAGAATAGAGAAAGCATGAGAAAAAACAGAAAGTAGGAAAATCATCAACATTTCTTCCTTTAACAGCCCCTGAGTACTCCCCAAACTCAGCTACCGCATTTAGTATGTGCTTTATTTCTTTACGGCTATGGAATGGGAAAACAGGAAAGGGGGCTTTAATGAAACCACTTCATCCCAGTGGGGTGATGGAGAAAAGGAAATGGCCTGAGAATGCAAATATGGGAAGTGCTGCCCCTTTCCTAACTTCCTGATTCACAGCTACACCTCCTTGGAGTAACCGTGCCTTTTATTTTTTGTTCCATGACACAGCTTATGTCTTTTCTCATCTTTATCCCCTATTTATCATTTTCTATGTTCTTACTCTCTCATCTCTCAGAAAATTAAGTTTTCCCTTTCCCTCTTCCTAAACTTTTAAGGCAGCCTGTGGATTCTCTGGCAGCCCCATCAGCTTCCTCTCCCACGCTGTTCACAGCTGTCCTGTTACTGCCACTCATTGCCCGCAAGCCTCTTACGTCAGAGACCATCATCCTTACTCCCAGTAAGATGCGTAAGATGACTCTGCCTCTTTCCTCACAGAAAAATAATCAGAGGTATTGGTCAGGAGCTCCCTCAAGTTCCTGGCACTCTCATGACCGGCTGCTAACCTCGCCTACTTCAGTGATCAAGTGCTTCACAGTCCAGAGCCCATTCTTTCACCTAGACTCTCAGTCCCATCCTTTCTAAGTGCCCTGCTTCATCCATTATTTTCACCCTCACTCCTGTCTTGATCCCACTAGCTTTGTGATGGTAAATACATATAATATTTATATCTAAATATTAATATAGGACTGGTCAAAGGATGATGTTAAATTAATTAAGCAAGGAGGCCACTAGATTGAGGTGGCTTTAATGTTTTGGTGACTTACGTAAGCAAACCAAACCTAAGCCTATAAATGACTAAGGTTAAGAAACTGAAACCTAAGGATAATCAATCACAAGCAGCCAACTAGGCTTTAAACTACAGCCAATCAAGTAATTTCCTTTCTTTGCTTCTGCCTTTTATCTAAGTCTTTCCCTAGCTCCTGTTGATGGAGCATATCTAACCCCTTTGGTTTGGCACTGCCTGATTTGAATAGAGTTTTGCCCAAATAAACTCTTTAAAATTGTTAGTATGCCTCCGTTCGTCTTTTAACAACGATATGACCAGAGAGGAAGAGGAAGGAATGAACTTAATGAATAAGGTAATGGTAATGTACAGAGTAAAGAAATAGGATGGGGTGAAGGGGAGAGAGAGCAAAGGTCTTAAGGAGGAGAGGGGCTTGCTCTGAAGATGATGGGGAATGAGAAATGGGATTGTGCTGGGGATTTGATTTGCATTTACTTCAGAATCCTGGAAGAGATGTGAGTAAAGACACCTTTTTCTGTATGATGTCTTTCTTTTACTGTGACACAAAACAAGAAAATTGTCAGTGGGTGAGATGTCGCTTCAAAAAAGTTACATCTCTCCATCTTTAAAATAAAAGCAAAAACAAACACGCAGAATTTGAAAAGCCCCCTCAATACTACATCCCTCTCCAGCTGTATTGCCAAGATTCTTGAGAGATTTCTTCGTTCAAGGTCTCTACTTGCTCACTCTCATTGTACTTTTGGAAAACATAGCTCAAAAGAGTTACTATTTACCAAGGGTTTACTATGTGCTAGACACCTGAGCTTCAGACGTATTATTTCCTTTAGTTCTTAAATGACAATCCTTGCATTTTAATCTGGTGAAGGACTTATTTCCTAGGCCAAAGGCAGAACTAAAAGCAGGCCCCCATCTCCTTTCATTTAGTGGTCTTACACACATATTGCGAAGCCAGCAGACAGGAGTAAACAAAATCAATCTTTATTGCCTCCTCCCTTCACGCTTTTACTCAGAATAAAAATAAAGGAAAGAAAGTACTTTCTCTCAGGGAAATGAGGTCGTGTTCTCATCACTCAGGGAGCTCAGTGTAGAGTGAAAGCCAGTGTGCTAGTGGGAGTACCCACAGCAGCCGTCAGGTGCTAAGAAGTATCTTGTCCATCTCATCGCACGAGCACAGTCATGGCATTCATGGCTATGGTGTCCGTGTACACCTTGGTACAGTATAAAGCTGGTAGTTTCAATCTTCAAAGTCTCCCTTGGTTCTGGAAGACCCCCTGTGGGCAGTGCTGAGGAGGCTAATAGAAGACCATCACAGAGGACAATGGGAGCCTGAGAATCAGCTTGCAGATTTTTGCCCCTCTGCTGACTCCCAAAGGCAGAGCCAAACCACCACACACTCAGATACTCTTTGGGGAAGGAAAGGAGGAAAGATACCTGAAAGGACTGCTGTAAACTGAAAGGAGATGGCTAGAACATTATCAGGTAAGTGTAAGTTTCCCTATTATCCATCCAGTAGGACGGGGATCTTATTATCAAGATTAAACAATTTTTTTAAACAATGCTACATTTTCTTTGCATGTAGGTATTAGACTAAATTCCAGACCCCACAAAAAAAATGGAAAGCTCCATAGCCAATGCTTAGCTTAGAGTGATTTCTCAATAAATAGTGGCTGAGACAGTCAATTCAGGAGTCATTTTGTGACATAATATTAATGATCTATTTTTTAGAACTAGGAGGCTCAATTAAAGGTAACTGAATCCTAGAGTTGAATTGGGAAGGGATTCTAGAAATAATTCAACTGATTCTATAATTTTAGAAATTGCAGCAGCAAGTTCCAGAAGATAAAGGAATCCCTGAGCATCATGTAGCTTGCTTTCTTCAGGCCTTTCCTGACAGCCAGGTCCACTCTCACTCAGTCATCACAACACGTCCAGGACAAATGTTATTTATTATATGATCTTCCACCCTCCCCACCCCCTACCCCTGCCCAAGCATTGTGAAAAAGTTAGTGAGATGGTTCCACAGTTCGCTGCTTGGTCCCATTTTGTTATTTTTTCTATGGTTATGATTTTATTACGATTTGTCCCATACACCAATCTGGGATCAGGAAGTGGTTGTGTGTAGTAGAGAAAGTATCTATTTTAGAGACCCCCACATGTAACCAAACCCTTCAATACTGTATTGTATCTATAATAGATGGGAGCAAGCCTTCAATTAAGAGCCAAGCCAAGAGATCTTGATAATAGAGTTTAGTGATTACGTGTCTTTATAGTGCTGGTGAACACACATTAACCATAGGAAAATAAGACCTGTGAAATTTGGAATCAGGGTGTGTGGTAATGGAAAGGGTCTTGGACTAGTGGTCTGAAGACCTCAGTTCAAGTCTACTACTAAGAACTTGGGCCAGTCTGTATCTTCTCCCTCAGTTTTTTCTCAGTTATAAAACATAGAGGATTCTTGCCTCACTTCTCCTAAGGTGCTCATGGCAATCAAACTAGATACTTACTTTAAAGGATCAGCAGGCTGTAACAGCTAATCAAACATGTAATGTTGGTGTTCCAGAAAAGTCTGAGCCATCCCATGCTATCCACCCTTCTAATTAGCCATCAGTATCCTCTATGCCCTTTTCCTCCTCTAAACCTTGGTGATGACATTTAGTGATTTCCTTGCTGGCACTATTTAGTCCCAAGAGCTACCATTTCTAAGTTTCCAGGTTATCTTGTTACGCGTTCCTTCTTGGTTTAGATGCTATATAGCAGATACATCTTATTTTGATACTTCTAAGCTCCGAGCCTTTGTTCTCTAAATCAGTCATTGGGGAAGTGCAGTTAAAGGATTCCCTACTGACTGTTTTTTTTTAATTGAAGCATAGTTGATTAACAATGTTGTGTTAGTTTCAGGTGTAAAATAATACAGGTAAATTTTTCTACTAACTTTTAAGTTGCTTTGCCAATAAGCCTCTTCTTGCACACATTAAAGATAATTTACAGGTAATGCACAGATAATTTTGCCTTTCTTAGAATTACCTGGAATCTCATCCCCACTGTGGGGATGTGCCTGATGATGAGAATGGGTCATGCGGGTTCAGAGATCTAATACCAGAACTGAGCCTAGCTAGAGCCCTTGTGGGCAAAGTACTTACCTTTATTTTTATAACATATCTACCCTTCAAGTTCTAAGTTTCATCAGAACTACATCTGGCTCCAGAGAGAGATTCTAAACTAGAATAAGATCTGCTTCCTCACATCCTAATGCCCACATTTATTTGTGATTGTGAAATATATTTTCCAAAATTCAGGATACCATACAAAAAATGTTCTATAGTGTCATGTATTTTATGGTTCTAAAACCCTATTTAATATAAGTTCACTATTCTTTTGTGTTTAACAATGTATGCTTAAAAAACTACATAAACCTATCACAATAATAAAACTATTATGCTATAGCAAACATATATTTATAAAGCAAATAGAAACACCCAGTAAACCTAAGAGTAACAACTCAGATAATATCAGATTCCACTAAAAAGAAAAACCTCCCTCTTGTGCCTAGTGTGTTTTTAAGGTTTGGCAATATATGCAGTTTGCAATGTGATGTAAGTTTCAGATGCACTCCACCCTTATTAAAATACCAATTGCAGGAGAAAGACATTTCATGTATAATCATAAGCTATTTATTCTAATGATAGAATGCATGATAGCTATGCTGAATTTTGTATCAAAAAGCAAACCTAAATTAAGATAACTTTTAACAGGATCAGAATGGATAATGCATATACACATACATGGCTCAAAATACAAAGCATCAGAATATGAACAAAAATTCTATGAGCACTGCAAAGGACCTTATTCTACCTGAGACATGCATTGCTTAAGTAAGAAATCATTTAATAAATTTAGATAGGTTGCTATCCAATATAGCAAATAAAACAGAATCAGACATAAAGGTCAACCAAGAATTCCTATAAAAAGTATTTATTCTCTTAAACAATGACTTTGAATGTAGTATCCTGTACCAACCAGGACACATGCTAATGTTTAAAAATGGCTCTATCTAGAATATTTACATTTAAATGTCTCCCTCAACCTACATGCTAATTTTACAAATTGACATCGTCACTTGAGATTACTGTACCTCAATTTTTCCATCTAAACAAAAGCAAGAGCAGTATCCTTGGTCTCCATCTACATCCAATTAGTTAGAAATTTGTGCCCAGCTCATATTGGGCATTGCTGAATTCAATGTAAAAGTGCTGTGCTCTCTTTTAAATAAAGATGCTCTATAAAGTCTTTTGTATTTTAAAGACTGGGAGGGTTAGGAAAACAGCCCTCAAATAAACTTCGGTCAAATGGACAATCAGGGCAGTTCCACCCTCTCAGACTTGACAGATGGCTTCAGCCCATGTTTTCCTTCCTGCAGTCACATGTTTTCTTCATTTTCAGCCTCTAAGAATTTCTTCTAATATATAGCTCAGATATGCTTTAAAAATGTGATTTTAGTGTTTTAGTATCTTCAGGTGTTCTGTATCTATGATATCTAGACTACCATGTTGCTAGCAACTACGATCCTTTTTCTATTTCCAGTGGTTTTAATTCTACTATTTCTCCATCTATGGTTTTCAGAGGACACCTCTGCATTCTTTGTCTTGCTTTTTACATTTCTTCACCTCTTCCTTCTTTAATTATCCTTTCTCATTTACTCTTGAACCAATGCAGCTAGGTATTAGAGCTGTAACATGTTAGAAATGAGGAACTGTCAGCTCTGATTTTTTTTTCCTTCCTCAATCATTAATCAGTAGAACTTTGTTATGCATCACCTTATCTATAATACAGACTCACCACAAGTACCACAGCAATATTTTAAAGGTCGTCTGTAGTAATTGCAGCTGTGTGGCAATTTATGCAAAGTGGTTCATAAGCATTTCTTACTAAAAAAAAAAAAAGGAAGAATTATCTATTCCTACTTTATTAATGAATAAACCAAACCACAAAAACTTAAGTAATTTAATTTAAGGTCACAAAACTTGGAAGAGGTAAATCAAAACAATGTTAATCTGATTTCTAAGCCTCGGTTATTTCTATGCTGCTTCCCGAAGAATATATTCATTCTGGTATATGATGGTCAGTTTATAACAGGAAACTAAGAAATCAAATTGCCTACACAGCTGCGTTGATGACTGCTTATTTAGGAGAGACCTCAGAAGAATCACATTACCTACTGCCAACAATTTGTGGCTAGATGCCTGATGGGTGAATTGGTGGAGTGGTGTGAGTCTCTCAGTTAACAACTTATCTAGACAGGAAGGGTACTGACTTCCCTGGGGAATCTATGTGCCCATCAGTGTTGAAATTGTCAACATCCTATGTTTGAACAAAGACTCTTCTAGGGGGAAGCCACAGGAAATATCAATTCTTGATTGGATAGTCCCTTCATCAGTTTGCTTTGTCTCCAATATCATTTTCAGGTTATGAGGCTGAAGAGAGGAAGTTCTGTTATCTACCTACTCACCCCTGGCTAGCTTGTGTCCTTTTGTCCTTATTTAGAAAGACAATCTGTTTAATATTCATGCCAGATTTTCTTGGAATCAGAGTTAAAATGTCAACATTATGCTTATTTAGGTTATTTTCCTTTGGCTACCTGGTTGGATTTCTTTGCTCACATTAATCAACAGTTTGTTGGATTTCATTAAGTTGTAATTAGTGATAATGTAATAACAAGAGCATAGTTTAGGCTACATCCAACTACCAACAAACTCTAGTCCCAGTAGTCCCAGTATTTTTGTAAATTTAGCCCCTAACACAGGGTTCATTTGGAGAAAAGACATAACAATTCATTAACAGCAAAAGTGCAGGGCTGGATTTACCCTGCTACCCAGACTTAACTAATGAATGACACTGGATGGACTCTTACAGCCCAGTCTTTGGCTATGGATTATGATTATTTGTGCAGGAATCAAATTATTTAGTATTATATTCAGTGACCCTTCCAGTAAAATGCCAACTCCTCAAGAACTAGAACACAAAGCAAGGATCATTTTTCTGTTCAGCATACTTCTCTCCAAATAATTAAAACAAGTTCAAGCTGAATATATACAATGTGAGAGGAATAGACTATGGAAAGAAAAAGTTAATTGCTAGAATTTTTTTCATTTCCTGAGTTGGCCTATGTTCAGTCAATTATTTTACATTACTGCAATACTAGAAATATTTGAGATTTCTAGAGATTCATAATATATTTGTTCCAACATATTAGGCACCTCATCAAGTCTGTAAATTTTTCCCCCAACTACCTTCTAAACATTTTTTTGCATCCTTCTCTATGTTTCAGGGCTAGGAGCACAGAAAATTGTCATGGATCTTAACTCATCTGTGCCAATTCCAGCTTGGAGACAATCTATGTGCCTATTAGTGTTGGAATTGTCAGCATCCTCTGCTTGAAGACTCTAAGAGTGAGGAATTTCAAATGGTAAGCACAGTTGATGCCCAATATCCATTTGTCATTAGTGTCTTTGTAATTGACAATAGCTCTACTCCATCTCTTTCCATAGGCAACACAAACTTGACCTAAGAGAACAGCTCCCTCTATGCACAAGAAGTATTTTATTCTCCCCAGCAGCTCTAACAGAGGGCCTCTCCAAAATAGGGATTCGACGTTGTGCCAAATTGTACATAATTGTGCATGATGAATTTGCAATGCAGGCTAAACTTGCTGGAAACTCAGCTGAGACCACCAAAATCATTTAGTTGGGTTTGGTTAGAGGCCAACCCTTTATTCACTAAGCTACAATGTCTCTAGAGCTTCTATTTGCCCAAGAATATCTGAATCCAGCACTAGAATCTTTCCCTGCATGAAAACTCAATCAGCGTGATGCTGCTTGCCAGTGATGCGCCTTCAAATACTCCAGGGGATTAAAAGCTGGAAACACGAAGAGGCTCTGGAGTATAACACAAACAACTCTAGATGTTGAAAAATTAAATTTTCCTTTGTATTTGCTTCAAGGAACAATACAACACTAAGTTCAAATCATTTAAATGGAGAGACCTACAACATTTCCTCCTAAAGCCTACAGTCACAAAGATGTTTATCAAAAAAATGACTTCTAATTTCAAAGGTAATCATATAAATACTGGGTGAAATGTTCAGTTAAAAAAACCCTCAGTAAAAAATTGAGACTGTATCAAGTGAAAAAAGAAACACTAAAAGGAAATATATCAACATTTTAATAGTGGTTATTTTGGGAGTGAAATGATTATAGATGATTTCTCTGTTTTTTTTTCCCCTCTATTTTTGAAATTTTCTATAATGTAACTTTAATATTCTGTATAACAGAAAAATACATTTATTGGAAAAGATACTTACAGATGGTTTCGTTTCTTCCCATGCCATTCACATACTACTATAATGTAAGCCTGTCAACAGCATGACTTGTATAGGCACCCAAAGTCAGGGAAAACAATACCGTCTTGTATTTTATACAGCTCCTGCACTCCAAAGGGCCCAAAACACATTTAAGAAGCCTTATTTCATAAGTCCAACCACTACTTTTCCAAGATATGGTTTTTTTTTAACCAATCGTTAATTCCTGAGATTTACTCAGATTCAGGTTTATTCACTTTGTGGAACAAAAAACAAAATAAGGGAAATTTAAAAATAGGTATTGTCCATTTTTCTAAGGGAAGATGAAAAGATTAGGATTATTTCAAGACTCGCTAGTAACAGAACATAGGAAGGGAGACCCATCACTGCCATCCAAATCCTTGTATTAATCAGTGTGTATTAGTGGGTGTTGTCTAACTTTTTCAAGTTAGATGTTAGATTTTTCAAAACATATTCATAAGGTGTGATGTTTCTAAATAGCAGTGCTATTGGCATTTTAAATGACACACTTCTTTGTCATGTGGGACTATTCCACACTTCAGAGGGCTGAGTGTCCTTGTTCCTACACCCAAATTAGTGAGTGATGCACTCTTCTAGTCACTGACATAATTAAAATCTTCCAACCAATTTACAGTTGCCTCCCTTTGCCTGTCACTAATATAGAGTATCTTACTTATTTACCTTAAAATGTCAAGTCGCTAGTGCGAATACCATTAGTTCCATCTTACAAAAGAGGGAAATGAAGAACAATGAGTTTAAAAATCTTGCTCAGACTCTTACCTACCTAGGAAATGACACAACCAAAACTGGAACCCAGGTTTCTGCCTTCCTTTAACCCATTACAAGAAACTGTGACAGGACTCTTGAAATTGGCTTCTTATTCCTTCAACATGTTTTTGTGTAGCTCCTTGATCACATATCTTCAAGTTACTATTACTTCAGTATTGCTTGAAATTCAACTCAGTTCAGCCTGGAGTTAAAGCCATGGAGTGAAATAAACAGACAGGGGCAGCTGCTCAGGGATGGGGAGGACAGAGCATCTTCTGGGAAAGCTACGCCTGACATGTGGGCCATGCAAAGATGGGCGGGGCCTGGGAAACGACATTCTGGCTTCTCCTCACTGGGAATAACAGCAATAATAAAAACTCCTATTTACTGAGCACTAATGTAGTGCTAGATACTTTGCTAGATGCTGTAATCTTAAACTCTCACAGTAATTTTGAAGGATTTATATTATTGTGATGATTGCTTTAGAGCTGAGGAACCTGAGGCCCAGAGATGTTAAGAAACTTTTTCAGGGTTACATAACAAGACTTGAGCCCAGATGTACCCAATATCAAAGCAGAGAGAGAGAGAGAGAGAGAGTGTGTGTGTGTGAGAGTGTGTGTGTGTGTGTGTGTGTTTGTGGTGGGGGTGGATATTAATACTGCTGGGTGGAACTTTTGGTATAATGCCAACACTTTAATGAGAAACACCCTTAGGTTAAAAATAGTATGAATTATGCTTACTCCGTATCACACATGATCAAAGTGGCTGAATGTACAGAAAAGACCTGAAAACACAATTTTGGTACACAAGAAAGCAAAGTGTGAAGTTGCCTCCCTGATGAAAAGCTGTGAACATTGATCAATGATCCTGATTCAAGTATCTCTATGGTGAGTAAAATATCATTAGTAACTATTTCTGTGTGTGTGTGTTAAGCATTGTCCTTCCTCTCTGTGCTTTAATGTGGAACTATCTCTAGGGAATAAAAGCACACTGTTGAACCATACGTCACCAGTGAATGATTTAAACATACAATTTTCACCAAAGATTATGGTAGGCCAAACATTCTTAGGACAGCATTGGATTCTGGGTGGAGAGGAATGGAACAGACGGGGAGGTGAAGCAATCAGAAAGAGCCCACGTGAACAGAAGGGGCTATTTTCAAATATATAATTCCCTAACAACTCAGTCCAGGACTAGCCTTATTTTGTACTAGAAAAGTCATTGCAGCTCAGTGAGTGCATGTATGTGTTTGTATGTGTGCCATAGAGTATACAGTTATTACAAAAATGAAATAATGGTTGAGCTGAAATTTACCAAAATTTATTAAGAGCATGACAGTATATCTGACTGTGACATGTACTCTAAAAACAGGGAAAGGGATCTAACTTTCTGAAGTCATAGAAATTTAAGAGGCCCCTCCACCTGTGACTCTGAAAGTCTGCTTTAGACAATGACAATAATCTCTACTACTTAGCACGTGATATTGGGAAGCAAACTCTTAATGATTCTAATTGAAAAGATGGTCATGCAAAAGCTTATACATGAATGTTCACAGCAGCATTAGTTATAATAGTCAAGACAAGTAAACAACTCAAATGTCCATCAGATGATGAATGGAGAAGCAGATGTAGTATATGCATACAAAGGAGTATTACTCAGGCATAAAAAGAAGTGAAGTAATGATATATAAGGTAGGATACTCTTGACATCATTATGTTAAGTGAAAGAAGCTGAAAACTAAAGACCATGTATTACATAATTCCATTTATATGAAATGCCTAGAACAGGCAAACCCACAGAGATAGAAAGTAGATCAGTAGTTGCCAGGGGTGGGAGGAACTGAGAGTGACTGCTTAATGGTTACTGGGTTTCTTTTGGGGGTGATGAAATTACTTTGGAATTAGTGGTGATGGTTAAGCAACACTTTGAATATATTAAAAACCACTGAATTTTTACACTTAAACATGGTGAGTTTAATGTGAATTTTATCTATAAAAATGCAAAAAAAGTGGTCCTAAGTTTCCCTTGGAGGGAACAAATAACAGAAAAACCACTGAAGCCAACTATCATTTTCTCCACGTTCTTCTATTCTTCAACATGTGGGAAAAGTGATTCTAAGGTTAACTGGCATTCATTAAGCTCTTCCCTATGCCAGGCACTGTAATGTGACTAATATGTTTCTCAGTTAATTCTCACAACAACCCTAAATGGACTACTGGTAACTTCACTGAACAGATGAGAAAATCGATTCACTGATGTGATCAAGGTTATAGTCTAGTAAATGGCAGAGCCAGGATTTGACCTATTTAGGTCTATTTAGTCTAAAGCCTAACACTCATTCAATATTCAATCCCTTGGAAAAGAGTGGGAGAGGGAGCTTTAGACTGAGCAATGATGAAGTCAAATATATTCTTCTTTGGAGTCTAATCCATTGAATGTGGAGGAGCGTGGTGGGGAGTAGGACAGAAGTATCATTCTACTAAAATAATAAACTTGGAGATGAAGGTTGCAAGATTGCAGTGAGTGACAACTCTTCTTCATTTTCATGTTTTCCTATTTGAGGTTATGGAAAAACAAATGAAATATATATTCTACCTTGTAGCTGGCAATACTTACACAATTGAGTTTCTGGCATCATATCTGACTCTACTTAGGAACAAATACATAACAAAGTATAAAGTTTAGATGAAGAAAAAGAACTAGATTCTGATTCTGAAATGTTATCCCTATGGAAATTTGAAATAATGAAAAAACCCAACAATGTCACAGGAACACTTAAAACTCATCTCTGGTTACAAAATACCCCAAGAACTCTAGGAAGCATTTAAGATATTCCTGGGTTACAAAAACCCTGATCTAGAACTCCTTGCCCTCTGGGAACCCATGGGTCTGGGCATCTTTATCCTTTATTCAATTTTCCACTCAAGTTAAATGCAGTTTGTTAATAATACTTCTACCAAAGGGATTACCAATGGTTGGACCTCAATATATTTTTAATTAAAGCTCTTAGGGTAACTTGCAGTTTTCTAAACTGGAAGGATTCTTCTGAACTAACTGGGGGAAAAAAAAACATTGATCTGGTGGCCCTACTTATATTTTCAATCAAGAGCATCCAAAGTTGAGGTTTCTGATTAGAGCATATACTCTAGGGTCTTTTCTACAAAAACATGTTTCCTTACATGCTTCAGATACTCAATACCTGCTTGTAGAGAGGATGCCCTGGCATGGCTGACACATATGTAGGCTTGGGAGATGGGGACAATGACAACTTTAAGGTTTCTCAGCTTTGGTAACATTGCTTAATATATACTCAAAAAGCTCTATGTAAAAATATCCCTAAGAAACTGTTGCAGGAATCACCAGAGTAAGTTGTGCTATTGGTTGAAGATTTTTTTAAAGTCAAAGAAGATCTCGGCACAGATGTCTGCAATGTGCGTAGTATGTGAAAACTTTTATGCTTTTTGGAACATGAATTAATGGGCTACAGATCTCTCTTTCTCTAGGAGGCCAAATTCTTCATTAACTTAGATCCACTCTTGCTACCTTCTCTCTCTGAAGATAAGAGCTTATTCCTTATGTCCTGATATATCTCAACTTTACTGATTCATTTTAACACCTTCTAGAAAGTAGTGCTAAGTGGAATACAAAAGATTTTCTTTTTAAGGGAAGTAGGCATTGAGTAGATACATAAAGTTTTTTAGGGTAGAGATAAAAAAATTATTTTAGTACGAGTCATTACTTCGCATGGGTAGGGAAAGTCAAAGAAATTAAGCCTGATCCAACTATCCTTTTAAAGTCTGTTACCGCAAGGTGAGCTGACCACAGGAACTCTAACATTTACTAAATAAGCTCAGAAGCATGTCCTCCTTTTTAAGTATTCATAGACTGGTCCAGAATAAAGTGGAGTTTTGGGTACTGTTCATATTTCTTATCAGTATCTTTCCCTAACTACAAAATATATCGAAGTAGCTTTAGAAGTATACTCTCAATGATATTCAAAAAGGGGTTTATGATTTTAGGAATCTTTTTTGCTATGGAATAACAAATGAGATGGATAAAAAAACCATCTCCAATTTTCAAGCCTGTTTTCTGTTCTATTGGCACCTCCTAAAATACACACATTGAGAAACAATTAGTCGTTTGATTAACCTGTTTTAGATTTTTTATAAAAATTTAAAAAATATATATACACATATGTGTATATATACACATATATTTTACACATAAACATATATTTCACATTACACCTTTCAACCATTAAAAACTGCTTCGAGTTCAAGGATCTTAAAATAACTAGTGTTTGGTTCATTTTTCTGGCACCACCCGAGAAAGATGGCAAAGTGTTTTTCCCAAATAAGCGAAACAGCAGGATTCAGGGACCCCATCAGTGAGGGTCTCCTAGGCCTGGCCTCTAAATCAGGGGCTTCCAAACCCAGCTTTCCTGGAGCTCCATGGAACCCAGCAGGGATAGTGGGGCAAAATCAAGGTACTTTGCCTCTTTCCATCACCTAAATATCTATCTATAACCCATCATCACATTAAACACACACAACTTCCCACCCTCTACATCTGCATTGCTTCCTCTTTGCACTAACATCATATTTCTCCTCCATGTTCTTCTTCAGAAATGGAGAGAGGAATAATAAAATCTGGAATATTACAATACACCAGTGATCTCATTGTGTCAGGGGAAATGAATTCTCATTTAAAATAAAAAGAAGGGATCATTCATCATAGCAGCAAAGTGTCCGAACTATTACTTCATGTGAAGATGTAAATTTACTTAAGGAATATGTAGTTAGCAGTTAGTTGCTGAAGAACCTAACAACCAAATGCAGATAAAATAATCAGAGATATGGATAAAAATGTATAGTACTATTGGTTTATATTATCAAAACCTCTATATCTAAAAGTACATCAATAGATGACTAGTTAATTAAAATATGGTACATCCATACAAGGGAACACTATACAACTATTTTAAAAGAGAATGTAAATATTTATTTATAACAGGAACATATGTGCATGATATATTTATTGTGGAAGGAAGCATATAGAATATGATCCTATTTTAGCAAAAAAAGAAAATCAATATTTATAGTTATGTACAGGTACAGAAAAAGTCTGGAAGGATATACACTAAACTATCAGCAGTGTTTTCTATTTCTCTGAGGTTATATTTTGACTTTTCCAGTATGTCTTTTTATTTGACAACATCTTCTAAGTTTTTCTGCAATAGGCATATATTACTTTTATAATCAGAAGAAATAATGAGGCTATTACAATTTTGGAGGAAAAGGTGATTCAATTTCATAAACACACACAAAGATGGCAACCAAAGATGGCTGATTTACGCTTTATAAACTGTGAAAACAGAAGCCCTGACTATGACTTTCCATTGCCCCCTGGTGGAGCAATGTAAGAATTTTATGGGCATCTTTGCCATCTTAACCCATGAACTATGTGAATCCAAAGTCAGATAAGTCATAGCTTTATGACCAAGGGAATGCTTGCTCATTTCATCCTAACCTAATTTGGTGGATAAGCCAAGAAACATCCCTTTATTCTCAATAAATAATTATGGATGTCCATGAATTTACCTAAAACTTACATAATGCTATCAATCCTGTTCACTTGGAGGTAAAATCCTCGTAGCAAGCGAGGTAGGCCTTCAAGTCTCCCAAGTTTGGTCACTGAAGAGAAAGAACACCTCAGTCTAGGATTAAGGCTGATTTTACTTTAGTTTAAATGAGCTAAGAAAAAGTAAATACTTGGAACCATGACCAGTACACACCAAGTGCTATGTAAGTATTAACCATTATACTGCTGCTGCTACTACTACTACTGTTTTTGCATCTGTGATAAAGAAGTACTGCAAAGGATATCGATGAGCTAAGACTATAAACGAGCTGAGTTCCTCAGTGACTCCCTGGCCCCTATATATGGCCCCTGATATTCTGAGGTCAAGAATAGCCATATAGAGTGAGATATCACTACATCATAGGAACCCAGAATGGAAGACTCACTTTTCTGGGAGTGCCTGGTGAGCATATCATGCTAACACACTCGAGGGTCTAAACTACTACTACCATGTAAGGATTTTTTCAGCTTGCCATGTTTTGTTTCTCACTGCATTAAGGGCCTATGGTGGGCTTGGTCAGAGCCTACCAAATACATGTATTTGCTTTTATATATACAGAATACCTCTGGAAGGCAGTCATAAGAAATAAGGTATCTAACAGAGGTTGTATCCTGCTAGGGAAGTTAGGTGATGGGGACTAGGGATGAAAGCTGACTTGGTTTTTCCCATGCACACTTTCGTCCCTTGTATTTTTGGTAGCCTGTGTATTTATTACTAATCAAAAATAAAATAAAAACTTTTAATGGTTTCCTATAAGGAATAAATAGATACTGCTTGATAGATAGCACCTTTTTAGATGTGGTTGGCAAAGAGAATAATATATTATCAGAGTACAAAGGCAGAGGGACATGAACATTTAGGAAGTTATCATAAGTACTCGGGTATAGAAAAAACTTGAACATAGTCCCTAACCTAAAAAAGGTGACAGTCCAAAAGAAAGGTAGACATTATGACAGTACCATGAGATGAGGCTTGTAATAGAATGCTAGGACAGAACAGATGAGGAATCCCCTGTCAGCACATGTTCTCTGGATAATGAGCTGTGAGATGGATAGAAGGAAGAAGAAGAATATCCTTATAGAGTATTTACAAAGCATTTCAAAATCTTACAGTATCTACCTTTCAGCCATTTTTCCTACATAGTCAGTAAACTCTGCAAACTTGGAAAGTTCACCATGCGTGTCCCCTTCCAAACACTTCTTAAAATAATTGTAAAAATTGCTGTTAGCATCAATCTCTACAGTATGCTATTTGTTTCTCTACTCAACAGATGCACTGAAGATAATAACATAGAAAGTATAACTGTTTTTTAAAATAAGAATAGAGAATAAATACATTTCATATATTTTAACCATGAGATAAAGAAAAAAAGTTTGTTGGGTCTTTCTAAACTCCATTCAACCACTCTATATCATTTGATTGAAGAGCTTAACCCATTTACATTTAAAATAATTACTGAAAAGGTTAGTTTCTTTAACAGGTGGTTTGGGGAAAACTGGATATTCACATGCAAAAGAAGAAAACTGGACCATTTTTTAACATCATACACAAAAATCAACTCAATATGGATTAAAGACTTATACATGAGACCTGAAACTGTAAAACTCCTAGAAGAAAAAATAGGGGGAAGGTTTCATGACTTTGGTCTTGGCAATGATTTCATGGGTTTGTCACCAAAACCATAAGCATACAAGCAAAAATAAACAAGCGGGATTACCATAAACTAAAAAGCTTCTGCACAGCATGGCAAACAATCATAGAGTATAAAATCAGCCGATAGAATTGGAGAAAATATTTGCAAACCATCTATCTGATAGGGATTTTAATCTCCAAAGTATATTTTATTTTATAATTTTATAAAGTATATTTTAATTTCAAAATATATAAGGAACTCCTACAACTCAACAGCAAAAACGCTAATAAACTAATTAAAAACAGACTAAGAACTTGAATAGATATTTCTCCAAAGAAGACACAAATGTCCAACAGGTATATGAAGAGATGCTCAATGTCACTAATCATCAGAAGTGCAAATCAGGACCACAATATCACCTCCCAGCTGTCAAGATGGCTATCTTCACAAAAACAAGAGACAAGTATCGGCAAGGATGTGGAGAAAATGGAACCCATGCACACTGTTGGTGGGAATGCAAAGTGGTGCAACTGCTATGGAAAACAGGTATGGAGGTTCCTCAAAAAATTCCAAATAAGCTGTCATATGATCCAGCAATTCCATTCCCGAGTATTTGTCTAAAAGAACTGAAATCAAGATCTGGAAGAGAGACTAGTACTCTCGGGTTCACTGCAGTTCTATTCACAATAGCCAAGATGTGGAAACAACTTAAATATCCATCGACATGTGAAAGAATAAAGAAAAAGTGGAATATACATACAGTCGAATATTTACTATTCAGCCTTAAGAAAGAAGAAATTTCTGCAATATGCAACAACACAGGTAAACATTGAGGACACAATGCTAAGTAAAATAAGCCAGTCACAGAAAAAAAAAACTGCATAATTCCACTTACATGAGGTACCTGAAATAGCCAAATTCATAAACTCAGAGAGTGGCATGGTGGTTGCCAGGGGCTGGGGCAGGAGGGGATAAGGAGTTACTAATCAATGAGCATGAAGTTTCAGTTAAGCAAGGTGAACAAGTTTTAAAGATCTGCTGTTCAACACTGTGGCTGTAGACAACAGCAACATACTACACACTTAAAAATCTGTTACAAGAGTAGATCATGTTAAGAGTTCTTACCATAATAATAAACACAAACAGTTGTTAAATCCTACCAAGTACATGGGTGCCAGGACAAGAAATCTCGAGTACTTCTGGCTCTCAAAGAAGCTACAAATACAGAGTGATTAGAATGAGATAATCCTTAATATTTGAAATCATTGTCTACAGCCCCTAACTACCAAGTGGAATATAAAAGAATATTTATATAAATTTTTTTATTTAAAAAATTTCTCTATTTTTCTTGTGACAAAGTTACCCTATTCTACATCGGTTGCTTTAAAGAATCTGGTGTCAGGAAGATCGGCACACACGTTTTTAACAGACAATTAATACAGCAAATATTCTCCAGTGGATTTGTCAGAGCTGCAGATTAAGTCAGTCTTATCCAGTACTGCAATACCTAGACCATCGCAAGTCTAGAAGGAGCTGACAAGGAGGAAGGTGAAGTCTAAGCTTTCTGGGAGGTCTGGCCTCTATTTCAGCCAGGCTTCTTTCCTCCTTTTGGTCTAAACTAAGTATTTATAATTATTTTCAAAACGTATAATGTGCTATTACATGCCAACACCCCTTTGCTGCTGCTTGAGAACAGGTATTATTAAGTATAGTTCTCTCATCACATTTCCCAGTACTCTTAGAATCAAACATGAATGATACAAAAAGTTCTTATTTATGTGTTCCTCATTTGGTCAAAGATATGACTAATCACAACCTGCAAGTGAATCATTAAAACTTTATGAAAACTATCACTATGCAGCTTAAGCATCTTTAGCAAATCGTTTTTTTTTTAAAGAAGAGGTTTGGACCACACAGATTTTTTTTTTTAATCTTTCATCTTGAAAGTTATTTTTCTCTCCCCTCAAGGAGCCTGACCTGCTTTAAATCTTCTTTTGCCAGATGATGTAGTGTCTTGCATCACCTTATTAATCTATATGCGAGGCATTTGTTTCAATCTGAGTTTAGGCAGGCTGTTTATTAATTTTTGTTTTTCAATTTAGTTATCTCAAGGCAATGAGGTTGCAGATGGACTAGTAAGTCCCAACCCATGTGAGACACAACTTGTTTCTCTATTGCAAAAAGTCACCTACAAAAATTTAATTTCATATATCCATACATACAGTATGGTGCTCTTCCAACTCTTCTCAGACAAAATTCTATGAAGTTCTCACCACCTTTTTTCCTCATAGAAAATTTTGAGAATATCACAGACGGCATTTTGCCTTGAGACCTGTAAAGTGTTCCTGCCAATTCCATGAAAGAGTGAGGTGGAAAACTGTTCTTTCCAATTCCCTTGTGTCTCTAATAATATGAGGTCTCTGGCCAAAATAAAACATACATCCTCTTCCGGTGAAGGAAAAGTGGAAATTCCAGAATTTAACATTTTGTTATGATGATTTCCAGTGTGAGATAACGCCAAAGCCAACTCTCTAGAGCTTTCTTTATTCCTACAAATCAGTATGTGGAATCAAGAAATCTCCCAACTTTCTGTTCCGGCAACTGTATTGCATTTCTAGACTTCAACTTGTGGGTTTTCGAAGAAAAAAGTTTCCCCCTGCTCCTCTCCTTCCTCAAAAGGCAGCCAATAAACCTTGACATTTATTTCAGGCATGGGGTGTAGGTTGAGGGGGGCCAGGAGGGGAGAAATGGCTTCACATTATCTTAGTAGAATTTCTTCCTACTTTCTGATTTTTTTTTCCCCATTGGGACCAAATTCCTCAAAGGATACAATTTTTTTTCTTCCTTTGTCCCTTTCTTCCCTTGCCTTTCACAGCAGCAGACCTCTTCAAGAATAAAGCCATTGTTCCAAGGTGCAGAGCTTGGCTTCCACTGCCTGGGTCTGGTCCGCAGTGGTGGCATGAACAGCATCCTGTGGTTCTGACACACCTGGGGACCAGGTGGGGATGTATCAAAATAAACTAGGAGAGGAGAGTGTGTCACAGACCATTTGCCACTCTCATTAAAACTTTTCAAATCTGCTCCCTCTTTTCCAATTCTTTGGGGGTCTTTTCCATTTTGGTTATGCCAGGGCTCAAGTTAACCACAGGCGGCTACAACACCCGCATTGGGCTTTTTTTTTTCGTCTTCAGGGGTCTAGGCTCACAGAAAGTTAGAAAGCTTCCCTCAGACTCCATTTGGGCCCAGTGCCCTTCTGAAAGCTAAATACACACCAAGGAGGTTGTGGGCGGCAATTCTCCCCTTTAAGTCAGCCCTGTAAGTGGCTCCCAGTCTGCAGTTCACTGAGTAGGGCCTGTGACCCAGGGCAGGCTGACGCAGGGATGACTGAATTTCACCACGAATATATTCCAACCTGAAGGAAATGGGTAAATGTGTTGCTAGGTTTAATTTTCTGAAGCTGGTAGAGAAACTAGAAAAGCGTACCAAATAATCACTCTGCACTTTCCTCTAAGGCAGAGACCTCCTTTGGGGACCTCTGATGTAGAGGTGCCTTTACACTTGATGAAATCCAGGCAATAGGACCTGAGGATCACCGTTCTCAGTTAACAAAATAGGCAAGCAAGGCTCAGCAGGGGTAAAGACACAAGTTCAGGCTTCCAGAAAGACACAGAGGTGGGATTTGAATACAGAACTTCTGACACCCAAAATTTATGATTCTACTTTATGAGCTATAGCCACCTGTATCCTCTGGACATTCATTTACATAAATCCGTAAACTGTGATGAACAGATATGTATAAGTTTCAAGTTCTTTGTGATGTGGCCTCACGGTATTTCAAGTTGCTTATGGCGATAAGAGTGATCATTAATCATGAGTGTCTCATTTACTTAGGACAATTATCAAGTCCAGTCAGCGTGCTGGTTAGGAGAGCAGACTCCAGAGACTGACTTCTGGCTTTCCAATCCTGCCTCTGCCATTGGTAATGTATAGGACTTTGGCAAATTATTTAAACTCTCTGTGCTTAGCTTTTCTCAACTGTGAAAAACAGGTACAAAGTAGTACTTTATGGTACAAACATTAACTGAGATAACAGATGTAAGAATTTAGTAGAATGGCTGGCAAACAACACCCACTTAATAAGATGGTTATTATTTTATAGAGCTATAATTATATATATTGCTATAATATTGTGAATTTCATATAGCTATAAAATAATTACTTTAGAGTAATTACGTTTGAAACAGACTTATAGCCTTATAGCTAAAATATAATTATTTTATAGTAATTACATTTGGAACAGCCTTATATATTTATGCAGTGGCTTCAGTGGAGAGAAGACAAAGACCTGGGTTCTCTCCTTGGTTCTGCAGCACATGAATTACATGATACCAAGAGAGGCATCCTACTTCATCTCAGCTTTTTCATGTGTAAAATGAAATAAGCTGTTGGACTTGATACTATTTCCAGATCTTTCTAAGGATATGCACCTTAATGTGTCCATGACACAGAGAATTCATTTCTCACTATGTAGCAAGCACTATATCGTACATGCGTTTGCTCACTTAAATGTAACAAAAACATTCCCATTTTACAGATGATGTCAGTGAGGTTTACTTAGAGTTATTAAGCAATCTGCTAACCATCTTAAGTTCACAAGGGGCAGTGTTGGGAGTAAGTATGTCCAGGTCTGGCTGACTCCGGGTGCTGGCTCTAATCAACGTGCTCTGCTCCCAGCCTGTTCAGTGAGGGACTCATTAATAAAGTAACAGTGGTCCCTGTTTTAACCATCCAAGTAAGTAAAAATCCATTATAAACAGAAAATACTAAATCAGTTCCCTATTAGCAACAATGGCCATTTTCACTCCTAAAAAGATTAATAAGTGTGAGAAGCCCAATTTAAATCTACAATTGGCCAGAGATTAAACTAACACAGGTCTGTTTTGGAAGGAATCTTTTAAAAGGCCAGAACTCAACTTTTCAAGTTAACAGGATTCAAACTTTCAATGCTTTCCTTTCTCCTTCCCTTTAACTAAATTCCACTTTGTATTTTTCATCTTGTTTTTGGAGTCTTTCCAAGTCACCTCTGTGAAGAAACACAAGGCCCTTGGCACTGAACTTTTGGGAATGTGCCCACATCTGCCTCTGGATGTCTGCTTGCCTACCTTTGATGCTGCATTCAACACCTAACTTAAAACAAAGCAGGGCTTGAAACAAAAAGCTACTCAGGGTACGAGGGATCCAGCTCACCAGTCAGTGGCTTCGATGATAAATATTATGCGCAAAAAAGGCCTGAAAACCTCAAAAATTGTTCAAGATTTCAAGGCAGAGCCAGCTGATTTTCATTTTAGGGAGGAGAAAGAGCAGTGCTACATTGCAGAGGAAGAAAGGAATATATGATGATGACAGGCATGCTGATTCATTGTTTTTTCAAATAATGCTGAAACATTCTAACTACACTGGTGTCATGCAGATCCTTCCCAGAGCTAAAGAGGTTTTGTTGCTACGCGCATATGTGCTTCTATTTATAATAAGGTTTTCATTTTGACATGATAACTCCAATTTAAAATATGACATTTTTCTTCGTTTTAGTTCCTTAGAATCAAATATGTCATTCATCATCTTGGTGGTCCCAGTAAAATGCCCTGGAATTCTCATCCCCGTTTCCAATAGTTACACATCCATCCATCCATATGGTAACAATATTACCACAACCAAATTTCTGCTACCAGAGACATCAAATAGTTCAACTTCAGCCCCATGCCCAGGAATATTCTGTCTCAAGAAGGAAATTTCAATCTCTAAGTTATCAGGAGAGAATAAATGTCATATAAACAAAAGTAATGTTCTATCGAACGTACCATATTGCCCAAGAAGAGAGGGGTGACCGCTTACACATATGGTGGAAATGACAAGAGACTGGGGTGTGCTTCTGTTTCAAACAAGATGACCCTCTACAAAGCTTGGAAGAACTGAGTCAAAAAAAAAAAAAAAAAACCACTGTGGCTGAAATGCGGGCTGCTGAAGCAAGGGCTCGGTGTGTTTGCCCCTGAACAATAGCTTTCTTATTCTAGGAACCTGAAGTGAGGGGGCTGAGATGAGCTGCTTCTACTGAAAAATCAATGGAAAAGAATGTGCTGGGAGGCTCCATGTTCTGACAAATCATCTCCAGTCCAGGGCTCTGTCAGTGTCGGGGTGAGCCTCTTGGTACATGAGCAGTAGCAGGGTGTGATGATGGTTGAAGAATAGGTAGGAATCAAGTAGCCTCAGTTCTTTCCCTGTTCTCTTGTCAATTAACGAGAGGATCTGAAGAAAATCTAAAGCTTTCTGAGCTTGACTTTCCTCACTGAAAAAGTAGAGAACACGATGCACCAACATCGAAGGTCACTTTCACTTCTGAAGTTTGTACTGGGTACAAAGTAATAAAGTAAGACTTTTCCTACACACCTAGCAGAATCAGAGGGAATAACAGTAGCTATCTTTCCTAAGTGCTGTCTGTTCCAGCCACTGTGCTAGGGTTTTCCCTATGTGATCTATGACCCCACAAAAGCCTTCTTGGGTTCACATGATTGCCATTTTACGGGTGAGAAAATTCTACCTTGCCTAAAGTCACTCAGCTGGTAAGCGGCAGACCTGGGATGAAACCCCAATCATCCAGCTCCAAAAGCTCATGTTCTTTTGCTGCCATATGATGGCACCACCCAGCCTTGCTCTGAGGGGGGCATTGCCCAGGTACAGATAACGCTGACGCTGGTAAGTCCTGGTTCCCCGTGGGCCAGCCATATGAAATGTCTGGAAACGTGAAGAACCACAAGTGGGGACAAACTCATCTGTCAAGTGGGGTAACAACAGGATTGCCTCTTAAATGTACGACTTAGCATTTGTAAAGTCCTTAGACCAATGCATGGCAGAGTAACATAGAAACTACATATGTGCTTGTTACATTGATTCAAATATGTAAGAACCTCCAAGAAGTAGAAGGCTAAAGGATATGTAGTCTTAAAGAGCCAAAGGGGAGCTATAGATTGGGAGGGTTTGGGAGCTGGGTAGACCCAGGGAGGAGGCAGGAGAAGATAGTGACAACAGGAGCAAAGTGAGAGGGCCAGGCCAACTGTCATCAAGTAGTCTGAAGTTCCTGACTTCTGCAGCTCAGAGTGCTGTGACAATGGCACCTGGAAAGTGGAACCCAATGGTAGCTGCTAGGGGAGCAGCTTCTCTCATCTCTGGAGATGCACATTCATTAACCTGTGGGTCTTCTTATTTTGGCAGTGGTAACTATGCTATATGACCTGTGAACATTCTTGCCATGGACCTGGATTCATATAGGGAACTGGGTCAGAGTGAAGTTGTTCATAAACAAAGTACAGCACTGCCTCTGTGTGATCAGACTAAGCTACAGAAATGGGAGAGAAGGTCTGAGTCACCTGCATTCTTTCATCATATCTGTCAGAAGCCAGGACCATGCCTCTGAGCTTAGTGGAGGCATGTCCATCAGACGCCAGAAGAGGCTCTCCGGAGGAGAACTCTGCCTAAACAGCTCCACTGGAATGACTATAGAGTTTCCAAGCTCCCTTGCTGAGTTTCCTCCTGAACCCCCTGGACTCTGCACTCAGATGAAGTCTTGGGCGTTAGCTTTCAAGTATGTGGTGTGGTCAGACCTGGCACCTGCTGCTACTGATGTTGTTCCCACCCTTACCTCACTGTTGCTCATTTTCCCAGCCTTGTGGATCCACTGATATTTTCTCTAGCATTTTAACCTGCTACTTCTGTATCAGTGTTAATGGCCAAAGGGAACTCTGGGGTCCAACAATTCCCCATTCCTCATGATCCCAAGTATTCAGGTTTGGTCCCCTCTATGTGGGATGCCAAAGTTTGTTCTATCATTCTATTAACAAAATCTATTTGTGAATCTCACATGTATATCATGCACTTGAAAGGTTCAAAATTTAAAGGACACAATTAGACATGGTCTCAAAGATATTAACAGAATTAAAACGTTATAAATAGCAAAAGTCTGGAAGACTTAGATTACCCCTTTGAGGCGCTAAAGAATTATTATGCGAAGGATGCAGAGAACAAATGAAAAATAATCAGAGTCTTAAGGTATTTTACTTAAAAGAGCTTCAGTATTTAGGGGGAAATCCTAAATCTGAGTGATTAAGACATCTTCCACTATCATGTCAAAGAGAGTAGGTTCTAGATTGCGTAGTCTTTAAGACTATTATTCAATGTCTCCTTGAATTATATAAAGTAATTCTAGGGAAGAACTGATGGCTTAATACACTGTACTGAAGATGAAGAAATAAAGCTGGATTCCAGCAAGAGACATTCTACTGGACCTGAGAAGAGACTTCCATACAAGGAATTAAGAATCTTGTTTCCCAAGAGAGCAACCGTGCCTATCACATTCTTCAGAGGTAATGCTGTTTTAGTAACAGATTGAGTTTGGAGTACTTGCATCTGAGTCAAGGATTCAATAAATGGAACTTTTTTCAAGCATAAATGCCCAGGGACCCTGGGTTAGATCAAATGTATCACAGTTTATTACATCTTCTAAGACAAATACTAAGAAGTTTAAGGATCTCAGGTGGTGTTACCTATTCACTACTGTACAAAGCTTTGAAATAAGCTTTCATCTCCTCATTCTTTAGCCCAGCAGTTGACCTGTGGCATAGACATGTAAGAAGGTAAAAATCCAAGGGAGGATTTAGAACTAAGAGCTATTTTAGTTCCATTGCACCGACTACCAATGACACAAATATACTCTTTGGGAATAATCAATCAGGATTATATATTCTCTTGGTTTACCAAGGAAGGCTGATTTTAAGCTAAACTGGCTCCTGCGGACAAGGGCCTGTAATTGATACTCACTTCATTGATCACTGCTGGGGTTCAGATCAAGGATCTGGAACCTCATTTATGGGCATTAAATGCAAAGGAGAGAGGGAGAAGGAAAGCAAAGAAGTAAGGCTTAAGATCGGGTTTAAAAAACTAAAGGGGCAGAAATATTCTTTAAAAATTGAAGTTGGGGACGCTTTCCTAAAAGAGAACTAAAATCCATAAGATCTACAAAACCATCCATCCAGCTTATATACATATTGAAGAAGAAAATTTTTAAGAAAGTAATAAAAAACACTCAGTCTAGTGAGAATTATGTTCACTTCCATTAAACTGAAAGTACAGCTTGTTATCTACACACCAGCAGCCTTATTATAGGAAGTACTGATAAGCCAGAGCTTGTTGGTAGCGAGAAGTTGAGAAGCTTGGGATGGAATCTTCCTTGAGTTCAAATCCTTTTAAACGCAGGAAAGGAAGAGAGATGATCTTCAATTGACAGTAGATACAGTACTGAGAGGAGAATATCCTCAGCTCTGCTCTTCTCAGCCCTGGGCTTTTTGTATGTCAAGGCTTGAGATGATTTCACATATTGTAACTTAATGCAAATGAAGGGGAAAAAAAACAATCAGTGTACAAGTTTTCAAAGGTCTCAACTTGTCCAAACAGGTACAATCACTTGGGAAAGAGAACAGATGAGCAGGAGTGACCATGTTTGTCATCTCTTCACTCCACAAAACATCTTACTAAACCATAATCAAGTTTAAAGGTTAAAAGGTAAAGTTTTAAAGCTTAAAGTATACACATATAATTTAATAAATAAAAAGTGACGGCATTTTCTAATATAAATATCCACATTGGAGTGATGCAGCTAAAACAAGATGAGCTACAAAAACTAATGGACCCTCCCAGGGGAATCAGGGGAAAACAGAACTAGGGAAAAATGAGTTGAATATCTGCGTAAGCATTATTTCCACTGTGCTGCAATAGCCTATCTTAAGCCAAGGACTTGAGGGATATTTTCAATACAAAAGACAAATATGTAGATATGCGGCCCCTTTCCATTAGAATTGGAACCCCATGGATAAGAAGCATGTTTCTTTTTTCCACAGGCCTATTATGGAAATCACCTCTTTGATTGTCATTACACTGAGATGCCGACATATTTCACAATATGTTAGTCAACCTTTAGGTTAAGGAATCTGAATTATATAGAGCTTTTATTATATATTATATATAAAAATTCTTTGAGGACCATAGATGGTTACATGCATGAAGATTTATCTGGACTAATGGAACAATGGAAAATGTTCTAAATAAAGAACTGGAGAAGAGAACACTTAGCAGTGGTAACTTTAAATAAAAATAAATAAGAATAAATTAAAAAATTAATGCAAGAGAAGTAATTTAATTCCATTGGATTCCTATTTTTTATCCAAGCCTCAGCCTTGTGACCTAAATTGATAACAGACTAATTTGTTAAAGATTATTCTGCCTATCATATGAATTTGAAAGAAATGCAGAAATTAGCTAGATGAATTGGTTTATTTAGAAAATGATTTGTAAGTACATTAAATGTTGAAAAAATAAAGAAAATACTGTCTGGATAATACCACTATTAGGACTAAGAACTTCAAATTTACAAACAAGCCAATAGTGTAATTTCAGAATTAAAGGGGAAATAGCAGCACTTTAAATAGGCAGGAGAGAAATCTTTTTTTGTATACTTTTTTAATGACTCATTAAGTAAATACAAGGACTAAACCTGTGTGTTTGTGTGAGGGCACGTGTGTGTGTGTAAGTGATAGCTCACAAACACGTCTCTCAAGGGATCTCCAACAAAAGATTCCATGAAGCCTAAGTCATGGGTTTACAACACAAATTTGTATTGTGCTTAGAAAATGAATGCCATGGCCCTTCTGGGACCTGAGGCAGACTGTTCAGGCATATTCCCCTCCTCTTCCACATATTCTATTTCATTAAATGCTCACTAACACTCTGAGAAGTAGGTAGGTATCATTACCCCTTTTTGACAGTGATTTGAGAGCTTAAGTCAACTTGCCCAAGGATTTAAGGGACAGCAGGTAATAGAGCTGGGTTTGAACCTAGGTTGGTTTCACTTCAAAGCCCTCAAAGCCTAGGAAATCTCCACTCTACCAGTGTCATCCTTGGGTTAGTTATGAAGCTAGCTGATTCTTAGAGTTAAGGCCTCCGATCTAGGATCCATCTAGGTCCCATGTATATCCTGCTGCCTTGGTCAGGCCTTACTGCACAAGAGTCCCAGTGGTATAAATTGAGAATATCACCTATCATATTAAAAGCAATAGCGCTGCTACATAATCCCAGTAAAATTACCCAAATAAGAACTTTTTTTGAAAACCAGGCAAAACTGTCTCCTCTGATGAATTGTTACTTTGCCTTTTTTCTTATAATGAAAGCTACATATAATGGAAATTTCCAAGGAATTTCCTTGGCCAAAAATTATACTCAGTTACACCAACTGGGTTTGAATATTTGGTCCTTGGTTCCTTATCTTTTCTCTCTATTATCATTTTTAACCAACCTTATTGCACTTGTCTTATTTGGAAAGCTGTCACAAATCATCTTTGCAAGAATGGCATGGTATAAATAGACGGCAACATTAAAAAAGATAAATCACACCTGAAGCCATTAAAAAAAACTTTAGTGACCAGATCCCGTATTTTCTAGAGAACTTGTGATATAAATTTCCTGACATTCTGTCCACTCATGCACAAATAATTACATTCTGAGATGGAAAAGAGAAAGGAAGATGAGGAAAATAATGGATTACTGAGCTTCTGTTAGGTGCCAACTGAGGTTAAGTGCTTCATGTACATAATCCCATTTTACTCCTCACATCTTCACAGATGATAAAAGAGAATCTGAAATTCACTAAACCCATGAAACCCGTAAGTGCCAGAGTTGGTATTTTAAATTCAAGTATGTCTGGTTTCTAAGCTTATGCCCTTTCCTCTCTGCCAGCAGCCTCCTGATAGAGCCATGCTGAACTCAGGTTATTTCAGTAGGCCAGAGTATTCAATGTTTTTGAGCTTTGCTTATGGAAATAACTGTACAGGCTCTAATTTAAAGTAACTTTCCTAACAAACACATAGAGTTCAGAAAATTCTGCTCCTGCTGTATGTCTAGATTGCAGCAAATTTTTTGGAAAAAGAAATATCGGACTAGTATATATAACAAAAGATAGCAAACTCAAAATCTGTGATAGCATGGGGCTTGCAGTTTTTAAGTGGTACGTGCTTTTGGAGAACTTCACAACCAGCACCTCCATTTATATGTAACATACTTATCCTTAAATACAAAACCATGAAAACTTTATAGGGCTTCCACCCTTCTGACTTGATATTGTGTAAAGTGTGTGTTTACACCTATGTAGGACACATGAGCTGGATGAGATCCAATCATGGGTATAAAAGTACACCGAGCAGTGTGCCTTTTGTACTTATATAATATATTGACTTTGGGCTTGTGCTAGAGGAATTGTTCTTTGCCTCCAGCTCCTGAATTTACTACAGCTGCCAAACACTTCCAAAACCCCTCAGTCTCAATCCCAGGCCTGGAGAAATTCCACAGCCCTGGGAGATCAAGTTTCACATCAATATTTTGGTGGGCTCCTTGCCAACGTCTTATCAAGGAAAAATATAATTATAGGCGAGACTGCAGCAAGCTGATTCTATAATATTCTCCCCTCCTGTCTCAGCTGCTAAAATATAATGTAATAAAAGTGATATAAGATACTGCATCTGCCCTTTCCATAATTCTATTTTCATTTCAGTTCCATGGCTTGATAGAGGAAGACTCCAAGCCATGCCAGAGCTACTGATGCTTACTTAGCTCCCAAAACTCTAGCATTTGACTTAGGAAAGTTACAGCTTAAACTAGAACTCATGATAGAAAGAAAAGATGGCAGTAGGGGAGATGATCTGGGGTCTTGTAGCAAACACAACTTTTTTGGTTTTCTTCCTAGGACTGCTTTAATGGATAGCTCGACTACTACATCGTAAGTAAAATTAGCATAGGGACCTCAATAATTCATACACGTTGTTTATGGGTCCTTGGGGGCATATTCTTTATTACCATGTGTAGTACATTATAACACCAAGCCATGGTTTAGGAATAAGTTCTGTTGTTCATTCAGTTTGGGTTATACCAAGCTTTTACTTATGGCAGACACAGGAGGAAGGCATGATTCAATCTGTGGTATCTCAGAAACCATATGCTAACGCATTGGGGTTAAATAATACTTAGAACATACAAATGGCCAATAGGCACATGGAAAAGATGCTCAACATCACTAATTATTTGAGAAATGCAAATCAAAACTACAATGAGGTGAATGGTGAGAATGGCCATCATCAAAAAGTCTACAAATAATAAATGCTGGAGAGGGTGTGGAGAAAAAGGAACCCTCTTACACTGTTGGTGGGAATGAAAATTGGTGCAGCCACTACAGAGAACAGTATGGAGGTTCCTTAGAAAACTAAAAATAAACGATCTGGCAATCCCATTTCTGGGCATATATCTGGATAAAACTATAATTTGAAAAGATACAGGCACCCTATTGTTCCTAGCAGCACTATTTATAATAGCCAAGACATGGAAGCAACCTAAATGTCTATCAATGGATGACTAGATAAAAAAGATGTGGTATATAAATATAATGGAATACTACTCAGTCAGAAAAAAATTAAAAAATGCCATTTGCAGCAACATGGATGGACTTGAAAATTGTCAAATTAAGTGAAACCAGAAAGACGAAGAAAAATACTATATGATATCACTTATATGTGGAATCTAAAAAAATGACACAAATGAACTTATTTACAAAACAGAAACAGACTCACAGACATAGGAACCAAACTTACGGTTACCAGGGCAGAGAGGAGTGAGGGAAGGATAAACTGGAAGTTTGGGAATAGCAGATATAAACTACTAACTATAGAATAGTTAAAAAAAACAATGTCCTTCTGTATAGCACAGAGAGCTGTATTCAATGGCTTGTAGTAACTTGTAATAAAAAAGAATACGAAAAATATGTATATATTTATATGTGTAATTGAATCACTATGCTGTACACCAGAAATACAACATTGTAAATCAACTAAACTTCAATAAAAAAGGAAAAGTGGTACTTAGAGTCATTATTTTATTTTTTACCAGCTTTACTGAGATACAATTGCCACGTGACATTGTGTAAGTACAAGGTGTACAGCATGATGATTTGATATATATATATTGCAAAATAACCAAAATGAAGTTAACATATCCATTATCAGGTTTGAAACACAGGCTTTTTACGGCTGCTCATGGGTTACAGGACTAAGTCCAGATTCCTTAGTATAGCATCAAAGACATTTCTACCATCTTTCCTCACCCCAGCATACTTCCTTAGCCTTATCTCTCATTCCTCTCCATGATTATTTTGTTCTACCTAGCCTCATTCCTTCTTCAGTCCCTTCAAATGACTCCTATATTCTCATGCCTTTGCCATTTGTCCTGGCGTTTACTTTATCTTTTATGGGCCTCTCCTCCTTTCTCTGCCTGTGAGCATGCTCCACCACAAACTACACGGAAGATCTGCCCTGACTGCGCCATCCCTAATCCAAACTGAGCTAATTATTTCTCTCCTGGGTTCATAATCACCAACCTATTTCCCCACCTCCCCTTCCTCATTTACAAGAGTGCCTTTGGGTAAGATTCCATCTATCCATCTTTCATACGCTAAGCATCTACAATAGTCACTGGTATGCAGTTGGTGTTCGATAAATATTGGTTAATCAGCGATTTCACAAATTTGCTTCTAGGAAGACCACGTATTTCTTAAAACACAGTCCTTAAGAATTTGCTTGCTTAGTGCTACACTTAAGGGTTGTATTTCTTTACGAGTGAGATTTACCTTGTCTGTGATACTGGATTCAGCAGAAAGGGTTCAGTTTCACCACAGTTTCACCACTTTCTAGTGTGTGAATTTGGGATCATATTCCACCTGTCTGTAAAATGGAAAAAAAAAATTTGCCTTGCAGGAATATTATAGGGATAAAATACCCAGTATGTACTTGGTGCTCAACAAATGAGTTAATAGGATTCATCCTTGGGATGATAACATTGGGCCCCTAGCACTCACACAGAAAGCAGGCCCCCAAGAGGATGGGACGAGGACATTGGTTTTCATTGGGAAACTGAGAAGCTACTGACGGAGTACGGAAAACACTGACTGGGAGGGCACACCTGGACTGTGGGGGCTGTAGTGGGTGACTGAAGGCCAGAGGATGGCTAAGTAGATACAGAGAGTGGGACGGCCAAGGGGAAGAAAGAGATGGGGAGACAGAGGGTACCCAGGAAAGCTAAGAGTCCCAACACCTGATTCCTGGATGGCTCAGGGTTCTAAAAATATCAGCCAGCATTTACTGAAGACTACACTCTGTCAAGTGGTTTACAAACTCTCTCTTGCCCTCAGAAATACACTCCAAGCCTTTCTTTGAGGTGGAGCAACTGAAGCCCAGGGAGGTTATGCAACTTGCCCAAGGAGACAAGGTTAGTGTGTGACAACATCTGAACTCAAATTTAGACGTTAGTCTCTGAAAAGTCATGTTGCTTGCACCACACCAGCCTGCCTCCTAAAACCTGTGCAACTGGCAACTTCTCCAGCCATCATCCTTATCTATTTCCGTTAACTGACCAAATAACAGCATTCTATTTCTCAGTTAAGTTTTTACACTTAAAAAGGGGGTTTCATGTACATTAATTCTCATTTCAACATTTGAGAAAGGCCAGGCCAGTTTTTAACCCTGTTATACAAATAAGGAAGCAGGACTCAGCAACCAAGTGACTAAGAATTACATGTGACATATAAGTATATTCCCTAAGACACATGTTTATATACTGACACCACTAAATTGTAAACTCCCAGAGGTTATGGTCTGAGCCTGTCTGCTCAGCACTGCACCCTCTGCCTCGCGCCAGACCGGGCAAACAGGAAGCAAAGAACAGTAAGTTTTCCAAGTGAATGAATCTACACATAAACAAGGAAATGAATAAATGAATGAATGAACGACATATTCAAGGGAAAGGCACGAAGCTTTGGTTTGGGCCAGACCCTTGGGGAACATGATTAGAAAGACAGGCCACTGCCTATTTCAATGAGGGGTTTTAAGCACTGCTTTCATTTGAAGCACTGTATAACTTCCTGTGAGGAAAAAAAACAGTGATTTTTTTAAACACTTAAAAGTATAAGTTCTACATACTTGTAGCAGACACATTTTAGGGGACTGCTTGGGCCACTGTCTGCAAACTGGTCTCTTGTCTTCCCTTTGTACCCATGAAATTTCTCTTAATAAACTTAACACTTGAGCAAGTTTGGGGGGTTTCTATCTCTTGCAAAGAGCTTTAACTAGACATTCATGCTAACATAAAGGCTACAACTACAGGCCAGAACAGAGAAGGAACTGAGAACCTAAGGGCATCCATGGACGGGGGACACACTGCCATTTCTGAGGGGTATCTCTGTGTCTTGTATCCTTTTGAGCCAAATGACTTTTTCTGGAGTTACTCTATTAGTGTTTGCATGAACCCTGACAAACCTTTCCAGAAAATTTACAATTATTAAAATTATTCATCATCTGTGTGTTCAGCTAGCCAGTGATACTAGCCAGTGTCAACCATTCTTTTAGGGGAAAATGATACTAAAATTGGATGCAATACAGTGTAGGGATTAACACACGTGATTTAGAGCCAGGCTGCCTGGTCTCCTATCCCCAGTCTGTTATGCATACCTTCTGAGTATGTTTCCTAAGCCCTCCATGCTTCTTTTTCCTCATCTGTAAACATAGGATAATACCTATGCTATCAGGTTATTAGAAGGACCATCGAGCTAATATATGAAAAGTACTTGAAATTTAGAATGATCCTTGGTTTACAGTAAGAATCTAATAAATGCTGGTTATTTTTAAGTCACAATTCATGTCCTCAAGGTCACAGAACAGAGAAAGAGAGACAAATAGGAAAATAACTGATTATATCACACTGTGATCAGCGTTCTAATAGGTAGTTCTGGTGGTTAAACATATGCACTCAAGTAAGAGTCAGAGCTGACTACAGCCTGCTAAAAGACACACATATGCTCTCCCAGAAGTGAAAACTAACAAACTGGTTAACTGGCTACCTGACACCCAGGCAAGCACTTATGGAAAACAAGAATCAATTCTGCCTAGATATTCAGTTTCCTTCTCAAATTTTGCATGATCATCTTAATCAACGATGATCTTTTGCTCATTTATTGACTTGTAACACTTCTTTCACAGATGTGTTCTATTATTCGAATCTCTTACTGTTACTTAGTTAAAGTTTTCTAACATATATATATTGTCCTTACAGCTAGATTCTAAGTTACTTTAAAATAGGAAAATCATCTTAAACATCTTGGAACTTCCACAACCTAAAACCACGCTAAACAAAATTTGCTGAATGAATGAATGAGAAGCCAATCTCATTAGATTGGCAAGCAAGTTATAGTTCTTCCTAACATGTATTTTCCTAATTGGACTGCTTTGGAATTATTTGAACTCAAAATATACCTCTTTTCCCTTACGTGTCAATCTCTGGGTCAGGATATTTTGTAATGATTTTAATATTAGCCCAAAGGCACTCATATCAACAGACTATAATCCATTTGCCTAACAAAAGAAACATTAATATGTTGAAGCAAGAATTGGAAACTGGAGGTCTAATTGTTGGCTCTCCCTGCCTCATTCTGTGGCTTTGGAAACCCCTCCTTAGTATATGCATCTGTGAAATGGGAAGACAATTTCTGACATATTGCTGCCTTCCAGAGATAAGGGGGGAAACAATGCTTACATGGGCTGACTGACTTTCACTTCTGCAGAGTAAAGAGCCTAAGTTCCCCTGACTTGAGTTGGAGGGTCAGTTTCTAAATTCCCAAAATGAAAAGAGAAAAATATGCCCACAGTGTCTGACTCTACATGGGGTCATGAACAAATTTTTCAGTTCACTTCTTGGAGCAGGTCATTTAAGTCAAGAGTAACACAATCACACTATGACATCACGCCAAACACCCCTATGTCTAATTTCATGTATATTTCAGTTTAATTTTGTAAAATACAACACCAGAAGAACATAGGGTTTTGCCCAGTCAGTTATTATAGAAACAGGAGTATCACTGCTGTTTAGAAAAAAACTGCATGTAATTAAAAATGACCTACTGTGAAACTCAATTAAAAGTGAAGGATCAGTAATTTGAGGTTTTTATCAGCTTGTGCTAAGTTTTCTCTCTACTCTGAACCAAAAAACAAAACCAAAAACATTCCATGTTTGCTAAACCGATTTTAAATATATTTGTCAGCTCTTTTTTCTTCCCTTCTATTGGCAAAAAAAGGGGTTTTGAAAAAAAAATTTTTAACTCGCCTCAATTTTTTGTTCATGACTGACTTTGCATTTAAATCTAATAGCAAGCAACAGGTCATATTTCACTTAAATAATGGCAGGTAGCCCTATGTTAGAGACCTTGCTACATAAAAGTTCCACATGAGGAAAAATGCATTCTGGGAAATAATCAAACACCACCAAGAGGTCAAGTATATGGCAAGTGGAGCTCTGATCTACAAAACATTTCAATAGCCTTCATTCATTTACCAAGGTGGAGGGGATGAGTGGGACCATGCAGGGCCAATGTGTGGCTATGCATTCCTCAGGAGCAATATGCTAACAGTCAAATGCTTCTAAATCAATTTTTAACTAAAAGATAAGATGCCTGATTTAATTAAATATCCAATGTATAATAAGATGTATTTTGTTACTAAAAAAAAAACTCAAAACACACTATAACCATTTTTCTTAATTATTTAGCAACCAATCTCAAATTATTGCTCCCTTTTTTTCTTGAGGTAAAAGATTACATGCAGGAAAAATGCACACATCTTCAGTGCATAATTTGATGAGTTTTGATAAAAGAACCCATGCATATATAATCATTATCACAATTGGTACGGATTTCTATCACCCCAGAAAATTCCCTGTTGCCTCCTTCCAGTTAAGCCCTCCTCTCAAAGGTAACCACTATTGATTTCTATTAACATAGGTAAGATTTGCCTATTCTTGTATCTCATAGAACCATTTCGTATCTGACTTCCTTCACTCAACATAATGCTCGAGATTAATCCATGTTGTTGTAATACTGGTTCCTCTTTAAATTGCTAAGTAGTATTGCCTTGTAGGAATATATCACAGTTTGGTTCTCTATTCTACTGCTGATGGATGTGGGTGATTCCAAAATTAGGCAAGCCTGAATAAAATGGGTATGACAATTTCTGTGTATGCCTTTTTGTAGGTATTATGTTTCGATTCCTCTTGGGTGAATACAAAGATGTAGGATTACTGGGCCATAGGGTATGTATATGTTTGATTTTATAATAAACTATCAAACTTTTCCCAAAATGGTCGTACTGGTTCACACAGCCATCATCAAAAGATGATTCTGGTTGCCCCACATTCTTGCCAATTCTTGGTGTTGTCAAAGTCTTTAATTTTATCCATTCTACAGAGTATATAGTAAATTTTATATGGTTGTAATTTGCATTTCCCGGCAAGAATAACATTGTTCATTAGCCACTTGTGTTATCTTCCTCTGTGAAGTGTCTGTTCTTTCTGTGCATTAAAAAAACTGAGTTGCCCCTTATTACTGATTTGTGGAAGTTCTCTGTATATTCTGGATAAAAGGCTTTTGTCAGATATGTAATGGAAAAAAACACCTCCTAGTATGTGGCTTGCTTTTACATTTTCTTAATAATGTCTTCTGAAAAGATGAATTCTAAATGTTGATATAGTTTGTTATTTCCTTTTACATTTAATACTGCTTGTGTCCACCCTAGGAAAGTTTTGCCTACTTCAGGCTATAAAGATATTCAAGATTTTCTTCTATGTTGTTACTAGAAGCTTTGTATTTTCAGCTTTTAAGGTTGTGTCTATTATCGTTTTGAATTTTATTTTGTGCATAATGTGAGGCAGTGATTGATGTTTACTTTTTTCCTGTATATTTATCTAAGTGTTTCAGCATAACTGCTAAAAAGACTTGCCTTTCCCCATTGTATTCTCTCAGCAATTTTGTCAAAGGTCCATATATGTGTGTGGGTCTATTTCTGGTCTCAATTCTGTTTCATTCATCTATTTGCCCATCCTTGTACAAAACCCACACTGTCTTTATTACTGAAGCTTTATTTTAAGTCTTGAAATCAGGTAGCGTGTGAGTCCTGTTTAATCCTGTTCTTCTTTTTCAAAATTCTTTTGGCTCTTTTGGACGCTTTGCATTTTTATGTAAGTTTAACAATCAGCTTGATAGTATCTGCAAAGAAGCCTGCTACAATTTTAAATGGCATTGTGCTGAATGTGTAAATCAATCTGGGGAGAACTGTCGTCTTTAGTAATACTGGATCTTCCAATCCAAGCACATGGCATATTTTTTTCATTTATTTGGGCCTTACTTGATTTCTCAGAGCTATGCTTCTGGTTTTAAGTACACAGGTTTTGCACATATTCTGTTAAATGTATTCCTTATGTATTTCATATGTTTAAAGCTATCATAAAAAGTAATTTTTTTAAGTTCAGTTTCCAATTGTTCCTTGTATACAGAAATACAATTGATTTTTGCATATTGAGTTTAGTGTCATTTCCCTTCATCTTGAATAACTTCTTGTAGCATTTCTTATGTATAGGTCTGCTGGCATCAAATTCTCTCAGCTTTCATTTACCTGAATATATGGTTATTTTACTTTCATTTATAAAACATATTTTTGTTGGATACAGAACTATATGTGGACTTGTTTTCCTTTAAAGGAAACTTTAAAAATTTAAAGTCTTTTAAAGGACTTTAAGGATATTTACACATTTTCTTCAGTATCAGATTATTTTAACGCTACTATAAAAATTATTACAAACAGTGGCTTAAAACAACACAAATTCACTTCACAGTTCTTTAGGTCAGAAGTTTGAGTACAGCATGGATTAGCTGTTCCTCTGCTTAGCAACTCACAAGACTGAAAGCCAGGCATTGACACAGCTTCACTCCCTCTGGAGATGTTAGAGGAGAGTCTGTTTCCTTGTTCATTCAGGTCATTGGCACAATTCAGTTCCTTGCAAAGTCCAAGGTCCTTTGTCCCTTGCTGACTATCACTTGAGGGCCATTCTCAGCTTTTCGAAGTCACTGCTTTCCTTGGTTTGTAGCCCCCTTACTCCACTTTCAAAGCCAGCAACAGTGCGGGTTCAAGTCTTCTACACTTCAAATCTTCCTTGCCACTTTTCCTATATTTCTCTGACTCCAGTTTTTCTAAAATTAGAAAAACTTTTCTAATTTTAAGGGCTTGTATGATTAGAGTGGGTTAACCTGGATAAGCCAGGCTACTCTCTCCTTCTGAAGGCCCATACCCTTAATCAATGTCTGCAAAGTCCCATTTTCCATGTAAGGTAATATTCACAGGTTCAGGTAAGCAGGATAGGAACATCCTGGGGTAGGGTTTCTTATTCTGCCAACCACAGCCTCCTTTCTGGTGGAAACTCAGCTTTCGTTTCAATAGTTGTTCTCAGTGTAGAAAGGCAAATCACAACAAATGCAGTTCTTTTTAAAGGTCAAATCCTTTTCAGTTTCTGCCAGCTTTTTGTCTCTCTCCATTGTCTCCAAATTGTATTTTTTAAAAAAATATTTGTTGCAATTTGTATAGTTACCTTTGGGAGACTCAGCTAGTACCAAAACTGGAAATTTCTCCTTCCCTTGCTTTGTTTTTAAAGTTGGAGAAATACTATTGTTATAGTTCATAGTAGTGAAATGAACGATACTAGCAAGGTGATTCGTATTATTTTATATTTAAAGAAATCCATTCCAAAGATCACTAGGCTGAGGTCACATAAATAGTATAAAATGGAAAGAAAAGTTTCCAAGTGATTAAGAATAGAATAAGCTTCAATCCCACCTCTTTCATTATGAATTGCATGACTAAAGGCACATAACTCATATTCCTTGATCCTATTTCTTTATTTGTAAAGTGTCGATAATAAAGTTACAGATATGCATTAAATAAAATTATACTCAGTAAAAGCACTCATCATAGAGCTGATGAGCATAACATAAAAACTGACACTGACATTGACAAATCACTGACCTCATGTTTTGCATTGTGAGATGGGCTTTACATCAATCATCTCATCTAAATCTCACAAGTAGCCCTCAAGGTGTCCGTTTTACATAGAAGGAAACAGAGGCTCAACAAGACTAAATAACATGACCAACGCCCTAGGCTGGTAAGTGGCGGAACCAGGTATGCCCTCTGCTCTATTGGGGAGGCATCACAGAAAACAAAAACAGTTTTATTCACTCCTTCCAAAGCCGACTGTATCCTGTTTTCCAGGCACTGAGAGTCAGAGAAAATTCAGAGCTGGAGTCTGTCCTCAAGACGTTTACCTCCTCGCAGAAGCAACTGAGTAAATCCACAATAATTGCAAACATTGTGTCCACGGCTTTGATGAAATTGCTGATTCTGAGGACGCAGAGGAGTGCTTTACCCTGCCTGGGGGTGGAAGTAAAAGGGGTCCCTCCTTCCTGAGGAGGGATCAGGCTGCATGCTGAAGTAAGTAGTCTGGAGAAGCAGGGGGCTAAATGCCTTCTAACAGGCTTTCAGCCAAACCCTGGTTACACATAAGAAACACCCAGAACGGGGGAGCTTTTAAAAAGTACAGATGTCTGGGCTTCCTTTGAGCAGTTGAATCAGAGTCTCTGGGAGTATGACCCAGAGATCAGTATTTTTAAAAGCTCTCCAAGAACCTCTACTATGCATCCAAGATTGAGAATAGTTGCTTGCTCTAATTGACGGTTAAAATACACTGTTAGATATAATGATCACATAATTTGCCTGGAGGCTATTAACAGTATTTCCTAAATTTCCCTGGTGACTGCACATTTGGGAGAAAAAAAGATCAACATGTGAGGCCCCCTCCCTTGAAGATTCTGTTTCAGTAGTCAAGTAAATTTGAGATACAAGGTAAATACTTCTCAAAGTGTCTTCCGGGGATGTACCAGCATGGCCTGAGAACTTGTTAAAAGTGTGAATTCATGGCTCCACCCCAGAACCACTGAAGGAGGGATTTTCGAGTGTTGCCCAGTAATCTGTGCTTTAAAAACTCCCATGTGATTCTGACACACACCTAAAATTTGGGAACCACTGGTTCGAGAGCTGCGTCAGGTCAAAGTCACGTGATCGATCTGCATAAAACAAGATGCTTTACCCTATATGCTACTGCAGACTATACTTTCAATCCAGGCCTTTGGTCAAAGTCAGGGTGAGTGAATCAGTGTCCCTCACTACTACTCTGAAAAACAGAAGTCCATGCTTTGGTGGGTGGTGGCCAGAAGCAGCTCACGCTCATGTAAATATCATTAAAAACACTCTTTCCGTTAAAGACTGAGCTATTAGAGTGACTGTCATTAAAAAAAAAATCAATCATCCTTGCAGAAAGTTGTACGTGGAGCACTTTCAAGGAACTTTAAGACAGTGGGAGAGGCTATGGTTGGGGTGGGGGTGGGGGAGTAGACAAGCAACAACAGATACGATTTTTGTTTTCAAACTGAGAGTGAAAAATGGGTTCCCAGGATACACATTTTCAGGCTTTGCACAGAAGCCTTGTGTTGCTCCAGGAACGTTTTAAAAGTACCCAGAGGGAACATCTTGGCATAGCATTTTCTGTTATCCATCTGAGTACCTCAGGTGAAGCCATGTGCACACTCCAAGGTACTGGCAGGCAACAGGAATTCAGGTTCAAGTCCAAGGCCAGTGCTCAAGGCCACCACTCTGCAGCCATTTCCTGTGACTCCTGCTCTCACTTCAAGTTTTCTTCCCTTTAAATCCTCTTATACGCAATGGTGTGGCCTTTTAATTCCCATGCAATAAAGGATATGAAATCAGCTCAAGGACTTTTACTCTAGCAAATGCCAAGATGAACACGGTTGTGTTTTTAGACACATGAGGTGGTTTTAATTTCATGCACAGAAAGTCATCATCTGTCCTGCTCTCCAGAGGCCAAACTGGTCAACATTGCTTGGAACCACCTTACAGGTTAAAGTTCAAATTTCTCAGTTTGTCCTTCAAGACCCTCCAGATGGAAGCTAAGCGGTACCACCAGCCTCATCTTCACCACTGCCCCTCATTTACAGTCAGTGGTTGGCCATTACCTGCACACTGCACATTCTCTGATTCTACTAGGATGTGAACCTCATGGGAGCTGGGACTTGGTTTAATGCTGTTTTGTATCACTGTTTCAATAAATAAGTCATTCTCTGTGCCTTTCTCCGTTCTATTCTGTCTTTGGAATGTTCTCTGCTCATTCGCCCACTTGACAAATGCCTTCTTGGCCATCAGGTCGCATTTCTAGCCACTTCCCACCCACTGGAGGCAGAGGGAGCTCTTTATTATAGCTGTGTAATAAGTGTATACATTTCAATCGCCCCCACCAGACTGTGAGGGTCTGAGGCAGGGACCAACTCTTTATTAATATGGTACCTACAGGGAATGTTTTCAGCATGGGATCCCAATAGGATTCTATGGTCTATGGTCTTCCAGGAACTTTGGGCCAATTCTTTACTGCCTATGGTGTTTAGCAATCAGATCTCGGGAAACACTGAGATTAGAGATCCACACGGAGTAAGCATGGGGGAGCTCGGTTGGGTCTGCAGTGATGGGAAACACAGGAGCTACCATTTTGAAAGCATCTATTATTTCCAAGCACCGTAACAGCCACTGTACTTGTTACCTCGTGTCATTAGATAGTCTGGCTTGGTAAACACACTGACATGCTACTTGACTCCACTAGCTCCGAAAGAAGAGAATAATAAAACCATACCATTCTGGGGGATTGTGCCTTTAAGTATGTATTTTACTATGTATGAAAGAGAAACATTTTCCTGACTCTTACAAAAGTAATTTACAGTAAAATTTCACTAATTTAGACTCATGGGAAAGTCATTTTGAATTAATGAAAATATGAATTAAAGAATATTCCTAAAATATATACAGATAACAAAGACTTCTCTGAAATCATACTATTCATTTAGAAAAAAAAAAGATGTATAATTAGCATACTAAAGAGTCCTCAAAAAAAGAAAGGTTTAGGCCCTTGTGTTACCAAGCTTGCCTACGTTAACAGCACCAAATGTGTTTGGAAGTAGTTTATTCCCTCAATGTGGGTAAACAACCTTCTGGTATATATATATTTTTATAATTGTGGGGTTTTTTCAGAAAATCCTTTGCTTAACGGATAGGAAAGATAAATTTGAGCCTGTATCCTTCGGGAAGGATTACTCATGCCAATTATCAACTGAGGTTTTGCTATTTTAATATCACATGACAAACAACCCTGGGCATAGTATAGAGGAAATGAAATAGACGTTTCCAATGTTCAAGGGCTTACAAGGTTTTCTTATTTTAAAAAAGTAGCTTTGTCAAAATTCTGCTTCTTGAGGCCCCTCAGGGCCTGCTGGGGGAAGGGACAGAAGTAGGGGAAGTGGGCCAAGGTCCAGACCCCTTCCCACCATCACTTCAAAGAACCCCAGGTTCATGTTGCTTCACAAACAAATTGGGTTCCATGTGAGACTGCCTTTGAACCAAGTATTCTATAACAGAAAAGAAAAAAAAAGTTTGAAAGCCACTGTTTTACAACAGTGACAGACATGTAGAGGACATCTAAACAGGAAAATAAAAATATTAAAGTGATACTTAAATAGACTCTGAAAGATTTACATTTCCCTCAGGCCCAAGTTAAATCCATTTTATTAGTGTGGAGCAAGGTAGCTGTCTAACTGGGTAGAGAGCTGTGGGGAGAGAGCTGTCACCTCCCCAGGATCTACCTGAGAAGGCCTCACAGAGGAAGGAAGAACAGAAAGCCTAGAGGGTGAAAGGAAGAAAGCCTGGCAGGGGGTGGGAGAGGAAAGCAGGGTACTCCAAGCCCAGGCGAAAATTGCAAACGGACTCCATGATGACTAAAAAGTGAAATCTTGCTGCTAAATCCATTCATGGTCATAAAAATGTCACCATGCTCCTCATTAGGTAGGATTGTTCTTTACTCTCTTTGGTTTCAGCAGTGTCAGCTTTTTCACACTCTCATTACTGCCTTTCTCTCTTCTCCCCTCCCCACCCTAGGAAAACATGTTTTTAATTTTATTGTTTTCTATTATTTATTTTTTAATTGAATACAGTTGATATATGATATTATGTAAGTTGCAGGTATAAAATATAGTGATTCACAATTTTTAAAAATTACATTCCATTAATAATTATATAAATAAAAATATATATTCCATTAATAATTATAAAATATTGGCTATATTCCTCATTTTGTACAATATATCCTTGTAGCTTATTTTATACATAACAGTTTCTCCCTCTTAATTCCTTCCCACTATATTGCCCCTCCCCTTATCCCCTCTCCACTGGTAACCACTAGTTTGCTCTTTATATCTGTGTCTGCTTCTTTTTTGTTATACTCACTAGTTGCAGGTTTTAGATTCCACATATAAGTGGTATCATATAGTATTTGTCTTTCTCTGTCTGACATATTTCATTTAGCATAATACCCTACTAGTCTACTCATGTTTGCTGCAAATGGCAAAACTTCATTCCTTTTTATGGCTGAGTAGTATTTCACATATACCACATGGTCTTTATCCATTCATCTGTTGATTGACACGTTTGCTTCCATATCTTGGCAACTATAGATAATGCTGCTATAAACATTAGGGTTTGAGTACCTTTTGGATTAGTGTTTTTATATTTTTCACATATATACCAGGAGTGGAACTGCTGGGTCATATGGTAGTTATATTTTTAGTTTTTTGAGAAAACTTTCATACTGTTTTCCACAGTGGCTGCATCAATTTACATTTTCACCAACAGCATATGAGAGTTCCCTTTCACCCACATCCTTGCCAACATTTGTTGTTTGTGTCCTTTTTAATGATAGCCATTCTGACAGGAATGAGGTGATTATCTCGTTGTGGTTTTGATCTGCATTTCCCTGATGATTAGCTATGTTGAGCATCTTTTCATGTGTTTGTTGGCCATATGCATTTCCTTTTTGGAAAAATATCTATTCAGTTCTTCTGCTCATTTTTCAATTGAGTTTTTGGGTTTTTTTTGACATTTAGTTGTATGAGCTATTTTTATATGTTGGATATTAATCCCTTATCAGTCATATTATTTGCAAATATTTTCTCCCATTCAGTAGGTTGTCTTTTCATTTTGTCGATGGTTTCCTTTGCTGTGCAAAAGCTTTTAAGTTTAATTAGGTCTGATTGTTTATGTTTGCTTTTATTTCCTTTGCTTCAGGAGACAGATCCAAAAAAAATATTGCTGCGATTTACGTCAAAAAGTGTTCTGGCTATGTTTTCCTCCAGGAGTTTTAAGGTTTCCGGTCTTGTATGTAGGTCTTTAATCCATTTTGAGTTTATTTTTGTATATGGTGTTAGAGAGGGTTCTAATTTCATTTTATTCCTGCCTTTCTTGAGCTCTCTCTTCCTCTCTGGACCTTTGCTGTCCTTGTTGCTCCCTTTCCCTTAGGGGTCTCTTGCACCCTCACTGGATGTTTCAGCAAGTACAGAGAGAAACCTGCTCAAGGTGACTGTTGACCGGGGTAGCTACAGAAGCCCCTGGAAGGGATCAGGGTTGAGCTGAGTGGAATGGAACAGCCCATGCTCCCCGTCCCCTGTGGAGGAGGCTGGGGGAAAGGGGAGGCAGGTGTTATGGAAAGAAGACCTGTATCATTCCCTGGGGGAGGCCGGAAATCAGGGATGCTCCACCTCCTGAGACAAGTGACAGTCTAGAGGAAGGTATTTAAGGAAAACAATTCAACCGGAGGTGGGAAACTAGGCAACTCTCTCAAAAGAAAAAAGGAACAAGGCTTTTTAGCTTCAGTTTTTCATTTTGAACATGAACAGTCCTTAATCGTTTCTTGATTCCTTTTCATGTTAAACCCGCTATTCAGCATCTACTTCATTATTTTGTTTTAAATTAGTGCCTACTGCCTTCCTAGATGATGCCAGACACTTTCCATACTCTGTCCTTTTTAACTGTTTGAGGATATTTGATGAATGGAATAGACAAAAGTGTGAGTTTCTGTGGATTTTTCCTTATGTATTAAATCACCCTTAATAATCGATCTTTCTGTCATGGGAATGATAATCAGATAATTGCATGCCCAAGACACCTCATTAACTCAGATCTATTTCCTTAATGTACACAACACACACTCAATCCAAAAGTGGGAACCAAAATACAAAAATCTTTGATAAGCTGTTAAAGTTAAAAATTAAATTGCCCCTTTTTCAAAGAATATTCTCTCATAAACATTGCAAGTTTAAGATTAAAGAGACGTCTAAAAATCTAAGCCATTTTAATCATTAGTAAGAAACTTGATACAAAGGCACTAAAAGACAGTATGAGTAAAAGTGGTTATTAGACTGTTACATATACAGTTAACTCTTACCAGCCTCAAGCAAGGAAAAGGGTTTAAATCATACAGTTTTAACACAGAGACAAGACCTAAACATACAGAAAAAAGGAGAACTAATTCGGCATTCATATATCTTAATAGAAACCCATGTAATTAAGGGCTAAGTGGTATGGCTCTCAAATTTTTTCTGCCCCAACATACTAAAAAATATATAAAATATTTTCATCAGTAGCAGTGGCATTGCCTCAAGATAACAGGACCCTGGTTGGGTGGGATGGAGAGTATTATCTTGGAAAAGCATCACTGTCTCATTACAGTCTGAAAATGATCCCACAGGCAGCCTGATGGTCCCCATCACCTGGCTGAGCTCCCTCTGCCTTTGCCCAAAGAATATCCTCTGTTCTAGCATGGAGAGTTGCTGGAATGGCTCAAGTACGACAGGAACTCAGAAAGGTAGAGGTCACACAGTATCAGAACTTTCTGACAAGCTCTAATGAAATGATACTTCTACCGAACCTTCAAAGATGGTATAGCCTTAACTCTGCAAATGAACACAATCGTCCACACTTTTCCTCTGGAATATAATCTGAGGCCTCTACCATAGTGTGTCTGCAGTTTAGAGGACTTGTCAGTAGCACAGAAAAAGAAACATTTTCCCCATATGTGGAATATGAAGCAGTTAAAACTTAAATAATTTATATTTCTAAAAATAATGCATGCATACCATTAAAAAAGACAAAACATGCTCCAAGATTTGAAAACAAGCCAGCAGACTCTAGAACAGAGTTTCTCTTCATCCTCCAATCCCTCTAAATAAGGCAACCACTTTTTATTTTTAAGTAATGTCTTCTGCTATTTGCACTGTTTTTCTAAATGGCAAGGATGTTTTGCAATAAATTGATTTATCAAAGTAATACATAGTCACTTCTGATCATGTTAGATGAGGATTTTAGTTATTTTTACACTTCTTTTTCATTATTCTAATAAACTGCATTTCATCAATTCTAAGTGGCACTGTTTTCATACATTTTAATATCTCTGAAATTGATAGGCACTTTATGACAAATATCTTTTTTCTCTCTTACGAGTACCTAAGATAATGGTGTATCTTATAATTAAAAGTAACTTGGATTGATAAAATAATTTTGTATTATATCCATATTCCATATTTCATTATTGTGACTACAAAAAGAGTGTTTACTGCAGAGATAACTAGTGACTTGATTACAGTTTTCTTCTATAATTTTCCACATTCACTGAAGTAATTGTCCAGTTTTTGTTGTTAATAATTTTGTAACCTACAGCTAATTCATCTCAAACATCTGTAAGATGCCTATCAGTATAATTTCCTACATAGCCCCAAACTATCAAGTAATCCTTAGCTTAATTTTTTTGTAAACTTCCCTCTTGGAACCCTGCGTACTTCTGCTCTAATCTGGGCTGGGTCCTCTAGGCTTGCTATTCATCTGTCATCCTGGAACTTCTCTCTGCCTTCACCTTAAAAGTTTCCTTCACCTGTCTTGTTTTGTGGTCCACATCCACTAATAGCTTCCAGAGAAATCATTTTCATTTAGAATTTTGAAAGCATTGTTCTACTGTCTTCTAGTTTCTAATGTTGCTGATGAGAAGGCTGATCTAATTCTGATTCCTACTTTTTTGCAATATTTTAGGATTGCCCCAATTTCCCTGGGATTTTGAAATTTCACCAGAGTATGCTTTGGTGTGGATTTTTTTTTTTTCATTTTACAGGTTCCAGATTTGTGTTACTCTCTGGCTCTTCCTGGCCTGACTCTGGGTCCCCAGACCTATTTTTGCAGGTTCCAGTTATCTATGACCCTTGAAGATTCTCAGTCAGGCTCTGCTTCACCACTCAGCTTTGTCAGCCTCACCTTTCAGCCAATTTTGAAGCAAGCTAAGAATTCCACGTTTGAAAATAGTGAGTGTGTACCTACCCCCATCCCATGGCTGTCTTGCACAGAGAGAACAGGGGACTAAGAATTATCTCAGATTCCTGAGTTTTGTCCCTGAGATTCCTCTTCTCATCTGGGGAGTCCAGACCTCCTAGAGTTCAATCCTCAGCAATAAAAAGGACTATTAATGCCTTTATCTACTCAGCAATATTAACTGCCATCCCAACTGACAAGATTAGTAGTTGTTTCATGGCTTTTGGTTAAAACCTAACTCTTTCAAGACATACACCATGTGCTTTTTATTCAAGTCATTTTCTCAACCGATGCAGATGATACAGATAGACACTGAGGAGGAAAAAGCTCAGATGTATACAGCAAAAACTACAAGGCAGAACAGTGTGGCCACTCAGAGGCCAGCACTGGGATCAAACTTCCTGGGTTTGAATTCCAGCTCTCAGGTTTACTAGCTGCAGGATATTGTGAAACTTACCTAACTCTTCTAAACCTCAGTTTCCTCATCTGTAAAACAGTAACAACCATGCTGCTTATATCATGCAGTTATTGTGTGCATTAAATGAGGTAAGTCTACATGCTGCCTAGCAGAAACTACAGCTATAACTATTGTCTTCGACTGGCACTAATTACGAGACTGAGCAAATTGCTTACCCCAAGTCTTATTTTTTCATTTGGAGAATGAGCCAACACTTAGAGGGCTTGCTGCATTGGGTGATTCTGAAGAACAAATGGTTAAATGGTCATAAAGCACTGGTCAGCACCTGCACACTAAGTAAGTACTTAATAAAAGTTAGCTACACACACACACACACACTCTCTCTCACACACACACACACACACACACGTGCGACTCTTTAGTCAAATATTTTGAGCTGACCTACCCGGGCCAGACATTGTACCTCTGATTCAAAATTCAGTGCCTTGTACTCCATGGTTACTGCTACTGGATTCAGAACATCTCCCTCCACCATTTTTTTAGGGGGGGGCATGATTCCTTTCATCATCTGATTTTGTTTTCTCGTGTTCCTTTCAATTAAAAGAGAAGGATCTGTTCTCTCGAGGATTCATGGGCCATATTGCCATATTTCTTTATTTTTACACTGTGCTGGCCTTTGACACTTTTGGTATTTGGTCTCTCCTTTCCTGCATGTAAGTACTTGCTGTTCTCCATCGCTCTCCTTTAATTCTAGTCTCTCAGGAGTTTACTTTTTATTCTAATCACTGCCCTCATCCCACTTGATAAAAGCCACTTTCTTCCCTCCCCTGGGAATATATCTTAGCACAGTGAACCTGTGCCTGGTTGTAGTAGACTCTGATTGAGAAACAATGGGTTAGCTGAATGGAGACTAATTCAAACCTGCAGGTCTGTTTTTATGATGCTACTTCATCATGCCCTGTTAGAGAAAAAGGTAAAATAGGAAGTGGAACTGAATGATAAATGCTGCCAATAAAACAATAGCCTCAAGTCCCCTGCTCCAAAAGGATACCAAATGACCCACAAAAGACTTTTACCTAGGTTCAAAGAGTTCCCATTTCTGAAATGCTAGGTACAATATTTTTTAACAGAGTAAATAGAGCCCAAGAGATAGTAAGTCATTTAAACACTTCTTCCCCTTCCCCTTCAGTTAAGAGGAGCCAACTTAATATATTTTTCTTCCAATTGAGCCCAGGGGACCCTATTCACTACTGGGGGGCTATAAAAGGTATTTTGGAGTCTAACCAAGAGCAGAAGACAGATGGCAGGTTCTGCTGCAATCACAGGTTCATCTGAGGGGTGCTTATTAAGCCCATGCCCTCTTCCAGAGCCTCTGACACACATCCCTTTTGAATTTGACCCCTTTAATTTTCGTGTGGCAACTTGCAGCTCATGCTGCCTTGGGGCCAGTTATAATAAGTTCATGTCTGAGATTACACATCTGATATTTATAAAAACACAAATACTCCAGAACTTTCTCCAGGCAGGAAATGACAAATCTTGGGTAAGCTATTTTCAGGACTTAAAAAAAAAAAAAAGAAAAAAGAAGTTGGTGATGAACTAACCATTGAGAGTAAAACGATGTTGCCTTACTGCATATTGAAACCAGTCCCTTGTAACAGAAATGCCAAAAGCCATTATCCATACAATCTAATACAGTGCAGTAAGTCCTTGGCAATCCCCAGTAATCTGCAGCATTACACAGGACTGCACCGGACGGGACATGAGATAATATGGGGCTGACTTAATTAGACTTGGGGATGCCGGGGTATTGTGACTCTGTAAGTCCAACTTCGTTATTTCTCAATGAATTTCAGTTGGAAAGTATGATCTCAGATGATAACATTTCCTTAACTTTTATGTACCTCCTTTGATTACATCAGAGGAGCATGGTAGTGACGGTGGTGGTAGAAGTGGCCAGTGGCAGTTCTGGTATGGTTTCTTTTAAAAAGTACTCAACTTTAGTGTTTGCCAGAAAGTATTATTTAAGCCCCTAAGATACAAAGTCCCCCAAGGCAATGCTGCTTTTTTTAGTGTTAAAAGCAGAGATTCTTAATCACATTTACCTCTAGTATGAATGAAGAGAAACAAAGAGAGCTTCACTGTGATATCTTGGTATGGGATGATCTTTTGTAAAATGCTCAGTCTTGGCTCTGTAAAGCCATGCTATTCAGAACCAGCTATTCCAGCAAAAGGTTTTAAGTTGATAAAATATATGACTAAGAACCATAATTCCTTGTGCTATTATTTTTTAAAGCCATTTACATTGAATTGGTTTTTTCTATTTTTATTTTGAAGATTTCAAACACATAGAAAAGTTAAATGATACAGCACATTAAAATTTTGCCATAAGTACTCTATTTATATGAATATGCATCCATGTATTGATATATATCAAATATATAAAAATACACATTAAATACCATTATCACACCTAATGCAAATGATAATAATTCCATAATTTCATCTAATATCTACCTCAAATTTTTCTTATTATCCAAATACTTGTTTGTTTTTATGTAGCTTGTTTATCTGAACCAGAATCCAAAGTTCATGTTTTGCATTTGGTTGTTACATTCCTACAGTTTCTTTTAATTTAGAACAGTCCTCACAGATGTTTTGTTTATTTGTTTGGTTTTTAAGGATCTTGACTTTCTCAGGGGACCGACGTAGATGTCTTTTAGACATCTACTTTCATATTTTCATATTTTGTCTGATTGTTTCCTTGAAATAAATATCATTCAGCTTATTTCTTTATTTCCTGAATTTTCTGTCAGTGAGAAGTTAGGTCTAAAGGTTTGTTTAGATGTAAAGTCAAAATTTTTTGGCTAGGATACTTCACCACTTTGGAATTTAACTTTATATTGTATCATTATCAGGGGACACAAAATGTCAAGTTGGCCCACTAAACGTGATGCTAAGTTTAATCATTTAATTAAGGTGCTAAATAACAGATCTCCCTATGGGAAGTACATTTCTCCTTTTTGTTATTATATTTGAAAAATCTGTATCTATTTTGATGTTACTTAATATATTGTAGCATAAGTCATTATAGGTTCATCTTGCTCAAGAATTTTTAACCTCAGATCCATGCATATGCTTAGAGGATATATATGAACTCTTTAAAATTGCTTGCAAAATGTAATGTATATGCTTATGCCTAGGGGAGATGAAATTCATGCAATTTTCCAAGGAGATGAAGACACAAAAGTGCCTAAGAAAAATGGTTGCAGGTCAATGTCTTCATCCTTGAATTATATATTAATGCCACCCATTTTGCCTTCTCCTTACTTTGGCAAGCTGGTGCTCCCTACACTGGGACCTCTCAATAATAAAGCTGATGATTCACTGACACATGGCCTTAATGCCACAATTAATGAACTCATGACTTTTGGACCATAAAGCTGCATGACCCATTCCTATCGTGACCATAATATATAATACAGCATATAGGTTGATACTTTATAAAGACATTTAAAAAGCTGCATTGAAACAGAAACATGACATGCCTGTATAACGAGGGAGAAATGGAGGAGGGAGGGTATGAGAAGAGGGAAGACAGGAGAGAATCAGCCAAAGACTGTGATCTAAGCTGATCTTGGTAGTGATAAAAGGAAGGGAGAAGTAGAGAAGGCAGAAGGAGGGAGGGGGAGGAGGGAAGAGAAGGGCATAGAATAGACATCTATGGAATATAAGCAAATGAGACGCAGCATGGCAGGCCTTCCTCCCCCTCTTCCAACCCATGGGGATGCCAATAAAACATCTGTTTAGTCAGCCTCCTCCTATTGTTAGCTTTCCATTGTGTCTTATTTATCATGTGACTTCACTGCTGCAAAGTTCTGCTCTTGGGATGTGGGGGTAGGGGATGCAGAGCTTAGTTCAGATTCCCCTCTGGATCCCAATGAATGTTCCTTGCAGGCTTCACTAGAAAGGCTTCAAACATTCCCACAGCCCTCTCCCTTCTCAACAAGTCCAAGATGGGCCCGCCTTCCAAAAGGTACCATGAGGCAGAGTCACCACCAGGTTATGTGGCTCCTTTATGCAAATATGGAGAAAGATGACCAATCAGGGCTGGTGAACTGGACAAAGGACCCTACCCTGGGCACACAGTCCTACTGGCTCTCAGCTTGGCCACCAGAGCCCAGAAGGATCTTGGCTCTCCTTATCCCAGTAGCTGGGCACCATTACTCTTATTTTTAGCACACGGAACAAAAGACCACAATAATAGACTCAGGGAAAACAATTCAAAAAAGAACTTCCCTCCCCTTCTGTTTCCAATATTAGAGGAAACCTGAAGAATCCAAGTTTATAAACATACTAGTGTTAAGTATCCCACTCCACTAATAAAGTGGATTCTTTTTGAACTTTAAGAAAAACCACTCCACATCAACCTGGGATTCAGATGATTTTTGGCGTGAAATTTCAGGTTGGCAATTACAGGTATTTCATTCATATTGGTTCATTTATCCCCAATAATGCCTCTGTGTTTTATAATGAAAACCTCAGCACAGGAACTCTTTCCGTAAGCCCATGCAGCTGGATGACAACTTAGATTCATGGTTCTGAGTCTGGTAACTGATTTTTCCTATTAGCTTTAAGGAAATATTTTCCCCGTTATTTCAAGTTTAATACAGTGTAATAAGGCTATTACAATATATCACCTTCTTCTCCACTCTACCCCCACCCCATTTTTGGCCGATTAGAAGCACCATATTCCTTACTTAGTACCTGCAAAGCCGTCAGTTGCATAGCCTATAGAAGCAACTCATGCAGTGTCTAGAACTAAGACCCACTCTTTGGGCAGAAGGTAATGCATCCTGATAATAACTAGTTAAGCAGAAGTTTATTTTCCTTTCTTTAAGGGCCAGGGCCCATATTACAATCCTGCAGAGGGAGAAAATGACTGAAGATCACATGAGGTTCTCAGTATCTGATTTTTCCCACCATTTTTTCTTTGCTTACACTGGCACAGCCTGAGACAAACTGTGAGGACAGAGAGATCATCTGCTTAGCCATGGAGTTTTTTACGTGTGAATTTCATGAGCCAGGAACCTGGGGTCCCCTTGTTAACAAGTGCCCCACTGCACTGGGCTGGCCCAGGCAATCTTCTTTTTAAGATAATGGCATCTGTCTAATCAGTTAACATGATTTTACAAGTTAATCAGTCCCTAGTTAAATACATCTGCCTCCACTGTGGCAGACACTACAGGTTTCCTCAACAAGGAGACTGTGAACTACAGCCTGTGGACCAAGTCTAGCTTATGGCTTGTTCTTTAAATAAAGTTTTATAGAACAGCTGTTCATTTACAAACTTACAAACTGCAGCTGTTTTTATACTACAATAATAGGAATGAGTAGCTGTGTCAGGGATTGTATCATATGGCCTATAAAACCCAAAATATCTACTTTCTGGCCCTTTACAGAAAAAATCTGCCAACCAATCCTGGCCCATGTAAGGGCTATTCCTTCCTTCCTTTTTGGTATACAGAACCCAAGCTATCTGGCATTTTGTTACTAACAGCTGATTCCATCCTCACTGGTATATCCTCCCAATGAATATATCTGGGCCCCACCTGCCATATCCCCACTCAAAGGAGTGACTGCAGTGGTAGAAACTGTACACATCTTCTAAGGCTAGTGTGTTAACATGACCATAATAACCTGCCTACCTGCTGACCGTGCAGACCTTTGAACCTATCCACTGTGAGTGTGATCTGGTCCCAGTTTCTGGATGCCATTTGTATCTCACAGACTAAGAATCCAAGGAATAGTCATTTCCTTTTGTCATCTTTTTGTAGAGTGATGAAGTGGGGTCAGAAAAACCTGAATTCTATTCCAGGCTCAATAACTTTCTGGCTGTGTGACCTTCAGATAGGTATTAACCTTACAGCGCACAGTATGCTCATCCTTAGAGAAAGTGCTTGGTACACAGTTGTGCCACCTTTGAGAACGGATGTGAAGGAGGAAGGAATCAACTTTTTACAAAGTTTCTGAGAGAAAAATGAGAAAAGTTAGGAGGGAAAGTCTGGCACTTAGTTCTTCCCCAATAAATACACTTTGTCTTCTTTTCCTAGCTGGTTATACTTTAATCCTGACGCCTTCAATTCCTCAACAACCATGACTGGCCTTGAATCCTTAAGACTGAGAACCTGTCTGCTACCCTAAAGTCCTATTAACTGTTTTGCTGACCATTTGATCATATGGCTATGTATCCTATTTCCTTCCAGGAACTCTAGCTGGTCATTGAAATCCAGATCTTTTTTTTTTTGGATAAATAGCCCATTTATCAAATGACTAGCTCCTGACTTGGGTAATGTTCCAGTGCTTGATACCAGCATGACCCAGCCTTGTCCAAGCCCTGTTTCTGAGTCTTGGCTCCACTGTTCTCTTCCATTTGTTCCAGCTTCTCTGGGCCCACAACTGATCTCACACAGTTCTTATTATCCTATGTATTGATTTTTGAAATATGGAAGTGAGATCTTGTATGTTCAACACTTACTGCCTATAAAGAGTAAAAGCATACCCTTGTATGAGGAGGCAGAGTCTCACCCAAAAGATAAAGTCATTCTTAGTATCTACAAGTATGTGTTTTGGATTATGAAAGAGATTTAAAGAAATTCTCTTGGAGATGGATGTGTCTGTGTCTGTGTCTGTATGCAGGAAGGATGCGGGAAGCTATCTTTTGATTTTGAGCCTAATAGTGTCAAGAATTCAGGAGACAGCTTTTTACTGGTGGGTATAAAGACAAGAAACACAGAATCCACAAAATGCACTTGTAAAATGGCTCAAGTTTCTTGGGGAGTAGATACTTCAAGATAGCAGGTTGGGAAGGACAGTCCCTAGGATCCATATTGGCTGCTCTATCTTCACCCAAAACAGTAGTAACTTATAGGTGCGTAGTAAACATTTGTTAAGCAAATAACTGAATGATAGCATCAGAGCCTTTAGTTTTCAAGCTGGTTTCTGTTGCCTAAACAATCACTTGATATTGAAGGTTCTCAACTTGTTCAGGTACAAATATGAAATCAGTTTTAATTTTCCAGCAGCTACTCCCAATGGGTATAGAGCTTCATTCTGGTTGTTAGAATTTGGTCTTTTTCATTTTAGAACTTGAGTCTCACATTTAATTCAAAGCTCTGTTCTTCACCTCTTGTTCACTTCCTGTACAGCCCTAGATAGGTGACATGGGGTAAAATATGATCTCTCATCCAATTCACAAATCAGCTTTGGACCCCATGCCCTTACCACTCTATGATGGAGAATGATGAAGGGAGAACACTGCCTGGGGTGAAGTGACTGTTGTCATTTCTGGGTCTAATGCTGAATGGCATAGATTCTAGCTATGTGGTTGACTTCTGAGTCCTAATTCTTTCATGGGGTGTATGCATTGGTTTTGGGGGAGATCCTACTGTGGCCTTTTGTTTCACAGCCCCTGTTTGAGAGTTCCGTATTAGGCTTGACCTCTTCATTACCCTATCCTAAGCCTTCACCATGGCTAGTAGCTTGGGAAGGGGGATGACAGGGGAAAAAGATCCTTGCAACATGGCTCAACCCTAGCCATCTTCTTAGGCATCCATATGATTTATAGTGAACTCAGTCTCCACACATCAAATGGTGGGAATACCCGACTCCTCTTGGCTGTGAGTACAACTTTGCCATCTTGCTCCTGCCACTTTCTCCACCTCACTGCAGCACCAGGCAAACCCAGTTCTTTGGCAGAGCAACTTGCAAGGAAGAGATCAACTCTAGTCCCAGACATGGTAGGCAAATCAAGCAGTGATTCCATTTAAAGGTATCATTTAATAAGATTTAACAACCACAGGGCTCATCATGGAACTAGTGATGCCACAACTTTTCTTTATGTAAAAAAATCATATTCACTATAGGAAATGAATATGAAATACAGATAAAGCACAATAGGAAAAATCACCTATAACTCAGTATTGAGAATAACCTTAATAATGTGCTTCTAAATTTTTTACAATGTACCTACATGAACTTTAAAAAGTAGGAGAGTGGTACAACTATATTGCTATATTACTTTGTGCCCTGCTCTGCTCACACAGTAATAAACACACATCCACTGCTCTATACCATTACTTATGCCGGTAGCATGGCATTTCATTTTATAGATACACTGAAAACCTTATTGTTGGGCATTTGGATTCTGTCCAATTTTCCACTGTTACAACTGCAGTTTCAGTAAGTATGTCAGTACTTGTAATTTTGGTCATATTTCCAATTATTCTTCAGGATAATTCCAGAATTATAATAGCTAGGTCAAAGGGTGTTTATAACTTAAAGTTTGGATCAAACAGTATATATCTTTGTAAGGCTATAGCCAAAATATTCTTCAGAAAATTTGTCAAAGTCATGCACAACAGTGTCTATATTCTCATTCTCCACCAAGAGTAGATATTTTTTCTTTTTCTTTTTCTGTTTTTGTCCAATGATCATCTAAGAATATTAAGGAAAGGATAAACTTACTGTATTTTATTTCACTTTATAAAATAAATGTTAGCCCAGTCTCTGGGAATGGGTAATGCAATGAGTCTGGGCAATTTCTCAGTGGAAAACAAGTATAAAGCTGGACAAAATTATTCAATACAGCTATTTTAGGGACTGGAAGTAACCACAAGCTGGCAACAGTTTGATAAGTGCTTATTCATTAAAAAAACTGCTACTGTATTTGATTAAAAAATGTGAGTGTCTAGCTTTCTTACTTGTGAGTGTTCCCATCCCCTTCAAGCTTGGGAGGCAAAAATCATAGCTTTACCAGTTTAAGATGATGGACTTGAGTTGGGACAGGTGGCAAAGCAGCTAGAAATTTAAGGGAGAGGGGATTTTAGAAGTGAGGAGGCTATTTATATGTTGTGACAATAAATTTTCCATATACCCCTGGCTGACTGCTAATTCATACATGCCTGACAAAAACTGAAATCCTGGGGACACAAATGAATATGCTATACCTTTGAGTATGTCCTCAATCCCGACATAAGTTGTTAAGAACAACGGAAACTTTATCAGCTTGATTGAATATGCCCAATTATTGGCTGAAGACACTAAACTGCATAGGTGCAAGGCACATGCTTAGGAAGTTACAGTAAAAAAAAAAGAAGCAGAAAAAAAAAGAAACTGAGCAGAGATATCAGCAACTGCATATCATGAAGGTGTTAGATTTCATTCAGATATATGTCAGCACAGGAAATTTAATTATCTACAAAGAAAACAAAACCACCATCTCCCTCCTAATACAAAATAAAATTCAGAAATGGTACAGAATATTAACTACAATGTCTACATTTCAACCAAAAATTACTAGATATTAAAAAAAAGCATAAAGAATGATTCATACTCACTGATGAAAATACTCAATAGAAACTCACTTTAAGTTGGTCCATATGTTGGATTTAGCAAAAACTTTAAACCAGCTATTATAAATACATTCAAAAACTTAAAGAAAAATATGCCCAAATAATTAAAGAAAACATATACTATTATTATGTAAGCATTGAGAATGCCAAGAAGAAAATAGAAACAATAAAATTAATCTAATAGAAACCATAAACCTAAATCTAAATTGGCTTGACAGATTTGAAAAGAAATAAGAATCAATACATTTGAAGACAGAGCAATAGAAACTATTCAACTTGAAGAACACAGAGAAAAAAATATTAAAGAAAATCAACATGGAAATGAAGCATTCCACCATGTATGCCATTGGAATATCAAAAAGAGAAGAAAAATAAAAGCGAGCAGAAAAACATTTAAAGAAATAATATCTAAAACTTACCAAATTTGTTATAAAATATTAACAAATATTAACTAATTTAATTAACCAATATTAACTGGTTCAGTTAATTAATGTAAACTAAGATGCACAACAGACCCCAAGTAGGACAAACTAAAGACTCCCCTAGTTTGACAGCTCAAGTTAAAATGCTGAAAGCAAAAATTACACGAAAATTTTGCAAGTATCAAGGGAAGAATACATCATATACAAGGAACAAAGACATGACTAACCGCTTACTTTTCATCAGACACAAGAGACCAGAGGACACTGGTCTTGCACATTTAAAGTGCTTAAGAATAAAACAGGTGTCAACCAGGAATTCAATATCCATTGAATGCATCCTGGAAAAAGGCAAGTGAAGTATAGACATTTTAAGGCAAGAGAATTTGTCACCAGCAGACCTATGCTCTGAGAATGTTGAAGAGATTTCTCTATGTGGAGGGAAATAAAAACAGATTCTAACTTAGATTCACAGGTAAGAATGAGGAACCACAGAAATGGTATGCGTGCGCACGCGTGTGTGTGTGTATAGATATAGATAAACTATTTGCTCCTTTTAATTACTTAAAAGATATACTGCTGTCTAAGCTAATAATTATAACATTGTACTTCCAGGTTCATGACTTATATAGATACAACAAAATTTTAAAAAGTAACATAGTGAAGGGAAGAGCTATACTGATACACAGTTTCTATATTTTAACAGAAATCAGTTAACTTCAAACATGTTATGATAAGTGAAGGATGTAAATTATAATCTCTATAAGCAATTGTTAGGACAAATAGAAAGTCAATAAAACTACAGAATATTTTAAAATTCTATAAACCACCAGACCTAACTGACATCTATAGAAAATTCCAGGTAATAACAAACAGATATATTTTATAAGAGCACATGGAACATTTTATTCACTTTATGACCAGCATAGACCATATGCTAGCTCATAAAATAAGCCTGAATGTATTTCAAAGATATGGAATTATGTTCTCCAACAACATAATTTAATTAGAAATCAATCGCAGAAATAAATCTGGAACGTTTCCACATATTCCCACAATTCAAAATAACCCATAGGTCAAAGTAGAAATAAGAAAATATATTAAATTGACAGAAAACAAAACATCAAATAAAAATTTGTGGGATTCAGCTAAAGCAGTGCCTATGGGGAAATTTAACACTTTAAATGCTTTTATCAGAAAAATCTTAAGGAATTCAACAAAAGCCTACTAGAATTACAAAGTGAATTTAGCAAGGTTATTATATTTCGATTCAGTAGCAAAGATCAATCTGATAAAAAATTTAAAATACATTAAAATACCATCAAACAAAACACTGAGGAACAAATTTAACAAATGATGTACAAGACCTGAATGCTAAAATCTACCAATCATTGATGAGATCGATTAAAGAAGACTTAAATAAATAAAAAAAACACAAGATTCATAGATGGGAAGGATGACTCAATATTGTTCAAATGACAATTCTTGCAAAACTGACCTACAGACTTAATACAATCCCAATATGAGTTTCAGTAGGCTTTTGGGGGGCTTTTTTGTTGTTGTTCCCGTTCAAATGGACAAGCTCACTCTAAAATTTATATGGAAATTCAGAAGACTAGAATAGCCAAAATAATTTTAAAAAGAAGAACAGAGTCAGGGAACTTACACTACCTGATTAAAAGATTTACTGTAAAGCTGCTATAACCAAGCCAGTGTGGTTTTAGAATAAGGACTTACTTAGAGCTCAGTGGAACAAAAATTGAAGTCAAGAAATAGACTCATACTTCATTTGATATATGACATGTTTATTGAGAAAGGTGCCAAGTAATTTAATGTTGATAGGATGGTCTTCTTAATTAATGCCGCTGGAACAACTGTACTTTTATATGGGGAAAAATGAACTTCAATCCTTAGCTCACACCATAAATAGTAACTTGAAATGGATCAGAGACCTAAACCCAACTGCTAAAACCGTAACTTCAAAAATAAAAGACATAAAAAAATCTTAGAGACCTTGAGTCAGGCAAAGATTTCTTAGGACACAGAAATAAATGAATCACAAAAGAAAACATATTTATATATTGGACTTCAAACTTAGAAAATTTTGCCTCACCAAAAACTATCATTAATAAAATGAAAAGGCAAACCACATATTGGAAGAAATCATCTACTAAATATACATCTGACAAAGAATTACTTTTCAAAATACATAAAGAAATTTTACAACTCAATAATAAAAATGCAAATACCCAATAAGAGAGAGGTGGGAGGGATAGATTTGAAAAAACAATCCATCAAAGAAAATATACAAATGGCCAATAAGCACAATGAGATATCAGTACATACCTAACAGAAAAGCTTAAAGAAAAAGACTTCATGAGCATGTGACCAAATTGGAACTCTCACATTGTTGGTGGGAATGAAAAACCCCATTTGCATCTTGGAAAACAGTTTAGCAGCTCCATATACAGTTAAACATGTGCTTATCGTAAGACCTAGCAATCCTACTCCTAGGTATTTATCCAAGAGAAATGAAAACATGCCTACATAATGACCTGTTCACAGATATGTACAGCAGTTTTACTAATAATAGTCCCGAACTGGAAATAGCTTTAAATATCCATGACTCATGAATGGATTAACAAATGCTGGTACAACCATACAATGGAATACTACTCAGAAATAGAAAACAGAATGGACTATTGATACATGAAAGATCATGGATGACCCTCAAAAACATGCCATGTGAAAGGAGTCAGACACAGACACAGAAATCATACAGGATTTGATTTTATTTAAAATTCTATAAAAGCCAAATCTGTAGAAACATAAAGAAGATCAGTAGTTGCCTGAGGCTGGGGCTGGGAAACAAGTGCCAGTAAAACAAGAGAACTTTTTATGGTGATGGAATCTTTCTGAAACTTGACTGTGGTTGGTGGGAGTTGATGACTACATATATTTACCCAAACTCACAGAACTGTACACTTAAACTGAATTAATTTTATTGTATGTAAATTATACATTAATAAAAATGTAAAATAAATGGGTATGAAACCATGCAGCAGTGCTGTGAAGAACAGTTTTTATAAATAGCTATAAAGTAATGTGGACAATAATAAGAACAAGTGGACAAGCTCTCTCTCACCCTCATTTCTTCTAACTTCATTACTAGAAGCAACAACTAAGAGATCTTTTGAAATTAGTTTTTACTCTTTCTCTAAGTACTCCCAACTGAATAGTATTGGTTCCTTCATATAAAATACCAAATACAAATTCTACCCAGATGGACAAAAGATGTATTGTCCTCAAACCACTCGGTTGGCTCTCGTCTACTTTTACTTCAGATATCCAAGTTTAAAAGCAACCAGATGAAGTTTTATGGAATTTTGTAAAGACAGGGAAAAAAAGAAAGATGAAGAAGAAGAAATAATGAAAACATCTTTTGCTCATGGGAGGAAACTTTCTGTGCCAACTTTTAGTTCAGAATGATCTTTCATTGGCCAGATTCCAAATTCCTGAAAGTACAGGCTTAGAATGGAAGTGCTGACACAATCTCACATGTAGTGCTGTGAACAGGATGATATAGTAAATGGTGGGTAAATCTACTTACTATCTTTTATGATAGTCTCCTTCCTTTGCAACAATTCAATTCATTTTATTTTTTGTGACTGAAAATCACATCTTTTCCATCCTCTGTTTCTATGCACTTATTATATAAAAATTAACCTTGGTGCTGAAAATTTTCAGACTTTTTCCTCCCTACATTGGTATAATAAAATTTTTTTTTCATCAAGTTTAAACTTTCTTTTCATGTCACCCATTTCTGTTGTCTCATTAAATAACTCAAACATTGTGGGACTCTTTGTAAACTGTTAGTTCCTTCCATGAAGATATCATGAATTTCTATAACTGAAAAGAATCTAGATTAATAATAGTTACTTACTTTGGGGAAAGAAATATTAGCTCAGTTTGTACCTGTGTGCTTTTGTACTCTGTATTTCATGTTCTATGAAGAATCAGACAACTAAACAATGTTGCATTATTACCATATGTTAATCTGAAAGTTAATGTGTAAAAGGAAAGAGCACTATATACTCTGTACATTTTTTTAAAAGCTTCAAGTAAACCATGTCTAGAGATAGTGTTAATGATTCAAGCTTTCCCATAACATACTTGAAATAATTGGACTAAATTGCCTGGAAGAGAATTCACAGTTCTTACTTTTGCAGTACATGTGTGAGATACTTAAAGCTTTCATTTAAAGTTTCTCTTCCATGGCTTCATCTAAGATTCATCCTCCAAATTATTTAAGCTTAAGTGTTAAATAGGTCTTTCAAATTATGATTTGCCTGTATGCACACAAGGGGCATGACTTACACTGTTGTGAGAAGCATACATGAGAATTTCCAGAATTTCGTACATCTAAAAATCTCCAAGGGTCTTTCTGCACAGTTAACAATGATTAAGATCTAGATGATAAATGTAGACATCTGATACTCAACCATGGAGGATTGATCACTTGCAATTGGGTAACAGGATGTGGAGCCTTCACGTTACATTTTGTCCATTGAAATCTAGGTCTCATCCAAGGAACTGGATGAGATTTACCACATGGCTGGCACTGTGGGTGGAATGAATCTAGTTTCAACTTTCAGGTAGGATCAACACATAAAACTTGCCATCCTAATAGTATACAACTGACATTCTCACTGGTAGAATGAGAATGATGCCAAAAACAAAATTAGCTGAAAATATACTCTCAAATTTGGAAGATGACTGTAGGCAGGGGGCCTGAATGGCCAAAATTACTAGAGGTACCTGCACTGCTCATGACCAATTTTCCACTTCACTGCTCATAAATAAATGTCTCAATTTTTGTGGACTCAGTGACTGCTATATCACTTCTGGGATTCTTGGATATAACACTACAAGTATTCTACTATGAAGGTCAATGTTACAGTGAGGTTTATGTCCTGAGCCCTTTTTCCCCCTATAATCATCTTCCTATAGACAAAAAGATGTGTCTCTATTTCCAGTATCCTAATTCCATTTATTTTTAAGATTTTTTTATTTCCCTCTCCCTTCATTACCTTCTAATTAAGGCAAATAATGTCGTTATTCATTAAATAAAATAATGTAACAATGTGACTGCTCTCACTAGGCTGCATATGAGATACCACAAAGACTGGCACAGACTGTAATTGCTATGAGCTCAAAGAAAGAAATGATACCTCTAGTGGTAAGAAAAAGTTTAACAGAAGAGAAGGGAATTGAGTGAGAAATGGGCAGGAGAGGGAGAGGTAGATTAAAGAGAGACAGGGGTCTAGCATGGCCTTAATGATGTCTAGGAAAACCATTTTTTGAGAAGGGGTGGATAGGGTGAGTCAGCATTCAGGGAATGTGTATGCCTTCTCTGTGTATAAGTCGTACAGTATTAACATGACTCTTAAAGGATACCTTCAATGGCACAAATCCTAAACTTCTAGCATCAATAGAGAATGGGAACAAATCTGCCATTTTACAATGATCTTTGTTTGGGACATTTTTATTTACCTCTTATATTTGTTAAAGTCATGTTAGGTGCTAGAAGAGATAAACCACCAAATTCCATTAACTTAACACAATAAACATTTGTGTCTTGCTCACAATACAGGCTAATGTAGATGTTCCAAGTTGGGTGGCCCTTCACCCACCAACCACCTGATCATTCTGAAACTCAGGCTCCTTCCATCTTGTGGTCCCACTCCCTTCTAGGGTCTTATGAGTCCTCTTCAATCCAAACAGAGAAAGAGACCATGGAGAAGATACACTTGCCTCTTCAGCACTTCCCAGAATGATATGTATCATTTCCACTCATTTCCTTTGGCTACAACCAGTAACAGTGTCCCATTTAGATGCAAAGAGGCTGGAAAATGTGGCCTCTAGGTGGTTAGTTACTTCCCCATGACAACTCAACACTGTGGAAGAGAAACATGAAACTCTGATAGTTGGCTACATGTCCCTGTTGCACCTCTAAAAAGTATGTATGTTTCAGATCATTATGTCTAAATGCTCTTGGATTTTTGGATAAAAGCCCCAATAAAGCAATAGGTCAACTGGATTATGATAGAAATATTAATAAGGCTTAGGTAGGAATCATTTTTAGATTAATACTCATATTTCTCAGCTGGCATTCATTCTATTCAATTATCATCCTAAAATGATCTTATCAGAAATTCAACACCCCAACAAAGGCTTTCTGGCTCTATGGAAGGATAATAAGATAATTCTGTCTTTGTAGATTTTGGTATTCCAGTTGAATTGTCCCATTAGAAGTCACTATGGCCTCTTATGAAAAGCAGTCTTGTACAGACAGCATCTGATTATAAATCTCCCAAAAGTTGCTTTTCCAAAATCCTGGTCCTTGAGAGTTCACTGTATAGAGTTAGTTGCTCATCCATGAGAAAGCAGGATAGATCTAAATAAGCAGTTGGGATATACAAAAAATAAAAAATAAAAGATAAAGAGGAAATAATCTCTCAACAGAGTTTCCCACGTTGGTTTGTGGTCACACTTAATGTTTGTTTCTAGTTCTGGGGAAAGTTTAGGGTATGGCTTTGAACAGCACCCAAAAAAAAACTGCAAGGGGTTTGTCCACACTCTCTTCCAAGGAAATGACCCTTCATGGTTCACCATGCTTTTAAGTAGGTCAGTTATAAAATGAAAAGAGACATTTTTGCAAAACCAATTAACAGCTAAGCTGATTATACTCTAACTGTTTCTGTATTTTAAAGGAAAACTATTGCCAAATTTATCAATTATGATACCACATTGATCTGTTCTTAGAAAATCATTATATATTCTTTTGATTTTTTTTCTGGCTTTCAATTGTCATGTATTTGTATTTGATGTTTTATGTACTTTCATAGATCTCCAAGTTTCAAGTCTGTATGAAAGATCTATAGAAAAGGTCTCAAGAAATTCATGCAGGAAGATCCTACAGTGTTATTCCTGCATTTGGTGCATGTTTATCAAGTGTGTATGACATAGAGACACTATGCTAAGTTCTCTAAAGGATACAAAAGTAAATTGACCTCTTTCCTTAAGGAGTTTACAGAGCTGGAGAGAGATGATATTTATGTAAATAACTGTAAAGCAAGAGTCTGCACACTTTATTGGGCATGATACTTTACCACATTACCTTGTTCCGTAGGTTATTTTCCAGTATGAATCCAAGAAGGATTATTATTCATTGTTCCATACATGTTTACCAAAAACATTTAAACACGTATCTGATTTTCTTCTTCCATAGCTATGTGGCAATATAGACAGACTAGGATATCAATGACACTTTATACAGAATTGCAGAACTCTAAGAAATACCATTTTGTAGATGACAATCTTCTTTCTATAGGATCTTTTGAAGTGTGAAATGCTACTGATAGTTTAGCTTCTTGAGGGATATATGTTCATTTCTGAAGGAGTTTGATATTCAATTTTATATGCCAGGGAGAAAAAGAACATTTAAAAATCCAATGAAGTGGTGAGACTGACTTGACTTAAGAGAAGATTTTTGTATTAAGGAATGAGAAGAAATAAATTTGAACTGATAAGAGAGTCTTGATAATGGAAGACTTATGAAACCAGGCAGAGGAGTGTAAGTGCAAAGACAGTGTTTATATTCAGGCTATACCTTCCTCTAATATTTGAAATTCTCAAATGAAGTGCCTTAATTCCAGGTCAAGTATTATAGCTGCAGCTTTCTCCTCTCATGGTTTCTGGTGGAATTGGAAAGTGATTCTTTCCCTCAATCAGCCTAATGGTTACCACAGGAACAATTCAAAATGAAAAAACAACCACCACCACCACCTCAATGAAGGGTCTCCCAATAGCCTTGTTTTCCAATGTCATGAACAGACAAAATAACTTACTAGCAAAGGAATCACCATATGCTGTTGGAAAAGAATCTATTTCAGCTTTTCTTCTTTTAAAGGTAGACAGTGACAATGAGCTGGTCTGTCAGCTGAAAACGTATTTGGTGATTTAGAGAGGACTCTACTCCCCTCATTTCTTCCGTTTTCTCTCCAGCCAACCCACACTCCTAGAAGAAAGAAAAAACGTACTTCCCAGAGCCTGGAGAAATGAATGGAGGCATTGTCAGCCCAGAGAGGATAGGAATGCTTCACACATTTATCATCGTTTTCTCGTCAATGTCCACTCCCCTTTCTTCCCCTAAATATTTTTAAATGACTAATATTTGACCAAATGATACAAAAGAGCAATTCTGAAATGTTACCATGTGCATTTTTTGTGGAGTTGCTGTGATTTGTCATTTAATACTGATTAATTAAATCAAAGTAGAAAGAAACTTGCAAGAAGGGAAAACAACTCAGTGATCTTGGGACTATTACACACCAAAAAGAGTTATTCTGTTCATGAGTTATATGCTGGAACAATTAATTCATACAGGTTAACAATGACTCCAACCCCAAACTCCTGAATATAGATGACAGGAAAAAAACCGAGATGTCAAAATAAACACAATGACCAAAAGCATCGAGTAAACAGCATTCCAAATGTTGAGCCTAAGATTCAGCTTCCAAAGCTTATGCTTAAAAGATGTATAATTTAATGTGGCAAGTTATACCAAGAGAAGGCTTTTTTTTTTAATTTAATGAAAAAGATATCTTCCCTACTTAAATAAATTTTAGTTCTCAGCACAATACTTGAATTTTTAAACTCTGACCACTTACTTTATAAAATATAACTTAGAAACAGCTAGATCTGAATGTTTAAAAATAAAACTGATTCTGAAGGTTACTTGGAGAGAGATGAGTGAGCTTATGAGAAACTAGAACTCAGGGTAAGAAGACATCTAAGGCATTTTTCATTCAGAAAGGAATGCAAATAACAAAGGCTCCATAAGAAAATACCTTGGCTTCTGAATTTGGTGTCTTACTTTTCCAAAATTAAGATTTTTAAGGGGTGGATATATAGCCTTTGAGTAATCTGAGAAAAGCATAAATGCTTATAATCCATAACTTAATTTCCCACTACTTACCTAAGTTAAAATTTTAAAAATCATAATTATAGTTTAGGAATTGAGTTCTTTACATCTAGAACATTCATAGATGGAAATTTGGTCTATTCTTTATTTTTCATAGAATAAACCTTGCCCTTTAGCTAAGAACTCCTGTGGATTGAATACAATGATAAGTTCATTTCTGTAAGCCATGCACTGAAGCACGGTAATGCACAAATTTTACATTTCCTGCCATTTGTCCTCTCTTCTGGTGGCAAGAAAAACGTGTTTCTTATCGTTTCTGAGGATGAACTAATCTGAATTCAGCTTGGCCATTTGCAAGACTCAGGTCTTGTGTTTACCAGCTCTCTCACCTGTAAGAACCCCAAAAGATAAAAGCTCAAAATGTTACCTTTTAAATACTATTTAGAACTGAGCTTGGCTGATACCTATGCCATGAGGTAAGAAATCACCAAGTGATTGACTATATTGTCTTTAAAAATAGTTCCCAAATGACACTGCACCGAACTTGGCCTTGGGAGTCCAGACATGATTCAAAAATAGTTGTAATGCACTTGGGAGAAGAGTATTATAAAGTGAAGTCTGCAAGGTCCTGCACAGTAGGCCTTCTAGATGTCACTGCAATTCCAGGCAAAGCATCAAGAAGTCAGATCAAATGAAGGAATGACAAGATACTGTGCCCTGTAGTCCATCCTGTACCTGAGCAAGCTCATCCTTGCTGTGCACAATGCCTGCAGGCGAGGAACTGAAGAACTTAGAGGCAATCCATTTCCCATGGCCCAATGGCGAGGACCCAGGAGTATTCATCTCAATGATCCTGGGCCTGGAGTGTGACTACAATTTGGCAAGCCCAAGCCTAGTCAACTGTATTTTCACTCGTCCAGGGAAAGGTTTAAGGAAAAAAAGAAATGAACCATGGATGTGAGGCAGAGAAATGGAAAAATTCCAGAGTCAGAGGTCAGTCATGTTCACTCAATTATGGCCAATGGGGTTAATCATTATAGCTCCTAAAGTGAGTCCATCACCTTAGTCAAAAAGACGGATGCAAATCATCCTCCCTGAGGGCGACCCCGTAGAGAAGCCTGGATTCCTCTCTTCCGGCTTCATATTTATAAAAACTCAATAAACAAATGAAACTTCTTATCCTAGTTTCAGGGCTCCCAGAGTTCACCCAAGCCAGAGAGTGCCTGACACTCACCTGACAGTTTATATGACACCAGGAACTTATGAAGTATCATCTCTGATTATGAATAGATATCTACATTCATCTCTGCCTACTTAAATCAGTTTGATTATTAAGTCTCATTCACTTCTCTTGGATGACCGGCTCTGTATTATCCGACGCAGTTATTTTAAAATTGAAGACTAGACCTTGGCTCAGTGATTTCGCTAAGTTGATGGTCCCCTAAATGAGCGCCACCCCTTTGCTACAACATCCTAACTACCAAACTGCAACTTATCGAGGTGAAAAAGTTATCCTAGCAGAGAAATACAGATGAGAAAATAATCCATGTTTCCTAGGCAGAAGGCAAGACAATGAGAAGTGCACAATTAGAGATAGCAGTGGTTTCTGCTCTTTCTAAATGATGTGTCTGGGATATTAATGCCTAATAAAAATAATGCTATAAATGTACTTTAAAAAATTAAATGTTTTTATGATTAAATTAATACATTTTACATTTTATTTTTTATTCTAAATTTAAAGTATTTCATTTTAATGTCACTCCAAAAACAGTGAGCTCTCCAGTGTACTTGTTGACAGGTCTAACTTTCATAGTCTGGGTTTTCATTATGGGCGATGGGTATGGTTCAGGTAATATAATCCATCCTCCACCGTATCTGCAAACTTATAATAATAAGCTGCAGTTCAGCCCAGTTTTCCCATAATTTCATTTTCTTAAACATTTAAATGCTCTCCTTCCCTTTAAGCTGTATACCACCTATGTGAAAACATGCTACCTTAGATGATTTTGGAAGGTACTTCTGTAGAAATTTTTCAATGCTCATATAAATACAATAGCTACTATATTCTATTTGTTTTTAAAAAAATAAATAGCAAAAAAAATGCTTATCTTCACAGACTGTCAAATGAAGGAAGCACGTTCACAGAGTGTACATCATGTTGACTATTTTACTGTAGCTTATCTATTCAGCCATTCAGTAAATATTTACTGAGAACCTACTAGTGCTAGGGAACAAAACAGACAAAAAGTCCCTGGCTTTGTGTAGTGAGAGAAAGAGAAAATAAAGGATGAGTAAGTAAAATCAACAATGTGCTAAGAGTAAGTATTTAAGTGAAGAAGTGAGGCAGGAAAAGAGGTATGAGACTTTGGTGCTGATGGGGCAGGCAGAGGTAACATTCAGATGAGCTGGTCAGAGCAGTTCTCACCAGGAAGCTGAGTACTGGGAGAAGGCCTGACTGAATCAGGGATGAAAATGTGCAGATACTAGGTAAGGGAGCACCTGAAAGAAGGAATACCAAGAGGAAAGGCCTCAAGGTAGGACAGGCCTGGCATCTTCAAGGAGCAGTAGAAAGCCAGTGTAGCTGGAGCTTAGGCCAGTGTTTCTTAAATGGGGTTCCTTGATCCCTAGAATTCTAAAGTTTTTTTTTGTTAACATTCTTTCTAAAACATGATGAGAAGATACAACAGTGGCTACCACTAATGCCAGTGTAAATACTCACTGAGGACTAACAAGTCAGGCACTGCACTTAGCACTTTGCCTTATTTAACCCTTACAACTTTGTAAATCAAGTTACTTTTATCAAAACATACTGTTATAACTATTTAACAGACAGAGAAGTGAGGCTTGGCAAATGAAGTCACTTGTCTAAGGTTACACTGTGGGAGGTAGAGCCAGAATTTAGATCTAGGCTTCTGAATTTGGATCCAGAGCCTCCAATATGAATTAATATCCTATACTTCCATGTGTGTGTGTGAGAGTGAGAGATTTCAAAAATTTGTCTACTTCTATCATTTGTATGCCCAAACCAACTTTGATATGTATGTTAGGAAATAACCTGTAACAAACATTAAGGAAATAACCTGTAACAAACATTAAATCAAGTACCCATTAATGTGTGAACAAATAAGAAAATGTGGGGTATGTGTGTGTGTGTATAATGGTATATATATGATATATGTAATGGTGTGTGTGTGTGTGTGTGTGTGTATGTATATATATATATACATGTGTAGTGAGAGAAAGTGTATATATATATATACACACATACATATGTGAGTGTATATATATACACATACACACATATATATATAAAATGGACTATTACAATAATTCAGTCAGGAAATTCTGAAATACGAGACGTGGATGAACTTTGAGGACATTATGTTAAGTGAAATAAGCAAGTCACAGAAGGACAAATACCGCATGATTCCACTTACATGAGGTATCTCAAATAGTCGAACTCAAGACCTAGAGTGGATGGTGGCTGCCAGAGGCTACGGGGAAGGGGAAGAAGGGAGTTACTGATCATTCGACAGGAAGTTTCAGTTAAGCAAGATGAATCAGGCTCTAGAGATATTCTCCACAACCTTGTGTCTGTGGTCAACAATACTGTGTTGTACACTTAAAATATTTAAGAGAGACGATCTTGTGATATGTGTTCTTACCACAATAAAATCTATTTTTAATTAGTTACTAAAGTATTTAATTTATTTGAAACATTTAAAAAATACTATTATCATTAAAAAAAAATCCCTCAAACACACTGTCATTAACTTGGAAGTAGAAGTTCACCATGTCCCTCAAATGCCATACTTTCTAATGTCCTTCACTTCATTCCTGTTGGCTAAGGAAATGAAGAGTTGTTCAGCCCCCTCAGGGTCCTCGGGAAGGGATTTCTTAGGCAGTGCCCTGGGTTTTGAATTCCACCACGTCTTATCTGTGGAAAACACTTCCCACCCCTATAGTCTCTGTTTCTGGGTGACACAGCTCTTTAGCTGAGGGCTCTGCTATGTGACACCAAGGAATTTAGACTTGGGTAGGAAGGAAAGTGTTTTCATGAGGACTGGTACGTGATCAGATGTTTCAGAATAATACCTCTGGAGGCAAGGTGAATTAGAATCAGGAATGGAGCTTAGAAGGAAATTTAGAGAAATCACAGACATGAAATGATGAGATCCTAAAATATAGATGAGGGAAGCTTGGGCGGCCGTAACAAAAATACCACAGATTGGGTAGCTTAAACAACAGAGATTTACTTCCTCACAGTCCTGGAGCCTAGAAGTCCACCATCAAGGTGCCAGCAAATCTGGTTCCTGGTGAGCACTCCCTTCCTGGATTGTAGGGGGCACCATTTCACTGTGCACTCACATGGCCCTTCCTCCATGTGTCCATGAGGGAGGGGAGTAGGGAGCGGGAGAAGGGAGGTTAGGGAGAGTGCTCTCTCTGATGTCTCTTCTTACAAGAATACTAATCCCATCAGAGCAGGGAGTTATCCTTATGACCACATTTAACCATCATTACTTCCTTAGAGACCCCCATCTCCAAATACAGCCACATTGGGGTTCTGCTTCAACATACAGAGTTGGGGGCACAACTATTCAGTCTGTAACAGTCACTGGAAATTTGGTTTCACAATTTGATTTTAGGCTGGAATGTGAGAATGACATATAAATGAGAGATGAACTAATGAATGTTGATGAGACTACTGAAGATCACTGTAGAAAGAATAGTGCTGAGAGGTCCTATAACTCCAGGGACACCGACATTGAAGGAGCACACTGAGGACGCAGCAGGAGAGCCAGGAGATTACATTAAGGAAACAAACAAACAAACAGAAAGGTAAAGGTACCATCAGTCAAGAAGGATACTAACACATTGAAGGAGATGACTGGAGATTGAATAATGTTAAAACTCCTCTGAGTAGTACGTGAACTGAGAAGTAGCCATTAAATCTAGTACCAAATGGGTTATTAGTAACCTGTATTCCGTGGGCACAACATGTACTATCACGTGGCTATGGCTTCTTAATTGAGCAATCATTTACTGAACTTCTCATGTGCCAAACACCGGGCTAGGGGCAGTGATGAAAAAGATACATAACATATGCCTTCAATGGTCTTAAGAGTGAAGCACTTACTTTACTGCTATTGGAAAGCTCTGAGTTCCAAGTTCGGTGCATACTGGTTCAGTGCTTGCACCCAGTCTCCTTGGTTTAACTATTCTAATCAAATATATAACACGCTAGTAGGCATATTTTCACTTTCTAGTTCCAAATTTTGCTCTTAACCTGCTCAGGTAAGTATTCTTCCGGCATGGACCCTATGTGTTCCCTGGATGAAAGCACTCTCTCTAGTCACCTGAATAATCCACAGGGTCTCTTGCTCTCCTACTTGCAAAACTTGACCAGACCCAGTTTGTCTTTTGAGCCCATGTACCCCAATGATCTCTCCAGGGTTTCTTTTCTTCTCCTATGTGAAATATTTTTGGTAGACTTGTTATTTGTGAGTTAATATCCAGCTCTTACAGGTGCTGTACAAGAACCTCTGGCTTGTACCAAACCATCCCATCCCTCCCCCAGTTCTCAGATTCTCTGCTAACTCCCCCTAGAAGCTGCTGTATTTCATCACATAAATCGTCACCTTCAAAAGGAAAAGAAACTCACTGGCAGTCTATTCATAGAACGGTCTTGTAGGATATGTTTTCTTTGGCTAACACAGTGTTGTAAGTTTTTTTAAAAAAAAGTTTCTCACATTTAAAAATTGGAATTTTTTTACATACAAATCTGGATTTTCAGGTTCTCTTGAAAAATCAGACAGTCTGACCACACTGAGCCGCAATCCTGCCTGTCAAGCACTGCACCCTTTACCAGGATCACAGGTGCTCTGCTTTGCCAGTCTCCATCACTCCCTAACAGGCAGCTCCTTCATACTCCACTGGTCACAGTCTCATTTCACTTATCAGGTTCTTAAAATATCTGGATTTGTGACCCTCACTCTGGAAAGACACATCTAAAATGAAGTTGTAGTGTTTGCTCAATTCTGTCATGCTACACTTTTGTCAAATGTTCACATTTTATAAACTGTGGCACATCTAAAATAATATATAATGATATATTTCAATCCAGAGGAGAAATTCACTTATTCTGCAGAAGATGAATTTCATAGGTTTTATGTTATAGACTCATTAACCCAGACTTCTTCCAGGGAGCACTCACATTTACCCACCATTGGCACGCTCTTTTATTCTCACCCTTTGAAGGATACTTTTTCCATGCTCTGAGTTCCATTCTTGATTTTTATTTAGGGCGCTTCCAGAAAAACAGATATTGTCTGAGTGCCAGCGAGAGCAGTTTCCTTTTGGCAACTCTGTGTTCTGTTAGTACCGCAGGGTAGCCCCACAGGAATGCTGAGACAGCTGCTCTTCAAACTACAGTTACATATTGATAAATGGCAGACTTCGGTCTACAGCACTGCTAATCCAGCACCTTAAACTGGCGAAGGTTAGAAGATTGTTCCACCCTAAATCTCTCCAGAACCAAATATTTACTTGAAAAACATATGTGCAGAATTCTAGAGTAAATAGAGACAGGGCGATGCAGCCATGGGTGAAAGGTCCGAGACTCAGAATGCACGTGTTGTGTTCCTCTTGCTTCCTGTGGGATTTCAGGAAAATCACTTAACTTCCCTAAATTCAGCTGTCGAATGGAAATGTTACTATTTATCTGCCATACATTGTACAATCACGTTCCATCTTTGCAAAGTCTTGGACGTGGCATCATGCAAAGGGAATCCCATGACTGTCTCAGGATCTTCAAATACGTCAAGTAAAATGGAGCATAAAAGGTCTCCCTCAAGCATCCAAAGGACTATTTTCCCAAAGAAATTCAAGATCAGGGATGACATCTGCTCTCAGGCCATATAAACAGGCTTCTCCCTGCTCCTCTGTTACTGGACAGGCGGCCACTGTTCTCTCGCTTTCTACTCTACTCAAATATAGGGTCTATCTCTTCTCCCCACCTCCCCCATTTAATAAGAAACATATTTTCCTTAGGACACACACACACACACACACACACAAAGGAAGGAAGAAAGAAAAAAATAAAATAAAGAGATTTAAGTAGAACAGCAGAATCCCTACCTACATACAACTTGCTAAATATATAGAGCTGAAAATAGCCAGAGCTGAGAGAAAAGAAAAAAAGAAGAGTGTTTTAACAGTAAAGTAAAACCACAACTAATGACTTCAAGAGACAGGAGCTAGGTGGACAAGCAAAGCATTACAGTTTTAAATATATGGGATTTGGCTTCACCTCCCCAGTAAGTGGCCTGGCATCAATTCAAATAGGCTGGTCTGGCAGCTAGTGCCGCTAAGAGGGACCACACTGGCGGATGGAAACGACCACAAAAGCCACAGAGAAAGTGCAGGCTTCCAAAGGCAACAAGGAAGCAACCAGCCTGGCAGCAAAAGCAATGCCAATGCCCCAGCATCAGCAGGAAGGTGCTGGCTTTGCCAAGGATTTTCTCTCTCCTTAAGCTGGGATGGATACCCGTCAGCCCAACTGGAGGGAGGATGGGGCCATGAAGGATCAGGTACCACGGAAGGTCCTGGACCCAGGTAGTCCAGGAGCTGATGACAAAGCAGAGAATGCCACAGAGGAGAAGGAGAGGATCTTCTTTCTTCTGGGTACCATATTGCAAAAAAGCCGTGAGAGTCATGTTTGTGGAATATTTCTGTGTACTAAAAAGAAAGGCAATAATCTTTATGGGCTTCTAGTACTGGAAAACATTTTCCTATACAAACAGTTGTTTCTCGTGCCATCGGAGATGGCCAAGTGAGTTGGTATTTGAAACATTCTTGCTTTGAGCTGCATAAAAGAGTAAGGAATCTAGTTCAGTGGGTGGAAGACTCAGCAGGGGGTTTAATTGGCCAGTCCCCGTTTTTAGCATCTATGCTGGTGTCTACACAATGCCAGCATTGCTAGCTGGGAAGCTGAAATGGAACCGAAACTTTCCCCCAGGCTAAACAATACATAATAGTGTGACTATGTACCCTGAAATGGCTGATTCCTTTGATGGCCTAACTGCCAGCCTCAGTTTTCTCAATTTAAAAATACGGATGAAAACTAATTTCCAAGATTTCTAAGGGGCGTAGGGTCATTGCGTACAATCAACAAATTATTTCCAATTTCTTTAATGAGGTAAAAGTGCCAAGTAGCTATCAAAGATACCGATTTTTCTCAGTGACTAGGAAACAATTGTAATTAGGAATTTGGTATGTTAATTGTTGTGCTTTTCTTTTCTCTGTTAACCTGAGCAGACCAGCATGAATAATAAGTGATAATAACAATTGTAACATTTCCCACTACTCTAAGCACCTCAGATGTTATTTCATCTTACAAAACCATATAGGTTAGGTGTTACTAGACCCCCATTTGCAGAGAAAACTAGCGTTTGCCACACTTGGGAATGAGGAAGAGCATGGTGGCAGAAACCCAGAGAGTCAAAGGCAGTATGACAGAGAAGGAGTAAGGGAAGAAAGGTGCCCACTCAGCCAGGTAACCTGTGTTAGAGGAGCACACTGAGTTTGTGATGCTCCTGAGGAATTTAAATAGAGATGGGTAGTAGGTAGTTTGGCTACTGGGTCTCATATCCTTAAGCAAAGTTTGGGCTGGGACTATGATTTCAGTAAACATATGGATGGTATTTTAAGCCATGTGAGAGGATGAAAATGCCCCTGAAGTAAATGTAGAGAGGAGGACATAATATTGAGCCAGGAGAAACGTGCAGAAACAGAAGCCAGCAGTGAAGACAGAGTGCAAAACAGGCAGCTGTCCTGGATGCCAACAACAGAAGATATTTCCAGAAGGGACTCATCCATTGTGTTGACCCTTCTTGGCAGTTTTGATTAGACAAGGACTGAGATGTGTTGATGGGACTTAGTACGGTCATCACTGACTTAGGCAACAGTAATTCCATTGGAGGAATAGGAGGAAAACCAGATTAGAATATTTAAAGGCTACAAAAAAATAAAGGGAGTGTAGATGGCAAGTGAAGGTGCCTGGTTATGAAAGGCAGGAGAATGATGGGAGATAACCAGGGGGGTAGGGGCATAGGAAAGATCTGCAGGCTTCACTGGTTTGTTCTTTTGGAGAGCAATCTGAGCACTTAGAAGTGCTGTTTGGAGAGTCCAGGGGCCAGGGAGGGACCGCCAATGAGAGAGGATCACTTGAGGACCAAGATCCTAAGGAAAGTGTGGAGCTCCAGGCTACACAGGAACCTTCTGTCTTTGCCAGGTGGGACCTCTGTTTTGGATGGAAAGAGGCAAGGAAGGGGCAGATTAAGAGAAGAAAAGAGAACATTTCCAGAGCTACAGAGATTTTGGAAAATCTCTCCGTGCATTTCCAGCCCTGTTCCTTTTCTTGGATACCTAGCACAGGACCTACATCCCCCAGGGTGTTCTGTCATCTTTAGCTTATTTTTCTCTTAATTCTTTCAGATAATGACTCATTTATCTCATTTTGCATAACTGCATACTTGCCTTTCATCTAATTTTTTTCTTTGGTATATAGTTTGTTTGGGAAAAAACTCCTTGCCTTTTTAAAAAAACTGTGGTAAAATATACATAATATAAAATTTGCAATTTTAACCACTTTAAGTGTACAATACAGTACACTTGAAGTACACTTACTCACAGTGTTGTGCAACCATCACCACTATTTATCTCCAGCAGTTTTCACCACCTCAAACATAAACTCTGTACCCATTAAACAGTAACTTGCCCTTCCCCCAAACCCAGTCCCTGGGAACTGCCATTCTACTTTCTGTCTCTCTGAATTTGGGTAATCTAGGTACCTCTTATAAGTGGAATCATAAATATTTATTTGTCCTTTCATATCTGGTTTATTTTATTTAGCATGTTTTCAAAATTTATCCATATTGTAGCATGTACATGAATTTCACTTCTTTTTATGGCCAAATAATATTTCATTTCATGGATATACCACATTTTGTCTATTTATTCATCTGTGGGTGGGCATTTGGGTTGTTTGCACCTTTGGGCTATTGTGAATGATGGTGCTATGAACACGGATGTACAACCATCTGTTTGAGTGCCTGCTTTCAGTTCTTTGGCAGCATCTAGGAGAGGAACAGCTAGATCCTATGGTAATTCTATGTGTAACTTTTTAAGAAATTGCTAAATTATTTTCCATATTAGCTGTACCACTTTATATTCCTGCCAGCAACACATGGAGATTCTAGTTTCCCCACATCCTCATTAAACTTGTTATTTTCTGTTATTAGTATGATTTAAAAAATTAATTTGGATAATAGCCATCATGAGTGTGAAGTGGCAGTCACTGTGGTTTTGATTTGCATTTCTCTAATGACTACAGATGTTGAGCAACTTTTCATGTGCTTATTGGCCATTTGTATATCTTCTTTGGATGAACGTCTATTAAAGTCCATTGCCCATTTTTGAATTGAGTTTTTTGGTGGAACTCTTTGCCTTTTGCATTATCTTTTTGGATTCCCTTCAATCCATAGTAAGGTGCTCTTAATAAATGAAAGAATTAAGAAATGTCTCTTTTTTGTTTGTTTTTCCAAGATGATATGAAAATTTTCAAATATTCAGAAAAGTGGAAAGAATTACACTATGAACATTGCTATACCTAATTAAGTATAATTCTACTTAACATTTTATTATATTTGACTTATCTCATACCTAACTATCACATCTGTCCAAACTTCCACCTATCATTCAAGCTTATTTGGTGGGTATCTTTCCAAAGAAGTTATGGATATCAAAACGATTTTTAATGAGTAAAAAGACGCAGTCTCATAAAATATATAAGCAAGGTTGAGGCAGGGATACAGCTGTCTCTGGGACTTCTCTGGCAGATGAAGTCTAAGAGCAGAAGAGGGTTAAAAATCAGTGGGGGGTTAGCTCCTTTCCTTTGAACATACTGTAATGAAATTTCTTGGGAAAATGAATCAAAGAAAATATTCCTAGGGAATAGGCAGTGCTGACAGGGAGATGTCACCATCACAGCACCCAGGCTGTATATTACTATGGTTGCCAGGCAACACTGCTGGCTCCTCTGGTGCCTGTGAAAGCAATGAATCCTGGTGTAGAAGTAAAACTGCCTGAGGCTAGTAGCTTCCAGAATGAGCTCTAAGCCTTCCTGTTTCTCTCCTCTCACTGCACTGACTTTCTGGTCTTCTCCACTGGCTTGTTAATTCCTTGGAAGTCAGGAACCATGTTCTATTCATTTCTATACTTACTTCTTTTTCATTACAACACCCACCATTTAGAATGGCATTTCAGACAAAGAAGATCTACAGTGAACTTTTGGAAGCCCCGCAAGCATCTATCTGCTCCAACCTAGGGTCCATTATACCTTACACTTGGCTTCTTTTCTTGTATTCACATCCTACCTCGGAGAAACTCCTAGAAATCCTGTCAAGATCTCAAGGGTCCAAGTTACTCTTTCTTATTAAAACCAATCTATTGCCTGCCTAGCATCTTCATCCAACTCCCCATGTTCAGCTAAACCTCCCAGCCTGCATGATGCCCTATGACCTTGTCCCAACTCAACAAAAACCATCTCAGAGGCCATTTATGAGGTGTCATGGATGCTGGAAAAGGCAGGAAGGGGACAGTACCTTCAGTACCAGTACAAAGGTGCAGAATGTAGACTACGCTCAGAGAAGTAAAATGTCCCCAGGGAAGGTTTAAGAAATGGAATCACATGATAAGAGCAAGAGAAATCATACTTTTTGGTTGGAAGTGCATTTTAGGATAGGGAGCGAGGAAGACTGACAAAGACAAGGTGACAGTCACCCAACAGGAAAAATCAAACACAGGCCCCTTCCTCTGACGAAGGAAAAGTCAGTAGTAGCTGACAAACAAGACCACAAGCAGACTGAGGAGAAACAGACTGTAATCTCTCCTTCTCAGTTTTGTTGTCACAAAGATACCATGGGTCTTCTGGCAAACAGCGTGGATGGTAAAGCTTACCAAGGGCCCGCTGGAGATCTGGAAAGAGGCGGGGAGGCAGGAGGGAGTGGGCAGGGAGACAGTGGGACTTTTGACAGAACGATGAATTGCATCCAAATAAATAAGATTTAATAACAGGCCATGAAAAGACAAAGTCCTCATTTTCACCTGTCTCTGGATTTGCAAACATAGATTTTCCTTTAGAGAGGAAACCACGGTATTTATGGATGGTTCATATTTCACACCTTTATTCATACATATCCTGTAATGTAAAAGGCCTATTTCTTATGACACAGGAAATGCTAAATGCACTTGGGATTCACAGAAAAGCTCAAAGCTTTTCTAGAAGTTCACATAAGTAGTTGGTCACAAGAGTACAGCCCAAAAAACAAAGCCTTCTTTCTGACTCTGCAGAAATTAAGTACCGCCATGTGAAACCCGCTGAGAGTGTCATCTGTTTTTACTCTGAAAGCCTAGTTCTTTTTGTCTAAGTATGTGAGTGCATACATCATGCTTAAAGATGCTAGCAAACTCTGACATACCTGGCACAGGGTAGAGAATGTGGCAGCGCCTCCTAGTGCTCGCCGAGTCTAGTTACAGTTCACGAAGGTATGAATGGATGGGATCCTTCAGTTCTCATTCCCAGGCTGACAGAACACCCAAACGCCAAAAGCTTGGATTTGTTAGCATTATCATTCTTAATCAAACTTCAAAAAATATGAAGTTTTATTAAAAGGACCAATGAATACAATTCAGATATATGAACTTTCAAACATTTTAATAGCAATTTTTACCATCAATGCAGATCAACGCAATGTCACCTGCACATACAGTAAGGTACCACTTGGAATAAAGGAACAATGTATACCTATGGAGTATCAGGTGAAAGTAAGTTGCTTTCGAAAACTGGGTCCCTGATGCCAAGATAAGGAGAGTTGACTAATTTGATTCTTGTTCTAGATAATGGGATACATTTAGCACCTTTATTTCGGATTTAAATTTATTAAAGAGCAAATCAGTAGAGCAGATCAAGCTTTCTCCTTCTCATCCCATAGCTGTTAATATTATATCTTCCAAGGTTTTGTTCGGTTTTTTTTAAAAAATAATAAGGCACCCTGATAGATTAAAAATGCTGCTCTCACATTTCCCCTTTTCTTGTACTTTCTCCTTTTTGTAAGTCTATTAATCAGAGCGTCAAATGTAGGTCCACAGTTAATGGCTGTTTAAGATACTAGTAAAATAAGAGCTGACTAACTCGCAGTGAATGTTCGCCCCTAAATAATAACAATGATGAAGATGGTGACTAACATACTACTTAGCAAGCAATTTATAGAAATGATCTCATAACAAACCAGTGAGGTGAACATATTATCTGCTCTGTTTTACAGGGGAGGAAATTAAGTCCAAAACCACACAGCGTACAGGGGTAGCTGAGGTAAGATTCAAACCAAGGGAGTCTGACTTCATCGCTCAAGCTCTGAATCACTCTGGTTTACTCCATCTCCCAAACGCCGGGACATAGAGTCTATAAGGGTAGATGATACAGATGGGTACGCACACGAATTGGCATGTAATTTTGTTGCCAAGGACCCAAGATGGGAGTGATGATGTGTTTGAGAATTTGTGTACAAATGTCGACCTGGAGAAAGGGGTGTCATTATGCACTACTGGTGCCTGCCTTGTTCCACCACATGTGAGCTCCAGCTGTGACCCCCACGGCACTCTGTTGAGATAGGATTCTCCGCTGAGGTTCTTCAAGGTGAGACGTAAGGTGAGGTTATTTAAGGGGAGATCTGTGTGGAGATTTGAGGGCTGCTTCTACCAGCTAGAATTTTTTTTAAAGCATAAAATAAGGGTAAAATGAAAATCCCAAGCAGTAATTCTGGCTAGAAACAAGGGGCCAACTAAATCCACGCTGAGAAGACCAGAGCTCTCACCCCAGAGAGGCTGAACAGCCCTGGAAACAGGCATTTTCTCTCAACTGACAACAGAGCAACCAGAGATGATGGCTCACATCCCTGAGAATACACTTGGATTTTGCTTTATAAGCTTCTTCTGTTCTTAGGATTTAGAAAGTAATCAAAGACAGTTCCTATAGTAATGGAGAAACTGAGAATTTTAGCTCTAACTAGAGAAAAGAAACACAGGTCCAGATTTTCATATTGTCTTTGGTAAAATCAGACAACTAGTTTCATTTATTTTCTTTTACTTTCTTAATTGTTATGTTTACTACTAAAATACATGGTCATTGTTACCAGTAAAATCATCAAAAGATGTATAAAGGAAAAGTTACCATCTAACCAGTTTCCTTTATTCCTTGAGGTAACTAACCCATGTTAACATGAGAGGTCCATCCTTCCACTACTTTCTCTACACCCAGATAGACATACAGACATTTGCACTCATATATAGACATATACAAGATCTCATGTTTTATAAATAAAATGTACTGAACACATTGCTCTGCAACTTGGTTTTCTCACTCATCACTCCATCATGGACACCACTCTAAGTTGACACGTATTAACAAAAGATTATTTTAAAATACCTGCACAACATTCCGTAGTATGGACTGCCATAATTAATTCTAACATCTCCCTGTTGGTGAAAATTGATTTTGTTTCCAGTTTAGTTTGGGAGGCACTGAGGCAACCAACCTGTAACATACATCTTTGCCCCTCAGTGCATGCCTTCCAGGGAGTCTCTGAAGTTGGACAGCTTAGTCAAAGCACATGCATATGTATATTTTGTATTTTATTTGATATTGCAAGATAACTTGCAAAAATAGTAACAACTGACTGTCCAACCAGCAATGTGTCAGACTGCCCATTTCCTAATCTTCTTACCAGTAATGGTACTTTTACTCTCTAAGTTTTGTCAGTGTGATGGATTTTAAAGTATCTCATTTTTTAATTGAATTTGCATTTCTTCTATGACTAGTAAATGAGGTTGAACATATTCTTGTCTACAGGCTATCTGAATTCTACATCCATATTCTTGGCCTGTTTTTCTATTGGGTTATATGTCTTTTTAAAAAATTTGTAAAAATTCTTTTAATATTAGGGATTTTATCCCTTTGCCTTTCAAATGCACTGAAACTTCCCCCATTCTCTCATTTTTTTTCATTTTATATCTTTTACCATCCAATTAAAAAGGTTACACAGTTTAATGTATTTTTTTTTCAGCTTCATGGTTTCCTGTCTTGCTAAGAAAGTTTTTCTAACAGTTTTATTATTTCATATTTTATATTTATACCTTTAACTGATCTGGAATTCATCTTGTAAAGTGGATTGGCATTTAGCTTTTCTTTTCTCCTGTGTTGGACAGTCAAGTGTGTCAGCAAAGCTATCTGATTTTGTCTAGCTGAACCCAACTTTTTCCACTGGACTGAAATGTCACCTTTGTCAAATGTAATTTCTCACACATCTTTGCACCTATTTCTGGACATTTACTGTACAGCACTGACATGCACTCTGTCTCTGCTTTTGCCAGTTCTATTCTGTTTGGTTTTCAGTAGCTTTACAGAAACACTTCATGTGTGGTAAAGCAAGTTTCCTCACACTGTTCTTCTCCCATCAATTTCTTGACTCTTCTTATACCCTTTTTCTTCTCAGTCCCTTCCTACAAACAAACAAAACAAATATCCACTGATAGTCTACTAGAAAATGATTTCAATTGAAGCAATACTTTTTTTTTTTACTGAAGTATAGTTGATTTATAATGTTGTGTTAATTTCTGGTGTACACCAGAGTGATCCCTTTTCATATTCTTATTTATCATAAGCTATTACAAGATGTTGAATATAGTTCCCTGTGCTGTACAGTAGGACTTTGTTGTTTATCTATTATATACAGTAGTTAGCATCTGCAAACCCGAAACTCCCAATTTATCCCTTCACATCCCCTTCCCCTGTAGCAATACTTTCAAAAGGATAAGCACTTATGAAAAAACGTCCTGCCATATAGGAATGTCCATTGTTAGTAACTTGTGATTTCTGTCTGAAGACTGAAAATTTTTTTTCACATTCTTCGGAGTTTAGAAAGTTACTAGGAAATGCTTAAATGTACATCCTCTTTCAGGACTCCATAAACCTCTCTAGTCTAGAGATTCAAAACGTTCTTTAGCTCAGGAAACCTTTTCTTCTATCATTAATTATTTCTCCTTCTACTAACCCCATTTTATGATCCAGAACTTCTATGATTGCACATTATGTCTTTAAATAAGTCCTCCAAGTCTCCTATCTGTTTTCTCATGACTTTAATTTCTTTAGGTCTTCCCTCCATATTGGGTCTTTCTGTCTTGTGATCCTTTACATCACACATTTGGTTCTTTGCAAGAATTATTCTCCTAATCAGGTTATTTGTTAATTTAATTTTTAGTTTTAGAATTTAATTTTGGTGCCTGAATTACAACTTCCCGCCAGTTCTCTGCCATTTTTTGTAAAGTTCTCTCCTGTTTCTCCCATTAGTTGTACTTCATTGAGAACTGCTGTCTCAACGGTCGCATGCTCTCAAGATCACATGTCTAGTCTCTTTAGCGAGCTGTTGTGAGTCTCTCCTGACCAGGGCTTTATGCTCCTTCAGGACTCAGAGGTCTCCTGAGCAGTGTAAAGCCAGGCAGGGGTGGAAGACAAGAGCTGATTCCCCTGCTATCTGTCAGTGATGGAATTTGCAAACTGTTAGTCCTCTGGGGGTGGGGAGTGGAGAACTGTCATTCTGCTCCCCAGCCTCCCCCAAGCAGGTGCCCCCTTTTCTATCCACAAAGTGCCTGGGAGTACTTCTGCTTTCCAGTGAGTCACCACTGGCATGAACAACTGGGTCACGAGGCACACCTGGGTACTTGAGCTTCCTGCTGGAGGGGAAGGGATCCCCAGGCTTCTTAGAGTTCAGAAGGTAGCTTCTAAGATTTAGTGTTTGCTGTGCCTTGAAAAAGCCAATCTTTCCTCCTCCTTCAGGCTCTCACTGGGCACCAGGAACAACCATCCCCTAGTACTGAGTCCCTAGGGATCCCAAGAAAATCACAGCCTCACAGGTGCCCTCCAGCCCCTCCTGAAAAGGGGGGCAGGGTCAGACGTTCAATCTTCTCCTCCCATGACCCATTATTAGATTTGAACAGAGCAAAGAGTAGATGTCTGTGCCATGGTCAGCCATCTTCCAACCACAGAGAATTGGAATGATAATTTAGGCAGGCTAAGCTGGGAACATTTTTCTACTTCATGACTGTATCACACTTCTGAATAGAGGGACAGGAGACTGAATAGCAAGTATTTAAGGCAGACAAATGTGGGTATGCCATTTGACTTCTAAGATGTGTATATCTCTGAGAAGCCTCCCAGTACACGATTCCATTAGGGAAGATATCAGAGATTCCAAACAGCTCAGCAACTGGAGAATCCCTTCCTTGACCAGGAGTTATATCCTTGTCAATCACTGAGTCCAGGCCAAACTCTCTGCCCTGAACTATTCCTTCCGAAGAGTATTTCAGCCTAATAGTTTCTGAGGCAGGCCTGTTGGTTTGGCTTTTGGTTAAGGTAACATGAGGAGCCTTGAGACCTGTGTGTCCTTAGGGTTTTCAAGAAATATCATGTTTGATTACTCTTGATTCACACTGCCTCAGCAATACCACAGAAGAATTCCCACTAAACATAAAGTCTTCTAACTAGGCATGAGACATTAGCAGTAGGCCAAAGCAGCCTAATTTTTTTTAAACCTTGACATATTAAAAAAAAGAACCTAAAGCAAATATGACAAAATGATGAGATCAGTTAAATTTAGGGATGAACGCATTGGTGTTCGTAATGTCCCTCTCTACACTATCCTGTAGGTTTGAGGTATTTTGTATTAGATTCAAAAGACTCTTATTGACAGAAGTGATAACTTTCTGCAGATTCAGGTAACCAGCTGAGAATCAATCAGTTAAAGATGCATTTATAAGCTGTTCATTTCCACTTGGTGATTCTAGAATGTTGAGTGTGTGATTTGAGCAAATGGGGGTATTTTTATAGTGTCCTACCTACATGCCATCATTTTTACGTTTTGCTGAAGACTTGCTCTTCTTGCCTCAGGATTAATGAAACAACCACAGAGTTAGCGTCCTTGCTTCATGTCTGAAAGTGATGGGGATCAAGGAAGGCTCTCTGCCTCAACAGACCTCTCCATCCCTCCAGGGGAGCAAGAGCTCCATTCCTTCCAATGTCCGAGCTTCTTCTTAAGAGTCCATTTTCTCTCACTCTACAATGAAACAATGCAAAAACTGATGACGTCAGTGTTCAGACTGTGTACCTAAAGATGACATGTTCATGATGTTTCCTTGCTGGGGCACATGGCACTTTGTTTTCTTTGTTCAAATGTAGGGGAGTATACAACCAGGTGGGAAAAAAACAAAACACATAACACACTGTTTATCTATTTTCCAGTGACAGAGAGGGAGATATTCAAAGAGAGAGAAAGACAAAGAAACTGGAGCGGAGAGAACAAAAGTGAATCTCTCAGTTGTGACAAGGCACACACACCAAAGCAGGCTTATGGGACCCCCTAATGGACGATGTGTTTGCTGCAGCTCAGGAACCTTACAGAATGTTGAGTCCAAGCCCTGTAGTAGCTCCAAAATCTTCTATGATACTTATACACGACTTATTCACTTTCTTTTCTTTCCTTTTATTTGAGTAATGAGTTTAATTGTCACTAATTCCTTTTTTAATACTAAAGGTCACTATTTCAGAGACTCAGGCATTACTTAATGTACAGACTTAGCTCTTCTGAATATGAGATAGAATAGTGCTCTTTCTGGAAACTGCCCCGGGACTCCTGGACTGGTTGGATACACCTTGGCTTACTGGTTCCAACGTGGTACCCTGGAATACCCAGAATGGAAAGCCGTGCTTTTTACGTACAGCACAATCCACGGTCCAGCATCTGTGATTCTGCCCGACACTGCTCTCAGAAAGAAGGGATGGAGCACGTGCTAGCCTCTGCCCTCCCAGCTGTTACCATTACAGCTCCCCTGTTATACCACCAGCCACAGTGGAAAGTGTGAGTGCTCAGATTTGCTACTTTTGAAAATCTTGAAAGTACAGCATCTAGAGATTTTCAGAGTTGCAGCCCTCAAATTACAAGAAAATCAACTTGGGAATATCTTTCACTGTCCGTGGAAAAGAAAAATAACTTGGTCTGACAGGCCAAGTTACACTTCTGCACAAAACTCCCCATCCCCATCCTTTTTTTTTTTTTTAGCATAAAATCTAATTTTCTTACCAAGCCAGCAAGAACTGCAGCGTGGCCCTTCTCAATATGCGTGTTGCCTCTTTTATCCTGCCCAGCCCCGCCCTCCCTCCCTCCCTCCCACCACACAGCCTCCTCACGGCCTGTGACTTTCATCCTCATGGTTCCTCCCCTCTTTCTTCAGGCCTCTGCTCAGCTGTCACCTTATCAGGGAGACCTTCCCAGGCCACCACCTCAAAACCATCATTCACCATCAGGCTGTCGACTTCACTTACTCAATTTCCATTTTAGCACTTTCCACCCCAAAAGCATCAGCTGTTTACTCCTCTTCCCTGCACTTTCTGTCAAGGTAAACCCTATAGGAGGGAGAACTCTGAGAGCACTGCGAGGTCCCAAACACCTAGAATGTTAGCGCTCAGTGTTTATTTGTTAAAGAAGTAACTGAAATACTGTTGGAAAAAATGAATGAACAAATGATGCTTCTTTCCTGTTTCTTCAAAACTTCAAAACTAATTATTACATCCCACTTCTCAGCAGGGTATCCTAATGCATTTTCTAAGTGTCACAGGTGGATAACTACTTTAGCTGTAGATGCTACAGCTCTGTTACTAGTTACTATCAATATTAGAACAGGAGATGATCATACTAACTAAGGTTAAGTCACAGAAAGACAAACATCAAATGACATCACTTATACGTGGAATCTAAAAAAAAAAAAAAAGATACAAGTGAACTTATTTACAAAACAGAAACAGACTCACTGACATAGAAAATAAACTTACAGTTACCAAAGGGGAAAGGGGGGATAAATTAGGAATTTCGGATTAACAGAGACACACTACTATATATAAAATAAATACAAACAAGGACCTACTATATAGCACAGGGTATTATATTCAATAGTTTGTAATAACCTATAAATGGAAAAGAATCTGAAAAGAAAAAAAATATATATAACTGAATCACTTTGCTATACATCTGAAACACTGTAAGTCAACTATACTTTAATAAAAAAATTAGAACATGGGATAATCGGTACTATATTTGGATACTTGTGAAGAAAATGCTAGACAATGCATCTCATGCCTTGAACACTCTCCATTCTTTACATTTGTTAATACAGCCGTTCTTAATCTTTCTGTCATCTTGTATCTCTTTGGGAATCTGACTGATTAAATCTATTGAATCCTATATCCAGGAATATGCGTAAAGACCTAAATTCTCTAGAAAATCAATGGGTTCATGAACTCTCTAAAGAGTAACTAAAGCCTAAATAAGATGTTTCTGTTCTGAACTTTAGAAAGAACTAGGCATGCAATGTCTTACAGAGTTACCAACTAGAAAGGTTTCTATCTACAATCATATATTCATTAATCAGACCTACTAAATTACTTACTCATTTTCTGGAGATACTTATTTTAATTTTAATGTGGGTTGACGGTGGCAGTAATGGCATTGGTAGTGATGTGTGTGTGTGTGTGTGTGTGTGTGTGTGTGTGTGTGTGTGTGTGTGTGTGTGTGTGTGTGTGTGTGTGTGTGTGTGTGTTTCCCACAGGACTCTCGTATTAAAACGTGTGAAAAAGTAGTGGGGAGATCTGGTTTGTGTTGTCAGTTACGTTGCTTTGCATCCATCAGACTGTAGGCAAGTAAATTAATTTCTCTCTGATTCATTTTCCTTATCTTTAAAAGCAGGGAGAGTACTGTTATAAAAATTAAATAAGAAGCCATAGGTAACGTCTCTTTGGTACTGCATACTTAACATAGGTAAACACGCAACAAATGATAACCTTTATTATCCTTCTTAGATACCATTTTTCTTTTGTCTGATGTTCTCATCTCCCTTTTATTTGGGTACCCCTAGACCAGTGTACTAGAGGAACATATTTTAAAATTCATTTTGAGTTTCCATAGAGTAATACGTATTGGCCTTTCAATGACTTTTCTAAAAATGGAACTAATTCAAAATTTATTGCAGTTCACACAGAATGGAAGATTAAATTACTATTGCATTATAAGCAGAAATTGACTCGATTATTCTTCAAAATGGCATTATATTTGCTGTATAACATCAGTATCATCAAGCAAGAGGAGAAATTACATTACTCTAAATATACACCAGATGGCTCTAGGGTGACATGGTTATTAAAAAAAATAAGAGTCCTGATTGTTTATAGTTTCCCTAAGGGCAAAATCTGTGTCTAATCTGTGTCTGTAACTTACCCACAGCAACCAACTGAGGATACAGGAGTGAAACGTATTTTAATTTATGGTAATAGCAACAATTTGCCATTCTTTTCAGGACAAGGGTCTCTGCTAATTTCTCTAAAAAGATTCGATGATTTCAAAGTAGACCAAAAAAAAAAAAATAGTGACACTTGGGTTTCTGAAATAGGGGTTAGTTGGTGTCAAAGGACAAGAAAGTAATGAAAGTTTGCTGTAGATGCTCAATTTACAAACTCAGAGTGGTAAGTTGTGCCGACACTCAAACTGTGGTCTGAGTAAGAGCTTCAGATTATATTCCTTTACCTTTTAATTTTATTTCTTCTATGAAAAAAATTTAAAACAAAAATTAGTAATTTTTTGAAGAAGGCTGTGCTCTTACTTGTGCCAGATACTGTTCTAGGTCCAGGGGACTCAATGGAGAACAAAACATTATTCATTCCCCTGCAGAGGATGGGGTGGGAGGGAGAAGGGGACATTAGTGATGAAAAATGGAAGTTCTGCTTTATCATTTCCTTTAATGAGATTTCTTTTCCCTTCATGTAACTTATGGTCACATATAAAATACATATCTGTCACAAAATAAATGCTTTAAGTAAGCAGATAGATCTTTCCTTTAAAATTCAACCAACCAAACTTTGGGCCAACTTCCTTTGTATCTCCTTTGTTGTAAGTTTCCCAAAATCATTAAAATGATTACTTACTGAACTAACCACTTACTGATTTCTTTAAACTTTCAGCAAAAGGTTGGTACTACAGATCTCATGAGCCTGAGAATTTGGAATTGATGCCTGGAGTCAATTATCTTTCTTGGCTCTCAAAATTTTAATGAGCTGCTTCTGGGGTCAATATCCCAACTCCAAAACAAACTATCACACAGGCACCATGACTGAGCCTGTGAGACACTACTCATTTCTCCCACCCTGACTTTCCAACTGGGGCATCCTGACACATTTCTTCTCACTGCCATAATCCCTGGCTTCCTAGTTCTGAACTCCCAGTTTCTGTATTAACCCAGAGCACCTTTGGGTGGGTGCTGCATTGCCCAGTAAGGTGGCTGTGAGCCACGTGTGGCTACAGAGCACCTGGGATGGGACCAGTCCAAATAGAGATGTGCTGTACATATAAAATAGACACTGGACATCTAAGACTTCGACCAAAAAAGTACATAGAATATTAATTAATACTTTTTATATTGATTAAATATCAAAATAATATTTTAATACATAGCTTAAATAAAATCTACTATCAAAATTCATTTTCACTTGTTTCTTCTTTTTAAAAACATATCAGCTAGAACATTTTAACTTATGTATGTGGCTTGCATTACATTTCCACTGGACAGTACTGTGCTAGGCTCCCTTAACGATGTTTCGGATTTCAGCTTTCCATATGGTTTAAGGCTGGCTGCTTCCCTTGTAGGAAGCAGGAATTCACCAGATCTCAGCTTTTCACCCGCACCTTGGAGGTCAGGCTCTTTGCCAGATACAAGCTCCGCTGCAGAGCTTCTAAATGAAATGCAAATGAAAAGCCCCATGCAGCCTTATTTCACAGTAGTTGTTTCTGACGGTTCCATCCAACGCCATCACGAAAGAAACTACGTGAGACACTGCACAGACAACAAGGAATCTGCAGGTATAGTCCAGGTGCAGTTCCCATCAGCAACGAGCCTCCAGTCAAGTGGAAGGGGAAAGACATGACTCAATAAGCAGATGAACTCCCTGGGTGACGTCGTTCATACACAGCACCCCATTCATCACCACTGCTTGTTTGCATCAGAATGTTACAACGCACCACAGTGATTTAGAAATGAGAGAAAATCCAGATAGGTGAGGAAGTCAGGAAAAGTCTCATGAAAGAAATGATAAATGAGCTCATGCTCGAAGGCTGGGGTAGAAGAGTGAAGAACTGTGTGTTTTGGGTAAAGAGGAGGAGGCAAGGAGGTATAGAGAATGTCTGGGGAGGAAAAAGTAATTGAGTTGGGCTGCAGCAGAGGGACCAATACGCAGGAGGGGTAGCAAAGGGTGGGGCTAGGGATGTGAGAATACTGGATGCTGGATTGGGGAGTTTTCACTTAGTGTGGTGGACAATGTGAGCCATCAGAGCTATGCTTGAGGGAGAGTAACTGTAATGTTATGCAGCTGAAGTGAAATGAGGGAGAGGCTAGAAGTGAAGAGACCATTTAGGAAAGTCTTGGGAGAGTCTACGCCAGAGAGGCTGTCATTCTCCCTCCCGTACTCTTGGTAAATACTGCCCACTGATCGTGGCATCCTTCCCCAAATGCAATCTCTGGATTCTTCTTAACAGCCTTGTAGGAAGCTATACACTGGCATGCAGAAGAAAACTGATTTTCTATTCTTTATTTGGCAAAAGTGTAAGGACCCTTAATGAGGATGGTATCAACACTGGCAGAAGAGAAAAAATGCAGAATCATCTCAGAGGCTGAATACAGACAACTGGCATCTCAATGGAGAGAGGGCATATGATTGCACTAAGCATTCCTGCCTTCTTGAATAGGATAATTTTGGTACCATTGACAGAAACAGAGATGCTCATGAAGACTGTGGTCTTCCCTTCAAAGATGATGAGTTTCATCACAGGCAAGTTGCGTATGAAGCAGTGGTGGATAGTTCAGAAAGAAAAGCCCAGGAAGCCTGGGGCTGTGGACAGAGGATAGTTGAGAAGTCTTGACTGGAATGTCTTCTACCCAGAAGTCATGGCTAAGGACATGGGCTTACGTTTAGATGAAGATGTGGGAAGGTGTGAGGAGAGAATTTTATAGTATGCCTATGTTTGTGTGCAGGACAAAGGAGTAGGTATAGGGCACATACGACCATAGAGGCCAGAGAGAATAAAGCTAATGGAGTCCCATAGAGACTGAGGGAGGAGAGCACATTTTAAGGAGGAGATTCTTTGTTTTAAAGGTTGGAATAATTATAGGTGGCAAAGATAATAAATTTGTTCATTGGGGGACCACTGGTAACCTCTGAGAGGGCCCTCAGAGGTAGAGATAGTGGGGATGGGAGCAAGCCTAAAGTGGAGTGAGCTGATGATTAAGGGCATTAAAAACACTGAGCACAGGAAAGGAGAAGGGAAGAAGGAATACTATTCTGAAGGAATTTCAAGAGAGAACAAATGCATATTGACTTTTTTAGGACATAGAAGGCTTGAATGGGTATAAGAGGTTGAAAGTAAGGCTCTGATGTAAAAGGCAAGATTAATATAATCAGGAAAAAGTATCACTGATGGAGCAAAACTCAGGACGCTTAAGAAGATGTGATCAACGGCACAGGTAGGGTGAAATTAGGTGAGGCCAGAAGATGGACATTCTGAGCCAGTAGTGCCAAAAGAGAGGGAAAATAAAGACAAAGGAATATTGGGCAACTCAGGGGAGGTAAATAACTCATCACTAATCACTACACAAGTTAGGGGGCCATGTTTCTAGCCCAGGCCCATCTGGCTCCAAAGGCCAGGCTCATGGGCTCAGGTCATTACTCAGTCCTTAAAGGTTTGACTTGCATCCTCCATCACAGAACCTGCCAGACAGAAAGGGGTTGAATATTTGCTGACCATATGAATGAATGAATGACCAATTCATTGTGATGACCGATTATTACTGTACAACATTTTACATGTAGAAGCTATAAGACAATGAGCAACATGTTTACTGATCACTAGAAATATCACTCTAATGTTTTCTCATGCTGGCCATTTAGACTGGCCCCACCCAATTCAGGCTATCAGGTGGAAAAACGCGACTGGACACACATCTATTGTCAACCAGCATCCACGAACACATCAGAGTCAAGAGACTGTCTGGCAATCACAAGCATGTACGTGGCTCTAAAGTTGGGGGGGAGCTGGGGAGGCAGATTAGTCCATTGAATTTTTTTAGAATGCACATGACATTGTACTACTGTCTGCAGTACTAAGTAACTTACAGGAAAAAACGTTCAACATTCATTCAATATGGCTGTGGTCTATCCTTCACCACTGTATTTACTTTATCTTGCCCCGTATTTCAGCATTGGTAACTATCCATGTTTCATGCCAACAAAACTTTTGTTAGACAGCCCTCAAAAAGAGGACTGATGAAAATGGAAATATATGATTTAAAAAGTATTTTAAACAGAGCTTAATTAAAACTGCAGATAAAAGGCTTCTCTTTGATTCTTTCCCCAAACATTTTCCATTTACAAAAAGTATTGAAATAAAACATTCATTTTACTCACAATAAAAACAGTAACATTCATCGACAGTCAAAACATTCCTCAGGAGCTAGGTCCTCAAGCGTAAGAGAAATTATCTGCAACATTTTTACAGGTAAAAACAGACACGTTTACATGGAGCCCATTCTGTTGCTCTGCAGCTCCCTATGTATTTGATATTGTGATGTCATTATCTCTTTTGACCTGTTTCTCTTCTGTACCATTCCCAATCCTAACTTCACTTTGCACAAAAAAATGAGCTGGAAAAATCCTTACCAACACTAATACTATACTATAAGTAAGTATAATGATACCCACTAGTATTATTGTACTTTTAACATGCACTTAAAGGGAGACCAATCCTGTGAATGACTCTCTGATGGAAGTAGCTCTTATACCTAAAGTGGGGAGATAATAGAAAAAAAGAGGCTGTACCTGGTCCTTTTGACCTTTTACTATTGGGATCCCCACTTACTTCATTAGGGCTTAAGGCAGCCTTAACCAACTTTATTACAACTGCTCAGCTTCTCTGGAGAACACAGTCATCTACTGAAAAACACTAGCATTATTACCAATTTATCATCAATGTTCTAAATGTTCCCCTAAATTCAATCAGAATATTCTTATTTATCTACTTCATGTTAGAATATCGAGGTTTATTCCTTACTAAAGGTATCTCTATCAAAAATTAAAAAGTCAATTGTGTTAAAGTTTCAGTGAACTGAAAAAAAAAAAAACCACCAAAGTGCTCCTCAGTTATCTCATGCTATTTGACCCGTTCTGGAACACAAACAAATTATTGGGAAAGAATCTTGACTGCCCAAATTTATCTGCAACAAATGCTTTCCATCAGCTTGAGGAAATCACAAGTTTTTCCAGATACAAATTTCTCACTGGGAACTTCTAACCCTAATAATCTCAAAATGATTATTAAGGGATTTCTGCCCCCTTTTTCTCCTTGTTTCTTTTCACTAGAGAGTTATATCATTGTTTTTCTTTTACTCCTCCCTTCTGTCTGTAATATCACAGAAGAGCTAGGAAAGAGAATTATCAATTTTTTGTTACCTGTTACAAGTCAAGCACTAATCTCATCTAACATCCCTCACAGTCCTGTTCTACAGGCATTTTACAGGTGGAGAAATACACTCAGAGAGGTTAACAGTTAGAGGGCAGGGGCAAGATCTGCACCCAGGTCTGGCTCCAAGGCCCAGCTCCTTCTGCTACACTCGGCTGCCTGCTGAGGGGGTGGGTGGTTCAAACCGCACATTTCCTGCTCCCGAAAGTGCCCTATAATGAATGAGCCACCCACTCCCTGCAAGCGCTAGAAGATGGAAATGTAATGACAGGGTCCTAACTCTTTTTCCTCTCTCCTGCAATTACCCCATTTCGAAATTATAGGTGACAGTCTTGAACATCTCAGAGAATTTCCAACACAAACCTAATATTCACTCCTTTAAGATCTCTTAAAGAAAACCGTGTGGCAGTTATTCCGGTGGAGGGCCATGGTCAAATTCTCCTAGGCCTCTGAATCTAAATCTGAACTATAGAGGGCAAGTGGCTTTCTTCGGAGAAACATTCAAAACCCAAATAAAAAGCGCATAGCTCTTCAGGGAAGGTGACTGATATTTTTAGGCTCTGGCCTCTAGAGGGCGATACAGGGAAGCAACAGCCGAATCTGAAGATTCTACCTCCTTCCTACAGAGGTCCAGTATGATCGATACGTTGGCTGGTGCATGAAAGGTCTGAAGAACAAATGAAAAAAAAAAAATCATGACTTCTAAGCAGAACAACTACATTTAATTTTGCTTTTTCTTAACCACGGGATGTATCAAATACAGACTTTAGAATAAAACATTCTGACAAAAGAAGAAAACAGTGTACCATTAAGTAGTAATACTCTGTGTAAAATGAATGGAATAATTTATTGGGAATAGAATAATTTACTAGGGTTACAAATTCTTTTCAAAGGCAGCAGGGTGCAACAAGAGATTTAGTGATTACTCAAATTTTTGTAAATACCTACTTTTCATTTCTATGACATAGACGTAAATCAATATATGTACGTCAGGGGCAGCCTGTATCAGGCTTCTGTACAAGAGGACATTTTAGGTTGATAAGATTTATATACTGATTTACCTCTTAAGAACCCAAAGTGCTTTATCCATCACATTTATATAAAGAATATCAAATGTTTCCCAAAATGCCAAAAGCAACACAGGTAAAGAGTAGAGCACAGAATATGAGAACGTGAGAAAATAAGAGAGAAATATAGATGCAAACAGATCTCAAAGTGTCAACCGGGAGTAAATCAATCATGTCCACACACAGTCTCGGTTAACATCACTGTCATGATGTCACTCCTGCGCTAGTGAACAGTCATGTCAAGCCAGATCACTCCACTTGGAGATGTGATGGTATGGGGCAAAGGGTGTTAATTTCAGGGATGTTGATGGGCAGGTTGCCCATCTCCCACATTGAAGGGCTCATGGTCTGCCAGGAAAGACGCACCTTCTGACACCTTTTTGGATATCTTATGGGTCTAGAATTAAAGATGATCACAATGTGGTACTTGTTTGTTATCGTGGTCTGCTTTCACTTGGATATACAAAAATGTTACTAAGTATTAGGCAGTTTAAAAATACACAGGACAAGATTTAGTCTCTGGAAGAGGGATAATCTGTAAGAAGATTTTACTGGAGTAAAATATGAAAAATTTAACAACATACAATTCTGTAATTTTAGATGCACATACATCTGGAAGTTTTCTGAACCATATCCTTTATGACTCTTGAAGATAAAAGATGTATTACATTATTAGAAACTGACTAGCACTGGAATGTTGAGAATATCCATTGTTTGCACTACACTGCATTTTGCACTTTCCAAAAGAATATATATGAATGAGATGTATATTTTTCTTCAGAGTCTCCGGAAAGTATATCAAAGCTTTAATTTAATTTCTGTGCTTCTGAAATAAATTAACCAAATAGATCTAATCTTGGCTGTATGAAGAGGTACTGGATTTAGGAGACAGACTTGCAGCTTCTTATCACTTTTAGCAACCTAAAAATAACAACTGGATGGAATTTCTCCCCAACTTTGATGAAAAGTGCAAACACACATTTTCCATCATTATCACAGGAAAGGGAAGTAGGTCTGCATACTGCCAAGGATGAAAAAGAATTTGATGTGAACAGCATGAGCCTATTCATTCAGAGAGATTTAACTGAGTTCTGGAATCTGACATGTGCAGATGTAGCTAGACACAAGAGTGTGAGTGACACAGTCACAATGGCACTGATTAATTTGGGGAGAGGGTACTCTTTACTTGGAATTTAAATAGAAAGACAGCCATCCCTACAGGACCTTCCAAAAAGATCACATGCACTAGGGTCTGAAAACATCAAAATGAAAGACTCTGGACTACACTTCCAAGAGTAGAAACCTGGTAAAAGTACCAACTCCCCTATGAATGTCCTTTTTCCTTAGTTTCTAGCAATGTGGTCATGAATAACAAATGCTAAAAGGAAAGGCACAAAGGATAAATGCTAAAGTCTTCACCAAAGGCAGGGAGGAATTCCCAGCAGGAAGATGACAAAGACTTTGAGGCCTTCAGCTTGGCCTTTCAGTTCTGTCCTGCGCTCTGCTGGGATGGATGCAGGAGGCAGAGGGAGGGATCAGCTCCACCCCTGAATGATGGGCATAGAGTCAGTGCCCGGAGCTGACAGCCATGCAACTGTGGGCAACTTACATAACCTCCCTCAGCATGGGTACTTCACATGTAAAAGGGAGATATTAATACTCCATATGGGGGTGATTTCAACGTAATCTCTTAGCCCAATGCCTGGTGCTGTTAATTACTACATCTAATATCTGTGTAGGTGCAACATGTCAGCTCCAGAAGCACAGGAAGAAAATCCAAGACAATGAAAACATGCCCCAAGAGAAGGGGTAGTACCTTCACAGTGGAGACACTTGGCAAACACCACCTCAGCCAAGGGATCACGGTTAGCATCATCAGTGATAAGCCTTGTTGAGAGCAGTTACCCTCGATAAGATGTGGTGAGGAGGGCACTTGCTCCTGTGGTCTTCCTCCCAAGAATCCTAACACCAGCCTAGTCATGATAAAAACACCAGACAAACCCTAACTGCAGAAATTCTACAAAATACCTGACTAGCACTCTTCAAAACTGTCAAGATCATGAAATACAAGGAAAATTTGAGAATCTGTCACAGCCAAGAGGAGCCTAAGGAGACACAATGAGTAAATATGATATGGTGTCCTGGATGGAATTCTGGACCAGAAAAAAGATATCATGGGAAAACTAGTGAAACCTGAATAGTGCTTATCATTTTAATAATAATAATAATAATAATAATAATAATATCATCATCATCAATGTTGATTCCTTCTATGTGACAAATGTACCACAGTAACATAACATTAACCATAGAGAAATCTATGTGTGAGGTATATGGGAACTCTCTGTACTAACATTGCAACGTTTTCATAACTCTAAAATTATTCTAAAAATAAAATATTTATTTGAAAACAGTTCATGGAAAATCTGGTACTTGACCTACTGTGGCACATATGTGAACCCTTAATAGAAGGCTGGGAGTGCAAGGATCAGATTACCTGAGGGCAATTCTGTTTCTAAATCATCCACAGGCAGGTATTTTGTAATTTGCTATATGAAATGAAAAGAAATATACTGCTACGTTCGTAAATATTCCTAAAACATGGTTAGTTGAATGTCCACCTAGCCAATTCGAGCTCAGTTAAATGTCAATCGAATGAAAAGAAATGTCAATCGAATGAGAATTGTCAATCTTGGTGGTGTGGAAACAGTGAACTTTGGAGCCAGGCAAACTGGAATTCAAGTCTAAGCCTTGGTACTTACTCTATTACCAATTAGGACAAGTTGAGTCAACCACTCTGATTTTCAGTTTCTCTGTCTATTTCTATCCTCTATTAAACAGGTTAACTTATCTCTTAAGGTTCTGGGCAGTATTAAGCAACATATGTGCAGTACCTAGCGTTGCAGATGCTCAAGAAATGTCAATTTCCTCTCCTTCTACTTCTGTTTTCAGCAGCTACCATCTGACTGCCTCTCTGACATCTCTGCCTGAATGTCTCCCACATACCTCAAATTTAACACGTTTCAAACTAAACTCTCGACTCATCTTACACTCCCTCACACACTCCTTCCCCTCTCCAAGACCTCCCCAATTCTGTAAATGGCACCACCAGTCCACCTGACACCCAGTTGCTCATGCCAGGAGTGTAGGAGTCATCCTTGATTCCTTCCCTTTTCTCACCCTCACCCTCCACATCCAATCCTTCAGCAAGTCTTGTCCTTTCCATCCCTGAGCTATTTCTCAGATCTGTCCACTTTTCTCCATCTGCATTGCCTCCAGGCTATTTCCAGTAACCAGTGCTTCACAGGTCTCCTCAATCCAACTTTGGCCCTCTGCAATCAATTTCCCACATATAGGCCAGAATACGGTGTTAAAAATATTCATCAGCGCATGACATCCCCATTCTTAACAGATTTCAAGGAATTTTCATCATTTTCTGAATAAAGTCAAATTCCTGCCCCTTGACATGACACTCTTCCTCTAACTGGCCTTCCAGTGTTACATGGGTGGTTCTCTATCTTCTGAGCCCTCCTCTCTGTTGGGAATGCTATTCCCCTAGCACTCAGGAAACAAGAGAATGGATATCAGGGCTACCTGTGGCATTAGGGGAGGTTTCAAAGAAACTTTCAAGCTAAGTCTTCAGTAGGTAGCACTGGACCTAAGAGTATGTTATACATACATTCTTCCATGAAAAAGACACAAAGGTTTGGAGGTTTTCTTTGTTTTGTTTTGTTTTGTTTTTGAGTCGATTTACAATGTATCAATTTCTGGTGTACAGTCTAATGTTTAAGTCATACAAATAAATACATATATTTCTTTTCATATTCTTTTTCACCATAGGTTTCTACAAGATATTGAATACAGTTTCCTGTGCTATACAGTGGAAACTTGTTGTTTATCTATTTTATATACAGTAGTTAGAATCTGCAAATCGCAAACTCCTAATTTATCCCTTCCCCACTTCTTTCCCCTTTGGTAACCATAAGTTTGTTTTCTATGTCTGTGAGTTTGTTCCTATTTTGTAAGTAAGTTCATTTGTGTCATTTTTTTTTTAGATTCCACATACAAGTGATGCCATATGGTATTTTTCTTTCTCCTTCTGATTTACTTCACTTAGTAGGACAATATCCAGGTCCATCCACGTTGTAGCAAATGGCATTATTTTATTATTTTTCATGGCTAAGCAGTATTCTATTTTGTGTGTGTGTATACACACATAACAACTTCTTTATCCAGTCATCTGTTGACAGACATTTAGGTTGCTTCCATGAAAAGACAGACTTTTGATGTTGAGGCATTTTTGCTACCCATTCAAAGGACAGATGGCCACCTCACACAGGGTTGTGCCTAGTATGTGAGTGAGGTGTGTGCTTAAAAATAATTTGGAACACAACTGATTTCTAGGGTAAGAACTGTCTGCACACAAATGGGTAAGATGAGTTTACCTCCAATAAGTTTACAATCTACAGACAACGTAAGAGAAACATCCTGAATGTATCTCTACTAGACCATTATCACACCATAGTCTAATATTTATCTGCTTTCCTATCTTTCTGCTCCCTCTAAAAGGAGAATCCATTGAGAGTTAGAAGCCTAACTTTTTTTTTCTTGGATGCCTAGTCTTGTTTACAGTCTGACAGACAGTAGGTATTTAATAAATAACTGCTGAGTTAAAATGGATGACAATGCAGAAGATAAGTGATTTAGAATGGATATAAAACAGATGAGAAATTAGGAAAGATGAGGGGGAAACAGCCATTTGTGCTTTGAGATATGGGTACAGTTTTATTAAGAAAAACTGGAGGGTTAAGTCTGGATACCACGTCTAGGTAAAAAGAACAACAGTGATGAAAACAAAGAAGCAGGAATGGTGTGTAAGGAACAGTGAGAAATCTAATGAGGCCAGAGTTTAATGCCTTTAAACAGGGATGCGTTATAACTTTCAGGGGCCTTAGGCACTTTTGCCTTTGTGGATCTCTCTGTCCATTAAAACACATGAAAATTATATTTTATAACTGTATTGTATAAAACTAAATATGTTCAGGCTAGAATCATGATTATTATACATGATTATCATTATATTCATTTTTCTTCTGATTTTAAAATACATTACAATTAAAACATTTTCACGAGCCCCTAAAAGTACCCAGAGCGCAAAGTGCTGTGCTATCAGACCTAGGGGTAAGATGACCTCACGGCTGGACGGAGCAGGAGGAGATAAATCCAGAAAGACAGGTTATGGTGAATGAGGAGAGCCTCAAATGTCACTCGAAGGTCAAAAGATGGCAAGCAAAGGCTTCTAAGTAAGGGGGTGACATGATTTGAGCCATGAGAAGAAAGGATAGAGATGAAAATATCTAGAAAGAGATGGAAAGTCCTGAAAACAAAAGGACTAACTAGGATATGATCACAATCATCTAGGAAAGATGTAAAAGATCCTCAGTTGGTAGAGAGGATGAACAGAGAAGAGTGATGAAGGAAATGGAACCTACATGAACTGAAGCCAGAGTGAATGGGGAGAAGGGTGGAAGGTCAGGAAATAATCGTCATTTCAAACCAGGGTGACTGGAAAGATGGCAAGCTCAAGAAGAGGGAAGGCACAAGGATGAGTGTATTTGATGGAGATGGTCTGCTAGGAAGAACCATACGAATAGATTTCCAAGATTAGAAAAACTATTAAACATATCAGGCATAAGGTTGCCTCAAAGATAACACTCTCTTTAGCCCTCTACTGCAACTCTGGCCTCTCCATCACCCTTGCATAAAAGGCAGACACAACTAAAGAAAACAGCTACCTGCCGACATTAACCTTTACTCTCAAAACATAAATTTTACTATAAAATCAGCACCCACATATTTGATGTAGCAAGTAATTCAAGAGAAAAAGAGAAAAATAAGATTAATCAAACAAACAGAACCAAAATATATTCCTCCCATTAGCAAAGACTTTTGTTACTTTAATGTATTCCCTGGGTAAGAATGAGGTAAGATAAGTATCTAGAGATTTTTATTAAACTATGCAAAATAATTATGATTCTATAAATGATCATATTTAACTTTAACTGCCCAAGAGCCAAACTCATTTTTTCTTTTCTGTATTAAATATCCTCAGCATTATTAAAAGTGTTTCTGAATGAAGCAGTATTTCTACCAAACTAATATTGTAGAAAGTCAGTAATTAGAATAATTGAGGATGGTCTGAATGGGTCATAGTTCAGCATTTTTTAATATTTTTAAAAAATGTGCTTTTATTGCTTTTAAATACAAAGAATTATTCAAACTGTGGTATCAAGGAATTGCCTAATAGAAGATTTTTAACACAGCTATATCAAATGGATAAATATGCTTTTCTGCAAACACCAAGTTTTAAAAATGCTTACTCACGTTATGTATTTCCATTACGGAGGTACTTATTAGGACACGGTAAATATTTGCTAGCATAATGATATATAATGACCTAATGAAATCTCCACAAATGAGGTTTGATTTTATGTCTATGCTTCTAAATTAACAACCTTCCTTACAAAGTGTCCTTTGATTTTCAACCAGGTCTACAGCAATTTAGGATCTCATTTTGGGGGAAGGCATTTATTATGTCATGCTCATCATCCAGCTCAGTCTAGAAGCAGAAAAGAAAATCACACAAGAGGTATCTGTGACATCAAAATGCCCATGGATTTAATCTTCCCTCGGATCCTATTAACTTGTAACTTAAGTTTACTTCTAACAAGCTTATTTAACAGGTTTCCTATCCCAGAACAGTTTAGAAGCAGCAAATGAGTAGTTCAGAAGCAGCAAATGTGTAGTTTATAGGAATGGTTTTACATACTTCAAAAAGATCAGAAACATAGAAAAAGCTTTATGTATGAAGACGTTCATAAGTTACTTGCAATAGTAAAAAGGAGGGAAAAAAAATCAACCCTCCCTCACAAAAAAAGAAAATAAATTGCAGAACACCAATATGACAGAAAGCTATACATTTGCTAAAGTAATTCTATTGTGATAGTCTTACATCATACATTGTTAAATGAAAAAAGTAGGTTATAAGATTGTAGGATGGTAAAATATCAACCAAATCCAGTGTCCAATAGTAGAAATGTGACCAAGCATGCACTTTACTCTCATCTACGGTAATGATATTATAATAAAAAAAACCATATGCAACCGAGGCAGTACTTAGAGGAATGACCACTGTGTCATAGGCAGCTGACTTTAGGGCAAGATCTGAGAATTTCACGCACACTACGAAGAACGATGTAATGAAACTGGAGATTTTAATTAAACATAAAAAATACTTTCAAGTCTGCCAGTATAGGTCTACTCTCCACTTAAAGTTTTTTCCCTTCACTGACTGATAAATTCTGTGACAATAATAAATAATGCAGCTGCTTAACTGAGTTATTCTACCTGTTTTTCCAACAGCATTGCTTTCTGCGAAGAATCATGGTTAAAGAAAGGGAAGGAGCTTCCTGTCCTGGGTGCCCTGGGTCACGTGACCAGGGCTCGGAGTAATCTCATCAGTAAAGCACTCTCCCTTTCATTTTGAGGGCCCAAGAGGTCGTTCACCCAAAGATTGGGCACACACAGCCAAAAAGGGTACAGAAAATCACTAGAGTAGAAGAGATGACGGAATTTCAAGGACTACCTACCTTTTTCTTTTCAACATGTGTTATTTTTATAACTAGAATACAAGGCTCTTTTAAACATATACATGGGGAAAGTTGGTAAATGTTGGAGTCAGGGGTGTTCCTACAGGTAGCCATCACAAACAAGCACTAAAAGCATTTTATTTTAATCAAAACTCATAGAAATCTGGGACAATATAATGTAGTGGAAAGTAGTTTACATAAATAAATCAACCTTGAGACTGCCATTTATCTCACTGTCATCTATTGTGATCCTACCATATGCTGTGTGCCTCACTATAACTGACGCAATACAGTAACTGTTAAATTGACAACCACGTGTGTCAACAAAAAAGATCAAATAGTGTTCACTAATTCCATTTAAGAAGGCAGGGGGTTCCCTTCCCCACAATTTGGTGGACACGACATCAGAGAGATTCTCCTAGTACAGCAAACCTGAAAATACTAGACAAAAAAAAAATGTATATGTGTGTGTGTGTGTGAGAAAATTCTTTGGCTGACCTGGCTTTAAAAAAAAAAGGGGAATTTCCCAGAAACCAGAAACTTCAAAAAGCATAAATTGAGGGGAGTGTGTGAGTTGTGAAGCTAGTATTTACTATGTAGGTATCTGCTAATAGCCTTAAGCTTCTGTGGGTGTTGCTGTTCTTGTTTGTTTGTTTTTTGAGATACTCTTTCTGGTAACAGAAGGCCAAGCCAGAGGCCCAAGGGAAATAAACTGACCTGGAAAACCTCACATAACTCTGGGTCCCTAGATGACAATTTGCTCAACAGATGAACTAGGAAAACTCTGACTTTCAAGGAGTGGGCGGGATGTGTTTCAGCCTCAGACTTGTCTCTGAAAGAGTGGGAAACAGGGGGAAAAAGCCAATAGCTTTTAGTCATAATGGTTTGGAATCTGGATTAATAATACCTCTGGTGATTAAAAAAGAGAATACAAAAGAGTTCTGAGTTGGCATTGCTTCCAAATGCCTAGCAGAAGCAACAAAACCTCTGTGGAGGAATGCACTTTAAAAAAATTACCAACGAAAAATTCAAAAGAAAAGTAATTCACAATGGGAAAAAAAATCACTGAATTTATGAGAAATAAACCACCATGAGTGAGAGTCAGCAGAAGCAACATGTATATAATTAAAATCAGTATATACTGCATATTAAAATTTTCAGGTTCAAAATACAAAGTAGACATGCTTAATATATTTAAAGGAACAGAATAAAATTCTTCAAAGCATTAAGTAATAAGATACTTTAGAATTGACTATGCATATTTGAAAAATAACCAAATAGAACTTCTAGAGAGGAAAATGTAACTATTTAAATTAAAAACTCAGATTACAAATTAAAGAGCTGGTGAGACACAGAGGACAGAATTAATGAACTGAAAGAGATAAATGTATATTAAATCAAATATTCAAAAAGAAACAAAACTATAGTAAAGAAACAGAAAATAAAGTGAAAAGTTCTGACCTATATACTCATAGTTCTATTTTTATTATAGTATAGCCAATTTACAGTGTTGTGTCAATTTCTGGTGTACAGCATAATGTTACAGTTATATATGTACATATATTCATTTTCATATTCTTTTCCATTATGGGTTACTACAAGATACTGAATACAGTTCCCTGTGCTATACAGATGAAACTTATTGTTTACATATTTTATATATAGTAGTTACTATCAGCAAATTTCAAATCCCCGATGTATCCCTTTCTACTCTTTTCCCTCTGGTAACCATAAGTTTGTTTTCTATGTCTGTGAGTCTCTTTCTGCTTTGTAAACAAGTTCATTGTATCTTTTTTTTTAGATTCCACATATGAGTGATATCATATAGTATTTTTTTCTTTTTCTCGCTTATTTCACTTAAAATGACAATCTCCAGGTCCATTCATGTTGCTGCAAATGGCATTATTTTATTCTTTTTTATGGCTAAGTAGTATTCCATTGTATAAATATACCATAGTTCTCTATCCAGCCATCTGTTGATGGACATATAGTTTGCTTCCACGTCTTAGCTATTGTACATAGTACTGCTATGAACATTGGGGTGCTTGTGTCTTTTTGAATTAGAGTTCCCTCCATAAATTTTTCATTATGGTGAGGGATTCTAATATGCCTGAAAATTTGATTAAATAGACAAAAATAAAACAACAAAGATACAGATATGAAAACAATACCAACAATAAAATAACATTAATCTGAAGGACATAAGAACATTGCACTGCATTATTTACAATAGCTAAGATATGGAAACAGCCTAAATGTCCGTCAACAGGTGACTGGATAAAGAAGATGTGGTATATTTACACAATGAAATACTACTCAGTCATAAAAACCGACAACATAATGCCATTTGCAGCAACATGGATGCTCCTGGAGAATGTCATTCTAAGTGAAGTAAGCCAGAAAGAGAAAGAAAAATACCACATGAGATCGCTCATATGTGGAATCTAAAAAACAAACAAACAAAGCATAAATACACAGCAGAAACAGACTCATAGACATAGACTACAGACTTGTGGTTGCCAAGGGGGCGAGGGGTGGGAAGAGATAGACTGGGATTTCAAAATTGTAGACTAGATAAACAAGATTATACTGTATAGCTCAGGAAAATATATACAAGATCTTATGGTAGCTCACAGAGAAAGGAATATGACAATGAATATGTATATGTTCATGTATAATTGAAAAATTGTGCTCTACACTGGAATTTGACACAACATTGTAAAATGATTATAAGTCAATAAAAAAAAGTTAAAAAAAAAAAAAGAACATTGCACCAACAAAATACATAACAGACATAACTGACCACGTGCTGGGCCAATAATAAAAAAGATAACTTAAATATGTTTGGAAATTTATAAACACACTTCTAAATGAGAAGTTGTGATGGAAATTAGAATTAAATGAAATAAACATGTAGAATGTAGCAAAAAATTATTAAAGGGAAATCTCTACATTTAATCTGTATTAAAAAAAGATAAACCTAAAAACAAATGCACTAAGCACTCAACTTATTGTGGTATAGTGACATTTTTTTAAAAAAAGGAAAACAGAAAAATTATGTTAAAATAAGTGAAAGATAAATAAGACATCAACACCCACCTAACAGGAGTCCTGAAATAAGAGAATAGAAAGAACGAGGAAGACAATATTTGAACACATAATAGCCAAGGTCTCCCCAGAATTAAAGAAAATTATGGAATCCTCATATTGAAGAAATATAATGAATCCCAAGCAGATTAAATAAAAATAAATTTGTATCTGCTCACGTTGTTGTATATAGTAAACAGCAGAAATTGTGTCTAATTTTTGAAGTTTAAAAACAAAGCAAAACTAAGAGACTAAGTAGTGAGGTGATTGAATTTAAGGCCTTTTAAGAGAAAAGCATGGTGTTTACTAAGATTTTCTTTAAAGGAGTATGCATGTTTAAAATTTAAGATTGAGGTAGAATGTATAGCTGAAAAACAATTAGCAGGAAAAGGGGGGTAAAGAAAAGCTTATCAACACAATAGCAGATAAGAGAGGAGAAAAATGCATTAAAAAATAGAGAGTACAAGGTAAGATGAAAAAAATAAATCAAAATATGTTAGTATTCATACATGTAACCCAACTAAGCTCACTGGTTAAAGAATATGAGATTCTCATATTTAATTTTAAAACTTTTTTTTAAAAATGCTATGACCATATTAATATCACACTATATAAAGTTAAAGAAAAATAATTTTTAGGATAATGAGGGTCACTACACAGTGGTAAAAAGAATAATTCACTATGAAGATAAAAAATTCTGACCCTTTCTACACTTAAAAACAGATTATAAACATAAAGAAAAGAGTCTCATGAAAAAGTATCAATAAATCCACTGTCATAAGGGAAAATCTTATCTTACCTAAACAAAAACTGATTGATCAAGCAGGTCAAAAATTAGTAAAGATGTAGGAGATCCAAGTCTTGACAAATTAGGGGTGATATGAAACATTTTAACCTGACAAAGGCTCATAAAATAGCTATTTAATGGTGAAATACTAAAAGCATCCCCATTACAATAATAGATAAGACCAATATGACTGGTGGCCCCAACCAGTGAAATTAAAATGGATGAATTAAACTACAAAATGTAAGAGCAAAAGGGACAATACAAAACTGTCCTGATTTTCAGACATCATGTTTATATACACAGAAAATCTAGGCAACTATATAGAAGAAAAACTAATAGTTTAACAAGATTGCTAGATACAAGATCAATATAACCAGCATCAATTTTGTTTCTATTCACCAGCAAACAAAACATTTAATTTTTAAAAGATATTTTCATAATGACACTACAGATCATAAAGAACACTGGCATAAAGTATTCAAAGTCATTATAGGAAAAATTTAAAAACTTCAATAAAAGATATAAAATTATTTTAACTGCATATATATTCTAGGCTGAGAGGAGGATGAAATACTATGAAGATAACAATTATCCATATATTAATCTATAAAGCCCATACTATACTAATTCCAACAGTCTTTTATGGAACTTGAAAAACCAAGTCTAACCCACATTGAACAGTAAAGAGATGAGACAAGTTTGAGAAAAAGTAATATAACAGAACTCAATAAATCTATGGTAATTACAGCAATGTAATACAGGCACAAGCATAAACCAACAGACTAATGGAATTAAACAGAGACATATATTCTGCTTTTGACAGATGTAGCATTACAGATTAACTTGGATAAGAAGGTGGGAAAATTGATAATTCATATTTGAAAAGACAGAATTAGATCTTTATATCAAATTATTCATTGCATCAATTCTAGATTAATTGAACATTTAATTGCTAAATATCACTAAACTTTTGAAAGAAAATACAGGAGAGTATCTTAATGAACCAAAATAGAGGAAGGTTTATAAAACAAGACATAAAAGTGCAAATCATAATAGAAAAGACTGACAAACTGAAATCTATCCAAATTAATAATATTCGTATAGTCAAATTCTATAAAGTCAAAAATAAGCCAGTCTAAAAGAAAATATCTTCATATATGAACAAATGGTTAGTGTCCAGCACACAGAATGCATGCAAATCAATAAGATAAAGACAATCAACACAATGAAAAAGAGGCAAAAGATTCAGTGTGTAATCAACAAAAAAGGAAACAGAAATGGTCAATAAACATATATTGAGATTCCCAGCATCATTTTTAATCAAAGAAAGTCTTTCCAGATGCACTTTTTCACATCATTCTGTAACATTTGAGCCTTTTTTTTTAAAATGCAGGGATAATTAATTTTATCATAAAATTAACATACAGTCAATATATTTGTGACAGAAAAATCTTTACAATGAAAATTAGCAGCCAAGTAGTATGGACTTAATATCCAAAATTAACCTAAATGAAATGCTTCTTTCAATGGCATTGCCAAATAAATTACGTATGTGATTATAAGAAAGGTATTGATATTTAGGAGGACTTGTATTTTCTGGGGAGTTGGACATGTCAGAAAAAATGAGAATAAATATCTATTATAAGATTTGGATCTTCAGCTTGTTTTTCAGTTTATGAGCATGACTAATTATAAGATAGCTGTAGCTGGAGAGATTTAAAAAAGCATTTGTTTTCCACTTATACTAAGCACACATTTTGAAAATGTCAGGAAAGAATCAAGTTAAGCTTCTTTATTTTTCATATCTCTTTGAAATATATTCCTTCCACTTCAATATTAACAGCTGATTGTGATTTAACTTGTTGGCTGCTAAAATGAATTTCAAATTCCAGCCATTAGCAATTATGTCTCCCTAAAGTTGAGGGTCTCTACATGCTTCTCAGCATTACATGTCCTTAGGGTACAAAAAAAAAAAAACTTTCCTGAGTCTGAATCAAAGGGAATTCTTTTCTGGTAAAGAATTCAGTCATCTGCCATTTTCTGGAAATTTCCACTCTTCTGATGAACCTAACATTCATCCTAGCTAAGATCAAGGGGTACAAAGACCAAAAGGGCAGGTGCATATGCCCTTGGAATTAACATGAGAGATTAGTCAAGAGAGAAAGAGTCGAACACATATGAACCAAAACTGTATCTGGGGCGTCATGAGTCATGTCAACAATCATCCACACATCTCCTCGGACAAATGTGATGGTAAGACGTCGGGACACGGAGATCAACTAATTCCTCTGAAAGGAGAAAGCCACAAGATCCTTCACTGGTCCCGGAAAGCAGGAAGGAAAAACAAGAGCCCAAGATTTCTGAAGTGAGAGGCGACAGTGAGGAGAATGAGGGTAGTGCAACTTCCTCAAGCTTCAAGAAGCATTTGCATGAGAGCATGCACATTCAAGAGCCACAGTGATGGGAGAAACAACACGTGAGCGAAACAGTCAGTTTCTCGGAGCCTCAGTTTCCTCACTTCACAGGGTTGTTATGAAAAATAACTTGTATAAAGATATAATATGTGAAAACACCTTAATAGGTATTATTACTGTGAAGCTCACTGACTTATTTTTCTGATTGAAAAAAACAGGCAATATTGTGGGGAGGATATAGTTCAGTGGTAGGGGACATGCTTAGCATGTGTGAGGTCCTAGGTTCAATCCTCAGTACCTCCATTAAAAATAATAAAAAAAAACAAATAAATAAACCTAATTACCCTCCCCCCAAACAAAACAAAAACAAGACAGGCAACGTGACAAAAATGCTCCCATGGCAGATATAGTAACTGGCCCCTTCTCTCTTCCTTTATGGCGCAGATTAAGTGGCATTTCCCTAGAGAATCCTCTCTGATCATCTACCTAGAGTGTCTGTTATTCTCTCTTTGACCTTTTGTTTTCCTAACAGCCCTGTCTCAACACTCAACAATCTAATAAGGTGGTGCTGTTAATACTTCCATTTTACAGATGAGAAAGCCAAGTCCAAGAAAAGCTTAGGCCTTTACACAGCAAATAAGGGATAAAGCCAGGATTTGAATCCAGCTAGTGAGGCTCCAGCGTCCGTGCTTTTAACTCCCGTGCTATACTACACAATCTAGAATTTGAATTTAAAACACGGAAATTAACAAAATAAAAATATTATTACTTGGATTCATTACCAAGAGGAGGGGTAGAAGGGAATGGGAAAAGACTAAAGTACAAAGGAAGGGAATTATGAAATCCTTGTCTTCTTGAAATAAAACAACAAAAATTTTTAAGGGAGGGCATGCAGGATTGTCATCTGAGGGTGTAAGCAAGCAAGCATTGCTGCTGCATGCCCAGATTAGCCAGGAGAAGTGCTGGCTTGTCCTGGCCTCCCTGTTTTGGCTTGTGGGTTTACCTGTCAGAGTGAGCCTAATGTAGATGCCAACTTTCCAAATGTCACGGTGTTTGCTTCCCTCGTGCTCACACTAAATTCTTGTCCTGTTAATACACTTATATGTTTTTCTCTTGGAGACATCCCATGCAAATGTAAAAGAATTAGTTGTGATGAAAGCCGCCGGATCAACAGCTATAATCTGGCAGAGTTCCTACTTCCAACCCTACATGCAAATTGCTTAAAATGAAATCCTGTATGACTACACCTCATCCTGTGCCCCAATCTCAGATTAAAGCCAACTTTCCTCTCCAAAACAGGACACACCTGAAGGTGTGTAAAGCACCCTGAAAAGGAACAAAAGCTGGACTTTACATTTTCACTTAACACAGCCTTTTTTTTTGTTTTTTGGATGTAATCGCACTGAGGATCCTTTTATTAAAGAGAGACACATCTTAATTCAAGGAATCGATGGAATGCATGGGAAAATGCATTTAAGTATAAATCAGTATGTTTTACCAGGAATCATGGTGTTCTAAGAGGAGCAATCACAGAATTTTACCATAGACTCTTTCCTAGTATGGGTGATGGTTTGAGCTCTTAACTCTGTGTTCTCATGATGGAGTCTCTCTCTCAATCAGGAAGAAGAGGACTCACAAGCCTGAACATGCAGTGAACTGACAAAACTGGCCTGCAGTCTCTCTCGTTCTCTTGGCCTCTGTTTCATCAGTGAATCACAATTCTCTGCAGGGACAGCAGGTGCAGGTGCCCCTGCCCTGAGGTCATGCTCAGATACTCCCTCTGCAGGTCAGTTCCAGCATTTACAAGAGCAGGACCAAGGAAACACACAGGGGCTCGCATACCACAAATCTAACCCATAAAAGGTTGTAAGTCATACTAATAAGCTATTCAACTATTCTTCTGCCCCACCTTGATAAATAAACCTCCATGACAACAAAATCAAAAGGTGTAAAGCTATGTTTTTTTTAATGAATGATAGTGAGACATTAAAGATGACTAATGTTCATTAGTAGTATGTACATCTCAGGGTTCTCTTGATGGGCCAGTAACATTCAGATGAGTCATAAAATAAACACACACATAACTTATAAATATTATATATTTATTCCACAGAATTTAATTTTCCTACTCTCCATTTTTATAAAATATTACTATAGTTAACATTTTCATATAGATTTTCTTATACTGACAGTATGCTAAATTAGGTAATCTTTCTTGAGTCACTGTAGTTCTTACATTTATTTTATTAACTTTAATTTAGAGAGACTTCTTTTGGCTGAGACAATAACTTGGAATTATCAATAAAATTCTTAAAATAAAACAATGAATGTGAACTATTAATTTTATATATTGCTTTAATGTTCATTGTAATAAAATCACACAATTTTTCATTTTTGTAGAAAATATGACCATATTTTCATTTCATCATTTAAACCACCATCTCATATTCAATTTCCATTATCTCTTAAAGCAATATATAGATCTACAAAGCATTTCATTTCTCTTCCTACAGATTTTTCAATGCTAAATTATTATAAAGAAAACCCAAACCAGCAGTAGGTTGCTCAATTTGTTAAAATATTCTTACAATCAATACTATCCCTTTATCCATGGCAGCCAGAAAATAATGTCAATAGAAATTAGTTACGGGACTACGTATACATAAATCCTCCCTTTTACGGTGTTCATGACATTTATTGAAAAGTCACTTCTGTTAAGTTCTTCCCAGTTTATTTTTAGGTAGTAAAATTATCTTCTGTAAAATGTTTAAAATATTTTTAAGTCCTTTATCAAATAAAGTAATCAAACTTCGATCTTTCTGGGTTTTGATAAAATAGAACTTTTGCAAACATTATTAATAGCAAGCAAGAGTTCACACTATATGATTATGGACAGCACAAATAAAAAATGATTTTCTGTTGTGGTTACCACAGGGCAAGGGGGTGGGAGTGGATAAAAGGGGTGTTCGAGATTTGCAGATACTAACTGATATATATAGAATAGCTAAACAACAAGTTCATGATGTATGGTGCAGGGAACTATACTCGATAGCTTGTAGTAACTTCTGGTGAAAAATAATATGAAAACGAATATGTGTATGTTCATATATGACTGAAGTATTATGCTGTACACCAGAAACTGACACTACATTGTAAATTGACTATACTTCAATAAAAAATATAAACAAAATGAGTTTCTGCAAAAGGGCATGATTCATTTTTCACTTACGAGTCTTCTGTGATGTCACATAACTGTTCTAGTGCATCTTTCTAAATTTAATCTAAATATTTTAATAACATTGAGTCATCAGGAGTCCAAAAGTGGCTATAAGATCAGTTTTGGTATTTGTTTCATCAAGATGTTTCATAATTGGAAAAATACAAAACACATGGTACATAATCTCTGTATTGTTCCAAAGAATGCCACGGCTATGAACACATAAGAAACTGTACCTTGTAATAACAAATACTGTAAGTCTTTTCAAATAAGCTACTGAAAATAAATCATATTTCACTTTGGAGTATCTTTTATGATAACATATAGTATAATTATGCTCATCATTATTTTTCACATAAACAAAGAAAATTTAAAATCTACTTTGTGAATATGATTCTGGGTTGACTGATGGGCATCGTAGAGAAATATGGTTGTTAGAAAGAGAAGGAAATGTGGGGTGATAATCTGACCATGAAACTTAGTCTACAGTCACACTAAGAGCTAATCATGTACCTTATAACATTATTTAAATGTAGGAAATAAATTAAAAATTTTTAATTATGATTAAACTTCCTGAGACCCAGATTCTATCTTTCAGGTCTCCCAGGTACAGGTGGTATTCCTGGGAGTCCCAGTGTCCCAGTGTGTACTATCCTGAAAGCCTTTATGTTTCTGCAGAGACATAATGAAGACTTGTTTTACTCATTAGAATTGTTAAAAAATGGGAAGAGAATACCCCCATTTTGTAGTTACAGCTATAGAGTAGCAGAAAATTTTTAAAAAGATACTCTTGTGCTTTACTGTTAAATCTCTGAATCCAAGAGTTCCAGCCTCAGTCTCCTTTTTCAGCATCTCTTCAGCATCTCATTAGAGTGAAAGCTTCAGCTCTTGCCAAGTTCTGAGGGAAAGTAACGCTAGAGGGCGCAAGCAGTTTGCGACTTCGACCATTTCTGCCAACAACAAACACCCAGTGTTTTATCGGAGAGACACCAACTCTAATTCAGTCCCTGAAAGTATCCCTTAACCATCACAGCGCCAATGAAACAAGATCATGAAGCTACAAATATCTTTTTTCAGAAAATGAGAGAACAAGAGTCTTGCCGGCTCCAGCAGTCTGTAATCTATCACAAGTAGGTGAAAAAGATATCAAATAGATTCCAAGGAGAGCAAAGGGATAAGAACAGAGCTTGAAAATTAGTGTCTTTAGTTAAAGTTGTACAGATTAGTAAATTTGGGATGTGGTAAGTGTGTGTGTGAGAATTTCTGCCAAAATATCAAACACTTCTTTGCCTTTAAAAATGTCTGTAAGTGGTCAAGTACTGCAATACTTAAAGTCAGGCTGCGCTGACCTTTCAAAATACTGCTAACAGAAATGCAGAAGACTCCATTATAATAACATTTCTAATGGCAAGTAATTTGCATTTAGGATCATAAGCAAATTCTATTCAAAAAGCAAAATGGAAATATGATTTTCAGATGTCATTCTGTCCCAAATCATTTTAGTGTGATGACTGATGTGAAAAACTTTTTTTTTTTGGTGGGGGTTTGGGGGATAAATTGGGCGTTGGAGATTTGTGGATACTAACTACTACATATAAATTAGATAAACAACTGTATAGCACAGGGAACTATATTCAATACCTTGTAATAACCTATAATGAAAAAGAATATGAAAAGGAACATATATATATGTATGACTGAGTCACTATGCTGTACACCAGAAATTAACACATTGTAAACTGACTATACTTAAATAGAATAAAATAAAAGACTACTCTTCTTTAAAAAACTTTTTTTTTTAATGTTGAAAAACGTCTCACCTGGACTCAGCATTCATTGCCTGACTGCCTGCCTGACAGTATCCACACCACAAAGGTGAAGCTTGCTTTAAAGCCAGTTGTCTTGCTTTGGATAGAAGGCAACTCAAACTGTGTATTACAGGAAATGTGTAATTTAGTAGCTTTTTATACTTTTGATATGCACACATTTTTAAAAAACAACTAATATCAAACTGCATATGGGTATTTGCAATTGCATATAAAATTACAAAAAGAAGATTGTACTGGGTGACTATAGTAAAAACTTTTTAAATTACACTTCAGCCTAATCAATCTAGTGTTCTTCAAGACCTGGTGTTTGAGAAAACTGATGGGTAAAACATTACTTCTGTGATTTTTTTTTTGGTTGGTCAACACGAGCTAGTTACAAATACATTTGCCAAACATGACTTATAGAAAGTAAAATCTTGGGGACACTTGGAACTTAGCCATGTCACATACAAAACACTGGTTCAGGAGATGAAATCATGGTTGCAACACACAGAAGTGCTGTCATAAGGCTGAAGGGTGAAAATTATTAACAATGTTTCCTTATCCTTGCTCTGATCCTGCCCTCCTGGCCAACCAGACTGATACAATCTATGCATCCTTCATTCATTCACCAATAATACCTGCAGTTATCCTATTAGGAGGTGAACTGTGGTCCAGCCCACTTCTATTTTTGTAAGCTCCCATATCTATTTTCAAAAATGAAGAAGTGAAAAAAAGAGTAATGCCAAAATTGTGGTACATTTTAAGTCTTTATACCTCATAAATTAAAAATGTAAAAACACAATATAACTATGCTGTCTGTAGGATAACTAGCAAATAGCATATGCAACAATTATTTTATAGTAGCCTATAGGCTATGTGCTGGAGTAAAAGGACACAGATATCCAGCTACATAATCAATATCTTTCAGTTCTCTTAGTGTATCTCTGTGTACAGAACGTCATAGTTGATGATGATACCATCTGAAGACTTTTGAGCACATACGCACTCGAGCAAGGGACCTTCATCCTACCCCTACTCACCTGTGATAGTGGGAGACAGATTTGATTCTTGCCCTCATAAATCTTGAATTCTTAACAGGAAGACAACCTTCCCAAGAGCATTTGGGGGACAAGCTGGAGGTGGCTCGAAGGGCCACAGTTATTACAATAGGGCAGAACAAGCATCAGAAGGAAGCCCCAGTCTCATTGGGAGTCTTCTGAACTGAAACTTGGAGAACAGAGTAGGAGTTATTCCGTGGAATGATGGGTAGCAAGGGTCCAGGAGACTGGAAGGGGATGCCCAAATGCAGAGGCATTTGAATCACTATGGAATACTGGGGAACTGAAGTTAAAGTCAAAGGAGGGTCTTTTTCAGCATCAAGGTTAGACTTTTGGTCTCAAGTACAGAACTGTGATGTATACCTGAATGTTCAGTTCGGAAATCCAGGATGGACAGTCACAAATAAGGATCAGGAGATTCTTAATTCCAGAACTAAAAGGGTTTTTGTTTTGTTGGCTTTTTTTTTTAAAAAAGATATCCTATAACAGAGATACTGAATCTAAATAAATAAATGTGTTTTAGAACAGCGGTTTTCAAATTTGAAATGGCTGCCCATGTGGCTTATGAAATCAATTTTGTGGGTCTTGAGGCTGGCATTTTTAGAATAAAATATAATAGGAAAAAAATGAAACAGCAAATATCTGAGAACATCCCACATATTAAGAGTGTTATTTTGTGAAATATCTATTTCAGTTTGTGTATGTGGGAAGCAGAGGAGTACTACATTTCTTACTATTTGGGTGGTCATGATCCCAAATTTTTTTAAAAAAATGCTGACATAGAAGTTAACCAAAAAAGCTACTGAATTAGAAATCTGAAGACATTTTAAGAATGAAGAGATACTGGTGATAAGAAAATGTCACTGCTTTGGAGAAAAGGAGATAGAAGATGAATTGATGAGGATTTAAAGATTTGGGACCATCAAATAGTATTCCAGAGTTTTAGCCTATAGTCTAGGGATTGATTCAACTAGCATCAGTCTGTGAAGCTGGGATGACGTCCTCTCTGTCTGCCCAGCTAGCTCTCTGCACATCCTAAAAATTGCTTAAATATCCTCTCTCAGGTCTTCCTTGCTGCTCCTCTTGTTACAGTCTCTAATTCTGCCTTTCACCTTTCCTTTATAAAGCACTTTTCTCAGCGCGTAATTATATATTCATCTGTGTTTCTCTAATGTTTCTCTCTTTGTTCCTAAACGGATTTTATGGCTGGGTTTTAGTTCTGTTGTTTATTGCTGCATAAAGCCTGCCAGGCACTCTTCATATTTGAGGAAGAGGGAGGCAAGAGAAACTGTGAAAGACTTTAGATGGGCAAAAAGACTATGGGATATCCTTAGTGCACCCCTCTGGGGTATCTTATAAGTTCACTGCCTGAGTTATAATCAACTCTGTATGTGTAGAAAACAGAGTAATGCAAACGATTTGTATCCATAGAAATACAAGTGATTTGGTGAAGATGCAACTGATTAATACCCAATGGATACTGACTAGTTTTGCATTATTAACAAGTTCATCTCAGCATTCCTAACTGTCTTCATAGGTGTATTCTTTGAGTTCTCTTCTAAACCAGCTGTAGTATGTTCACGTTCCTCTCATTAACTAATGAGTTACATAAAACTTTGATATGTGTTCATTTCATATGGTAGAGCATCATGATTTTACCTTTAAAAAATTATACCCTAATAGGAGGGGTAAAGGAGGAAAGAAAGAAAATGGAGACTATATATAAAAATAGATTTAAAAACTAATTTCTTCTGTACAGCAGAGAATTATATTCAATATCTTGTAATAACCTTTAATAAAAAAGAATATGAAAATATATGTATATACATCCATGACTGGGACATGATACTGTACACCAGAAATGGACACATTGTAACTGACTCTATTTCAATTAAAAAAAGAAAGAAAGAAAGAAAGAAAGTGGATAAAGACTCATGGACAGAGAATACAGACTTGTGGTTACCAGGGGGGTAGAGGGTGGGAAGGGATAGACTGGGATTTCAAAATTGTAGAATAGATAAACAAGATTACACTGTATAGCACAGGGAAATATACACAAAATGTTATGATAAATCACAGAGAAAAAAAATGTGACAATGAGTGTGTATATGTCCATGAATGACTGAAAAATTGTGCTGAACACTGGAATTTGACACAACATTGTAAAATGATTATAAATCAATAAAAAATGTTAAAAAAAAAAAAAAAGAAAGAAAGTGGAGCATTGAATGGCTGGAAAGAACACATGTGCATGGATTAGGATGGGTGTGACCTGGCTGTGGTTATGCTCAGAGGCTGATGAAGAGAAGAGAGGAAGGCATCAGAAAGGGGGAACATTTCATAAGCTGAACAAGATAGCAATGCAGCACTCTTACCAAAGAGAGTTTGTTTGAAGCACATACATAAACATAAATATAATATGTGGGAAACAAGACCTGCTCCTTCCACGTATTCTGCACTGGTAACGCTTTCCATGGTTAGAGTGCACATCCAAGAGGACCTGACTCAGGTTCAGAGATGATTCAGAAGAAAGTAACTTTTTTCCACTGTCTACATGCAAGCTGGCATCTATCCTACATCAAAATCACCTATTAACAAAATGAACTAATTATCCATTATGACATGTCACTCATAAAGAGCAAAGAGGGTAACAGAGAGAAAAGTCAGTATTATCCAAAAAAACAACTAGAAGGGTGTTTAAATGAGCAAGGATACCTTTCACTAAGAAGAATGGCATCAGCAAAGCTAAAACTTGCATTCTTTCAACAGCATCAACCTACTCATTAGAATGGCTAAGATACTTAAGTTGAATTCAGGGGGTTTACTGTGATGCAAGAATTAAGTTAATCAGAGCTTCCTTACAGCTTTATAAAATTAAGTTCCATTTACGAAATCTGGACAGAGTTTGAGGAGAGTTTGGTTTTGGTTCCATGATCTAAATGTTTATGATACATCTCAAATGAATGTTCACATAACTGAGTAATAGGTACCGATTCTACAACAAAAAGACATAATGCTACACATTCCAGCAAGACCATAAAATGCATAAATGTGCCACATTCGCAGAAAAATAAGTGAAGGTTCTAACAATGATACAATGCATAATAAGCCCAAGTAGTTTCTTGCAGTCATCACAATCAAGTCTGTCTGGCATGAATTTTATATGTGCTTTCATCACAAAGACTTTTTTCAACTGTAAGCAAACAAACATTTCAAAAGGCAAAAGAAAAAGCAACTTGTACAATGTTCCTACAAGTTTATACAATGCAGATTTGAATTTGCAACATACACCAACATACACACACACATCTTGGCATAATATAAACCTAACTTATAAGCTTAAATGAGCAGCACTTTCCTTTAGATAGCATTTCACAATTCACAAAACATCTTTGAGTACATCATCTTTCTAACACTTTTGTAAGGTCATTCGTTGCCATTATTCCCATTTTACAGGTGAAGAAATCAAGGTTAGAAGTTTGGTTTGTGGCCACAGAACTGAAAAGAGGTAAAGTTAGATATCAGTCAAGTTTTTCTCTTTCCAATGTTCATGTTTCATCCTCGAAATGTAAGTAACTCACCCAGATAAAATAAAAATTATCATGATATGTTATTCATTATTACAATGAAAACAATTCAGACTGCCTGGATTAAAGTCCCAACCCCACCACTTACTGGCTATGTGATTTTAGTCGAGTTACTTAACCTCTCTGTGCCTATAACAGAGCTATAAATTTCAACAGCTATAAATAAAGGATAATACTATCACCTATCTCATAACCCTGTCATAAGGATTAAAATACTTATGAAGCATCTGATTTATTTATTTATTTTTAAAATTTTGTGTGTGTCTTTTTTTTTTTTAAATTGAAGTATAGTCAGTTTACAATGTGGTGTTAATTTCTGGTGTACAGTTAAAACAATGACTGGTACATAGAAAATATAATAAAATTCTTCAAATTTCAGCTTAGCAAAGTAACACATTGACCCTGAGGGCCTGGTTCACTGCCTGGATACTTTCAGACTGTCATGTATCTGACGGTCCACAGGCTGCAGGTGCAACCCTCACACTTCAGTAGGATGGGTTCAGTAAGAGGCTTCCAGCATCAGTGCTCACAGGCTCCCCAGAAATCCTGCCATGAGGGGTTGGGGAGCTCCCTTCTCTACATTTTCTTTCACAATTTAACAGTGTCCTACTGAAGGACACAGAGGAAATCTGCCACTTGGAACTCATAGCCTCTTTCTGACCTGGGGTAATAATTACATATTTCAAGAAGTTATACTCTTTTCTATTCCAGTTTGTTGTAAATAATAGCAACTGCCACTTAACTGAGCACCTGCTAGATGTAAAACCCTGTGCTAAGTGTCTACAACAGTTTTCAAAATTTATTTTTATTGAAGTATAGTTGCTTTACAATATTGTGTTAATTTCTGGTGTAAAGCACGGTGATTCAGTTATACATACATATACACATACATACAAATTCCTTTTCATATTCTTTTTCACTATAAGTCATTACAAGGTATTGAATATAGTTCCCTGTGCTATATACAGTGGGACCTCGCTATTTATTTGTCTTCAACATTTTTTGTACTCCTTACAAAGTATGCATCATTCCTGCCATTTAAACAGTGAGACCTCAAGGAGTTAAATTTATCCAATGATACACAGCAAGTTGTAAAACCAGTATTCAACTGGCTCACAGTGCTGACTCCAAAACTTTGGCCCTTGAGAACACACAGTGCTTCCTCCCAGGGCCAAATTATGCAATATTAATTTATCCTATCTTGTTTTATCCTAAAACCAACCCAAATTGATCCTCTTTTGTTTGATGCTCTGCATTGTTTCAAAAAAACCTGAGGCTCCTTACACACATACATGAAATAAATAAAATTTTCTAAGAGGATGAAAAAGAAAAAAGAGAAAATGGAGGGAAAGCCAGAGAAAAAGTTAGCCCATGAAACAGGCCACAAAAGGGAGTGTTAAAATGACTAGCATTGGACCATGAATTCAACTTTTCATCAGCTCTGAAGAGTTAACTTCTTATCCTCTACCATGGGAGGGTCATGCAATACTAAGATTATGCGGGGCCATGGTCCAGGGGATGTCTATGCACACATTAGTTACTGCTGAATATCAAGACATTAAACTACTCAAAACCCACTGCTGATTAGCTAAGTCAACCTGACTTCTAACTTCAATTTGACTACTAACTAGCTGGGTGATTTCAAGTAAGTTACTGAACCCAAGGCTTAGTTTTCTCACCTGTAAAACAGTTATTTCTCTCACAAGGTGATGGAGAGCACTGAATGAGCGACTGTATTATCAAGTACGCTGTCTGACAAATGATAAGAACTCAATAATTGATAGCTAGCTAGCTATTATGGTAATATTCTTGCAATCTTTCACTCCTTTTCTCCTTTGTCCTCTCTCCCCCTCCCACCTTCTTTCTTTCCCTTCCCTTCCTTTCTTGCCTGATCACCTACAGGATTTATGTCAATTCCATCCAGGTCAAGAGATTCCTACATACTTTAGGGATCAACTCTCAAGCGCTATCTAAGATAGTCAAGTACTAGCTAAGGAAAAGTGAGGATGCAAAATAAGTAAAGATGGCTTCTGTTTTTAAGGAACTCACATTCTTAACAAGAGTGGACAAATGTATTTTTAATGCCTACAAGCTGAGGATGCGAGAAGGGATACAGCAGCTTAAAGAAACAGGCATTGGTAAATAGATCATTTCGAGATGATACGGTGAAGGCAAGGCTGGAAATCTGCATAGGATGTTTCAGGAGCATGGGGATGACCGGAACAGCATGCAATAATTAGAAATTATAATAACACACTTGATAAAGTTAGAAAAGAATAAAAAAGGTTTGTGTGTGTGTGTGTGTGTGTGTGTGTGTGTGTGTGTGTGTTTTTTTGTTTGTTTTTGTTTTTTTACAGAGTGCTTCATTAAAGAGAAGCAGCTTGAGAAGAAGGGAAGATAGGAGGAAAGAGACGGCAGAAACGAGGATGCTTCAGGGTCATGCCCAGCAAACACACTCCAGGACTCTCAGCTTCCTTGGCTTCATGCCAAGCACCTGCAGGGCTCTGAGAAAGTCAATTGAATAGTAAAGCTGGCAAATGCCTCAAATCAAATATGGTGGCGGGGCAAGGACCAAATAGTATACCAGCTTCTTAAAGCATAACACCTTCCTGGCCAGAGGTTCCAGCTTTTGGCTTCTGCGATGAAAAGATAATCCTTTGTTAACAATAAGACATCACAAAACTCATGCTGGGATGTTTCCATGTAAAAACCTGAAGAACTTGGCTTTTGTGGAGAAACCACTTGATCCCCAAACCCCAATCTCAAGAGGCCACAATTTCAGACAAGAATGCTAGTGTTTACTTGCTCTAGAAAATGTGAATGAATTCACAGGGAAGAAAAGCAGGAGTATGAGGCAAGTGCAGGCTTAGAAACCAGCGAGACCTGGGTCTGTTTTTCTCCTGTGGGACCTTGACCGTGTTTCCTGACCTCTCTGTGCCACAGATTCCTCAAAGCTGACATGAGAATTAAGCCCAGTAACTGTAAATCATTTAATAGAGATGAAATAGAAAGAGACACTAGAACATTTTTTTTGAGGCTAACTCAAAACAGAAAGAGAGGACATAAATCCATTATTGTATTTATTGAAAATAATAGCATTAAAAGATGTTTATTTTGGAAATATGAATTCTGAGAATTGTAATATCATATCCTAAGAAGTTACTGTGTATTTTCATTTTGACCTTTCTTAGTTTTGAGATCAATTAAACTGATAAGTCATATTTCTAAGAGCTTTATAGTATGTAAAATTCTAACAGATGCTTAAAGTCTTTTGATGGCTTTTCAACTGTTTTAAAAGAGTAAAATCAGTGTTTATACGTCACCCCAAGCAATAATTCTGTCAGATCCTCATTAACAAAACAGGGTGGAGTTTGATCTCTCCTTTTCAAGAACACTGCAACAAGAAGGAGGGTGTGCCCACAACTCTTAACTCATGTTGGTGGCTCCACTGTGGATCTGGCTCCACCCTCCTCAGTCTGTGGGAACCTTACGAAAGATGATTCTGGTATAACTGTGCTTGTGGCACTTTGCCTGTTGGAATGCCCAATTCTACTATCAACCCAATCACACTCACTACTCCTCACCAGCACCAGAATATACAGTACATTAAAATAAACATAGATGTTCTCGCAAGCTTATTCTAGAACAAACAAACAAGCCTGAACAGAAGGTGCCTCTCAAGTCTTATGTTGGAGTTATCATCCAAGGCAATCAGACTGTTGGCTCTGGATACCATTTGTTGTACCACAGCCAGCAGAGTCTCTTCCCTTGTAAATTTCTGGTTGAACCCAAACACATCATGCTGAGCAACAGAAGGTTTCTGGCAAATCAACCTTTAGAAGTTCAGACAGGTCTATCTTGAAGTAATATGGTATGATGGTAAGCAGGGGAGCTAGGAGTCTGTGTCTATTTACTCCCTTGGCATGCAAGTCACTTCTAGAATTCTTAATTTTCTTAGGTTCATATGGTATCTGTCACATAGGGTCGTTTAATGAATACCTGAGAAAATTCCAAAGAGAAGTTAACCTGCAGTAGACGCTAAATAGTGTTATTAATATTGTTACAGGTTCTTATTAAAAGAATCAGAGAGAATACTTAACATCCAGCTCAAGATGGCAGGATGCGGGATTCTCCTGCTTAAACCTCTGAAATAGTTCAGTAAGTTATACTCAGAAGTGCTATTTCCTTCTCAACTCTATTTCTAACACATAAATACAGGGCAAAGACTCCTTTTCAACCAGATGCTTTCACTGACAATGTCTGTGTCTGACGCTTGGGCTGAATCTGAGACACACTTGCATTAACCACTTTGGATCCTGTGGTCTCTATAACTTCATTCTCATTTCTTCCAGACTCATTTTTCAGGAGGGTCTGTATTTTCCCTGTCCTTGATTTTTTTATTTTATATTTTTCTATCTTATAATATGTGAACTTATAAGTTGCCTCAAATCCTTTCTGAATAAATAGCTATGTGTATAGATACATAATCAAATATGTTTTATTCTCTTGCAGGCTTAGCTTTTATATTTTGGGACTTCCAGTGATCAAACAAACCTCTGTTCCAATCCAGTATTTATTCTGAGCTGAAGCTTTTTGGTACAGTTATCAGCCTGACTTTCTCTATCACCCAAACTCCTGCATTACACAGACCCTGTATTCTTCTATTATTATTTAGTAGATTTAATATGTGTGGTTTTATCAAATCAACTTGTCTGTCCTTAAAGGAACTTGATAAGCACCAACAGCATCCCTTGGTGCAAGCTGGAACTCATGCCTGGAAAGAAGTGTCAGCAAGTGAATGCAGTTCCTCCTCCATTCTCTCCACATCCCACTGAAGGCATCCTAGGGCTGGGATGCAGCTGGATGCACTGTGGTGCTGGATTTTAGCAGGGAGCCTCCAGCAGAGTCCACCACCTTCTTTTTGTAAAGCAAGCATGGTTTGGCCTTGTGAGACTCACGGACAGCTTTGGAATCAAAGTTTAAGTTTGAATATAACCTAATCAGTAGAGCGCTGGGAAAGGAGGCTAGAAGCTTCAGAGCCTTGTGTCCCACAAAAATTGAGTTTGCATATAACCACTCCTGTTGGCTCCATTTAGTTAATTTCTAGGCAGAAAGAGCTCTTAAGAGTCATTTATCTGATAATCTTCTTATTTATCTTGTCCATCCTCTATCTGTCCATCTATCCACCCATCCAACTCACTCAACAGAAGACTGAATGTCTACTCTGTGACAAGCACTGCAGACAAAAACAGACAAGACAAAATCTTGGCTCCCAAGTTGTGCATTCAGTCTTAAAGAAGGAAGGGTATATACAAATAAATAAGGGACACAAGTGTTACCAGTGCAAAGATAAGGGTGTGTCTGAGGCGTGGTGGAGACATAGAAGAGGAGTCATCCATTCTACCAGGAGTCAGGTAGGCCTTTGTCTGACTCAGATGAGGTAGTCCCTACAGGTTAGGTATGAAGGGAGGTTTGGGAGACAAATAACATTCCAGTAGGCAGATGGGCTTAAAGCAACAGATGAAGTCCAAAGATAGAACTAACTTGAAAGGAAATTGAAATACTTCAGGGATCATCATTTGAACCACTGTATACTGGTTCTGCTGAAGACTGAGTGGGTTCACTAGCTGAGTTTTATACTAAGTCCCAGACACTAGATTTAGTATTAACATACATTATCTTCAAAACAATACATATATATACAAAATATATATATACAATACAATACATATATATATATATATATATATACACACACACATATGTAATTGAAGTATCAAAATAAGGCTTTGAGTTTTACATAGCTTTATCTTTTTTTGTTCTCTCAAATTAAAGACCAAGTAAACTATTTTAATTAAATTTCTCTTGGTCCCAAAGCTTTACTATGTTAGAAACAGAATATTAAACTAGTTCTATCTGAATCTACATTCATGTTTTTCTTCTATAACTTCATGTTTGTCTGGGAAACACATGGATTTTATCTATTTATTTATAACCCACTTTATTTCATCTATCATAACAATCATTGCAAATTATCCAACAATCAACAATCACAATCCTGAGTAATGTGGTCATAGCAAATCATACTGAATGATATTTTCTTACAGAATAGTCTGTTTAGGAAGTATATTAATTTAATACATAAGATTTTTACAAAAGGTAAAATCCACTTTTGTTAAATACATACACATCATGTATTACTAACTGCGTTATCTGTATTTTCCACAATGAATTCTCAAAGCAAAACAAAGACATGGATATTATTTTTCCTATTTTGCAGAGAAACTAAAAGTTAGTAGGTTTGATAACATATCCAAAGGCACACTGGCAACAAGTTGTAAAGCCAGGATACAAATTTAGGTCTCCAAGATTCCAAACCCCATGCTCTTATGTATTGTGCTATAAGAACAAGACTAGAGTAGAGTAAAATGTGACTTCTATTATTTAATTAGTTTAAATATATACAAAGTCCTGGTCTATTCCCTTAAATTCCTCCTCTTATCTCAATTAGACAAGATAAAAAGTTTTTGAGTCTTTTGCTCCTTCTAAGGACATGATAGTGTACAGTCTACAGCAGGCATGGTGGGGGCAGAGAAAAAAATAAAAGAGGAATGTTCTTAGGAATCTTTCAAAAAATGTTTAGCAAAATCCAAGTTGACTTTGATTATTAATGAGAGAATATCAAGAGAATACATGAAAGTGGCTGAAAAATGAATAATGGTGAAAGCAACTTAGCATAACGAAGCATGCGCCCCCTCAACAGAGATCGCATCATCCAACACAGCATACATGCCGGAAGGTACATGGCTAACTCATCAAATTTACTGCTCAAGGAGATTCCCAAATGGATACAGCCAAGCATTTCCTTAATAAAGCCAGCGTGCTGAATTCATCTCTGGACCAAATTTCACTCTCTGTGGGAAATCAACTTCTTTTCTCAAACTCCAAAACACTGTTTGATAAACTGTCTATGTGTTTGGTTAAAAAAATCATCTTAAATTATAGTACACCAAGAGACATAAGTGAATTTTCAGGGGGACACGATCAGGAATGTGTCCAGACTGAATATTTCATAGCTTGATAATATTTCTCAGTGTTGAAAAAATAGCAGGGTTGAAGACTAGAACTTCAGCATTAGAGTTAGCATAATTTTGTTTCTAATTCATTTAAGTTTTGTGGTTCTGAGGGCTACCATGTCCGTTTTGGGAAAATAAGAAAAGTACATGGAAGAGGATATCATGATCGTTCATCCTTATTAGCTCTTCTGCTTTACTTATCTTCTTAATCTATTGCTAGGATCACATGAAGAAGAGGAAAAAGAAATATATGATTTTTTACATGCATTAAATCTATTAATTTTCAATTGAAACAGAATTCATTTAGAAAGTGTGCCCTGAAGCTATACTTCATTAATTTACATTTACATATTCATTGCACTGTTTCCTTGAAGAGCAAAAGCATGAGGGGTGTGTCACCTGAGTGAAAAATTACTGTAACATATCATTCAAAGTCAAGTGATGTGTGCAAAACCCACGTTTGCTACTGCTGAGTTAAAAGACAGTATAGAGTAAGACAGGTTTACGGGCTTACTTTCCCTGGTATAACTTTTAGGGGTTTTTGATCATTTTTGCTCAGGATAGATACTTTCCCAGGATAAAATTGACATTTATTATAATATATATGTATAAACAACTAACCAATATTTCAACGATATCTATAGGCTCTTTAGGGGGAGAAATTAAAGAGATTTTCACCACTGAGGAAATTGAGGCTAAACATACACTAATGATTTTGCCATCAGGTTTAGCAAAAGCATCTCTGAACCACTCATGCTGATTATTTTCCATACTTTCAAATTTCTGTATCCCTGCCCTACCAGGTTGTGTTTCCTAGGATTTTATCAAGGAATCTCCAAAGAGGCTCATCTACTCAGTTTGGTTGGCTTCAACGACCAGTTTCTACAGCTGAGCTTGAATCCATCTATTCCATTGATATCTCTGGGCTTTGTTACCTAGAATTCTAACTTAAAGGACTCTCTCTTCTGATGAGGAAAAGAATAAAACAACACATATGCACATACACACCTTAAAATGCAAGTAAATTCAGGTTATTTCTTAAATTATTCACATTAGTACCTCACTGACTTCCCAGCCTACTGCCCAGATAAGTACTTATCTTAGAGCAACTGGGCAGAGGCGTGTAAAAGAAGAAATGTAAATCTGGAGAACTCTAACCTCATGCAAGATGTAACTAAGCTAAAGCTCTATGGTGTAGATGACCGGCAAAGTCCCAGGGATTTGAGTTTTGTTACAAAACCTCCACCCAGGGTATGCTACATTCAATGTCCTAAAATATACAAACTTATTTGACTGGTTCTAAATAGAAAATGGTAAGTAAATGGTTTTTCTCCTAAGGTTCAAAAACATGGTTTTAACTTTTCATGGGACGATGTGAATCAGCAAAAATAGTTTTCAAGAAAAAAGAGAGAAAGATATGGAGAAAATTGCTTTAGGTGGACATCTAATTAAGAATTTGTTAAACATCTTACCAAATGAACATATGACTTTCATTCTAGCAAAGAAAATAGAAATAACTTAAAAGGGTATTGAGATAAACAAATTTTCAAATACAAAGCTAATGCTTGATGTCCATTACTAATAAGCCTTATGGCTTATGACATTTGCTTGTACATAAATTGTCTTTCAGTGATGGATTTAACTATCAAACAAAGATCAACAAGTACCAGCTCTTTTGAGATTATAAGGCCAAAGAAAACATCACTAAGAGAAATGTCTCCATGCCAATGCACCATTACTTCTTCAGAACCATTTCTTTTTTTAACTTTCAACCACATCTTTAGAAGTAGCATTAGACTTAGAATCAGACAACGTCTGTTTGTTTCTGGTCCCGCCACTTACTAGCAGGTCACTCAGTCATTTGACCCTAGTTCCTTATCCCTAACATGAGGCAATGAGGACCTGCTTTTCAGGTTTTCAAGAGGATGAAATGAAATTATGAGTGAAAGTACCTAGCACACAGCCTGGCACACAGAAGGCCTTCCCAAATGCAGTCTTGAACCTGACCACAAGGCTATAGAGAGGGACAGCACCAGAGATGTCTCTCCCTGGATACCTGAAGGTTTTTCTCACAGCAACATGGCTGGTGAAGGCACCATCACCTTCCCCTGTGTCTCAGCAAACTGGAACCCTTCTTGACTACTCCTTCCATCCATCTTGTCCCCTCACTTTGTCTTCCATAACGTTTTCTCTGTAAGATTCTTCCCCAGTATCCTAACCCACTTGAGATTAGGTTGCTAAGTTTCCTACTAGTAATCTTTCTCAATTTCACAACTCATGGGATCATGCTTTAAAAGTTATTGGAAACCACTTAAAACCATTGTCTCTTGTAATGACTTGACGAATCTATTGACTCTTGAGGTTCAAATCCAACCTGAAAACTAGTTTGAATCTGCTGAAAATATCTTCTGAGAGGAAAAGAAAACCCAAACGATTGTAGGTTTATTTATTTTGCCCAACCAAAAAACCTTGGAAAAGGCAAAGCAGATCTGGTACAAGGACACTGTGGCCATTAATCCTAATCTCTTCAGCACATTTTGTCTAAACATTCATTATACCCTTCATGTCTGTGGTTAAATAATTCTTGTGTGTATTACACATAGAATTAAAATAGGAATTATAGAAAGTAGGAATAATCTACTTTGAAAGTCTGCATTCAGTACAGTACCTGAGATAAAAGCTGCTCAATAAATGCATATCGAATAAGGAAAACCTCCTAGGATTAGAGTTATATAAATGTTCTAAGTTGGTCAAGTTTTTCCTCCTTTCTTTGAAGCCATGCATTGAGTGTTTTTATGTTTTTACATTCCCTTCTGTATCAGTCTTTCCTCAAAATAGTACTCTGAGTATTTTCTTAGTCTGGTAAAACTGTAGCCCTAAACATCACTGAAGTGATTCAGAAACTATATAGTGAGAGGAATCTAGAAACATCTCCAAGAACCACTGGTCACTATCAAATACCACTGGAGAATGTTACAGCTTCCCAAATCTTATTTCTTTTCTCTGAAAATCATTATAAAAATTAAATATCAAGAGCGTCTAATTCACAATTTAGACAGTTAACTTGATAACGTTCCTTTAGTGCATCCGAAGAAACCAAAATATAAACAGTTGTGCCTAGATCAGAGAACAGTCTGATTTAAAGTTTTGCCTTCTTGAGATGTTTCAGGTAATGGTATTTTCAGTAACAAAGTCTGAGGAAATAGGTCTTATGAGAGCACTGTTACTGATTTATTAAAATATAGAAAGAAATAGAGTAAGTCACTCTAAGACTAGAGAGGGCAGCAACCAAGAATCCATGTACTCTTCTTAGAAAAAGTTTTAAACAATTTTAAGCACAAAGTCATCAAGATGAGAAAATAAAAAGAACATTAAGAATATACCACTTTCAGGAAAGACCAAACCATCAATATTAAACATCATGACTCTAATACAGTTTCCCTCATCACAAGTAGATCTTAATTGTATTTATTATGGGGCCAGTTATGGAATTATGATGAAAATAACAACAAAGTTTCCACTGCAAGATCCTACAAATTCTTTTTAATAACTCTCTTCTTTCAAATGTTGTATTATAACTTCAAGAAACAGTGAGAGAATATGAGCATAATAAACTATTTCAAGAAATAAAGTAAGACAAGTCTCTGGAATAATAAGCTTCCCAAAGCCATCTATGAAATGATGCCAGTTACCACAATTACATGCAGTCTTTAAGTGACATCTTAAAAAGCAGGCCTGGAAATTCGTGGAAGCTGGGTCTCTGGGCTGGTGACTGCATTTTGAGCTGGTGGTGGGATTCAGGGAAGAAGCCTTCCCTCCAAGGCTAGAGACTTTAAGAAGTTTTGTTTTTTCTTTCTTTTTTCTTGAATTCAGGGTTCTGAAGCTCAGCTAAGAGGTCCTGTCATGTCCCAGGTAGGGCCACTTGCTCCAGGCTGTGGGCTGAACCTACCAGGCTCCCTGACTTTGTCTCTAGAGATTAAGGAAAAGAAAGGCCTAGTGTGGGTGTGCTCTTTGTTGCCAGAGACCCCACCAGTCTCCAAGCCATCTTGTCTAGATCTGTCCTCCTCAGCCTCTGGGGTGGGGAGAGCCTGGTAAGAGCAGGACTCGGGAGACCTGAGGCGTACCACTGGAACCTCCTACCAGCAATTCTGAATGCCTGAGAGGGAGGTCCAAGCACACGAGCTAATTTCTTCCCCACACCCCCATCTGTCAGGCCAGATGACTGTCTGGAGGGAAGCCCCCCAAGCAAAATATCAAGGCCTGTTCATAAGCATTCCTCACTGAACCCAGTCCCTAACTGGCACCTTCCAGTAGAAATACATGACCTAAATATTTCTTTTGGAGTCCTCTCCTATACCCTTTACCACTGTAAAAACTATTACAAGAGGATAATTTTCATCTGCTTACTTGTAACCTCATCCCAGATGTCATGTGGAAATTTGGATTATTTTGACACCTGCAGGCAGGTTAACAAGAAAAACAGGGTAGGTTCATTTGCCCTGGGAGCGTGTGACAGCAAAACCCACCACCCTGGAACGGACAAGATAAAGCGCCACCTCGTGGTGGGTGGTCAGAACTGTTCTTTCCAGTCTTGCCCGGGAATTTATGAACCCTGGGGAGAAGAGGAGGCAAAATCTATTAAACCAAAGAGCTGGGTTGGGGAAAATCGAATAAAATAAATTTATTTTTAAAAAAATGAATACACAATAAAAAAATCTTTTGGTCAAGTTTCAAAGAACAATTGTAATTCTTCAGCAGGACCCCCGTGATTTATTTAACGGATTCAAATCCGGACAAAGCTGTCACTAGACTCAGGGCGAGAAATTAATTCTTATCATGTAAAGAGCTGAATTCTCTCCCTGTTTGAGAACAATCAATAAAAGCCTGGCTTGAAATCTGGTTGAAATAGTCACTCTAATTAACAAAATAAAGGATAAAATTCAGACAAGCATAATAACAGCCCTCTGTTTCAAGTACAAGAGTGTGCTGGTCACAATGACAGTTCCTAATCTCCCCCACGGAAAAGTGACTTCCATGGAATAAAGTCAGCTTAGATGGATTTTCCATTTAAATGGTCCAGGATTAAATGGAGTTGGTTGAACAAGCGTAATTCATTCATATAACATTCCCCTTAAAGCACACGCACACATCATGATATCCTTATGAAAATAAGCTGTCTTCCTAGTCACTGGAATTTAAAAGCGAGAGCTGACACTAAACCAATCTGATTAATATATGACATAGTGGATGACTGCTCATTCCCGTGAATTTATAAGCTTCTGTGACGATTGTATCACATTATGTAATTTGCAGGGCTGGGTCCTCTCAGAGGTTACTTCTACAAAAACATACGTTTCATTTGAAACCTGACCAGGGCTCACTCCTGTTCTAGACAGATTCATTATGACAACCTTTAATTGGGCACACTGCCAAAATGCAGCCAGTTTAACAGGCCTGTGTAAATGCAACACATAGACTAATATGCTTATTTGACTTACTTGTTGAAAATGATTTATTGGATAATACTTGATAGAGAGGACAAAACCTTTCAAAGGGCAGTTCTCCAAGAGTTTAAAAATCCACAAAACTTGGCTGCATAAAAGAAGGAACTTGAGAAGTTTTAAAAAAAAATTGTATCTTGCCAAACAGTTCTATAACAGAGTACAAGCCATGTACAGTTTTGGGAGCTGAAACAGTTAATTCCTAACAGAAATTAGTTTGTACAAGGCTTTTACTCTGTACATTTGAGGGGCCTGGCTGCACGGAGAATGAGAAAGGCATACATATTTTGAACTATATCATATCCATAACTTTTTAATTCATTTTTAAAAATAAAATAAGGGGAAAGGGCATTCATTCTTGCCCTTAGAAAAGTTTAAAAAGACTTCTTAGGTTTGCAGGATCTGACTCAATATAAAGACTTAGATTCAGTTGGCAGTTACCTTGAGAAAATCTTCTATAGACATCACTGAGAATCCTTAGATCAACTGGGAACTTTGCTACTTTGCAAATTACAATGGCAAAATTTACCTAATTAAGTATGCTTTGTAATTTAACACAATTATAGCAAATAAAATTTCAATATGGCTATTCACAGCCATTTCAAGAGCAATTTTCCCTATGATCTCAATTAGAACAATGTTCTTGTGTCCCCTACCCCCCACCTCTGTTGGAGGCAACACACGGTTCATCCTGACAACTGTGGAGTGGAACTAATTCCTTCCTCTTAACGCCTGTCTCCAATTAGCTGGTGGGAAATAGAAATGATTTACTTAAGAGACAGTTTTTCCCTTACTCAAGGGAAATACTTTACTTACTCAAGCCTATTACTATTCTGATCCAAGCATCACTCAGCTACTAATTTTCTTGGGAAGTGGTACTGTGTAAGGTAAAGAGTCCAAAGTTGCTAACACAGTGACCTAAGCAAGTTACTTAACCTTTGTACACCTCAGTTTCCTTGCTTGTCAAATAAGGTTCATTTTTGCTATGTACTCTTATCATTAATAAAAATTTTTAAACATACACTAACAAGACTTAAAGGTGGTTAGTTTATAACAGTGTTCAATGAATTAAAATCATCATCTTGTCAGAGGTGAGTAGGTGAGTAAACAGGTAAGCAAATAATTACAAAACAATGAAATAAAGAAATCATAAAAGATACGTATAAGACACAGTGAAAGCACTAAGGAGGGTTAACCCGTGAATCACCTCTATAATATCCCCGAATCCATTAGAATAACTCTGGCAAAAAAGAACTCACTACCTCATTGGGCAGCTCTAATTACTGCACTATTTTCCCTTAAAAATAAGTCTTAAAATTCTCTAAAAGTTGCCTTCCACTGATTTTCACCCATTTGTCCTCTCTCTCATCAGTAAAAGTCAAACCCATCTTCTACATAACAGCTATTTCGAAGACAGTTATCACGTTCCCAGATAACAACTTCTCATCGAAGGTCACTTGTGTAGTCCATGTATTCAGGGGCCAATGAGAAATCAAAAGTAGCAAATCAAACAGAAAGATTCTGTAGACTTCAAATTCCTAAGAAGGGCTAAGTATCAATGCCAACCAATTCCTAATGATGCTGGTGCCTACAGTTAAAAGGAAACCTAAAGGGTGCTCTGACTTCAGTAGCCAAGAGTAACACAATTAGAGACTTACATGGGGTGGGGCTGGGGGAGCCGGTGGAGGTGGTAGGAATGCCAACTATTTATATCCCTGTTAAACAAGTTGTGAACTCTCCTCGGTCTTTTTTATTTTTCAAGTTCAGGATCGTAGTTTGTTCATCCTGTGCTCCCCTGTACCTAGTTGAAAGCATGAATAACTGAATGGCTTTAACATACATTTGACACACACTACAGTATCCATCATATAATCTCACATTCTTATATTCCAGTAACATAAGAAATAATTATCACAGAAAACACATAAATGGCATTTTAAAATATTTATTGAAGTACTGGATAAATGCACTGCCTAACTGTACAGAATATATTCTTACTTCCTTCATAGTGATAAACAAGATACTTTATACCTATGAGTTAGCAAATGAGGGCCCTCTCAGCTGTGAGAATAATTGTTCATTTCCCTTCCTTCTTTCCCTTCCTTCTTTTTCCCCATCTTTCTTTCTTATTCCTAAACTTATTGGATAATTTGAAACTACAAAATTATTATTTGATCCTTGCTACAAGTGAAAAAGAATCCAGAGATATATTCAAAAAGTTAGCAAGTTCCAACTTTTCTCATGCACCGAGAAACCAAATAACCTAGCTGCTTCTTTCATGTTTCTCCATTCTCCTATAAATGAACACATACTGAAATTCTTTTTTCTTTATTTTTGATCCAAAACAGGGACCACATTATATACATTTGTGTGCAAGCTTATTATTTTATTTATCATTATTACTACATTTAGAAATTTAAACCCTTTAACTCTTTAAACAAGTAATTTAAAGAGTAAATAATTCCCTATATGAATCCATGGAGCATGAGTCGGTTGCATTGAACTTTTGTTCTTTGATGAGAATCTAACACAGTTTTTCTCAAAATAACAGTACTTTAAATATGAGTTGGTTAGCTTTAGGGACAAGAAGAAATGCCATGTTTTTATCATTTTCTACAAGGAATGAACTACACTAAGAAGAGCTGCCAGAAAGAGACTGATGACAAGGGCTTCCTGTTTACCTAGAACTCTGCATGGACAGAGAGAAGTTAGGCTGTGATTGAGATGCTCATCACTCCAAACGTGAGTCAGTAACCCAGAACATGACATGGTAGTTGCCAGTGAAAAGGCAGCATGGTGACTCAGAAGCATCTTTGCTCTCAAGAGATTACTTCTATTTACAAGTAAGTAATACCTTTCCGTTGAAATACTCCAGAGTTAGACATGGGATCTAAAGTTTTGATCTCAGTCTTGATTCCACCATTCACCAATTATGGGACACTGGGCAACTCCATCCTTAAATAATCAATAACGTGTGTGTGTGTGTGTGTGTGTGTGTACTACACAGAGTAAGAGGCACTGCTGACACGACACAATAATATCTACCTCACAGGATGACCAAGAAGATCAAATGATTGGCTGCAATGAAAAGTGCTTTATAAACTGAAATGGGATCCCACATCCAAATTATATAAAGAGACCCTTCTCATAACTCTTCATTTTATGGACTTCATAAACATGTCTGACAGCTCCTCTTTTTAAATCAGCATCATTCACAAAATATATTGCAACAGAATAGTCCTACAGTCTATCAAAGGGGTTGAAGGCGCCTAGTCTACGTCTACAATAGAGAATATTCTCTCCATTTACAATTGCTAAAACTAAATCTCAGGCAGGCGACATGACTAGTATGTGTCTAAGTTGGAACTACATTACAGAGCTTCATTTTCTGCAGGATCCAGAGCATTTCCAACATTTACTCCCATGACCTCTTCCTACTCCAAATCTCATGAGATACAGAGAAGACCATGAAAAATCATCTCATGCAGATTTATGTCATGGTTATATAAATATGCTTCAAGTTTGGCTCTTTTTAATAAGTAATAGATGGTAGTTGTTTCTCTTACTAGTTCTTCCACAGATCAAGGAAACTCTCCCTCCCACACACTCTAAGCCAAAGGAAAAAGCCACCTATAGCTCACCACCACTATTGGCCAAGTACTCACTGCTTCCATTCCAGTTACCTTTCCTGCTCGGAAACAGAGTCCAAACTGTCCACAGGCTATGCCGAAATTTTAGCTCAATTTCATTCATAACTTAAAATTCTCATTGCAGATTCTATCAGCATTCTGACACATTACACTGTGTGAAAAGCATATGCAACTCTTTGATTGTAAATATTTATTTTAGGCTCTCTTTGAATTAATCCTAAGATAAATTTCAGATTCTCAAATAATTCCACAAGATCTATGGTCAAACACGTCCAATGCTACATTAATGATTATGAACTTTTTTCATGACTGTATTACACAGACCTCTACCCTCTTGCATGGAATGTATTTTACATGATATATCTACTGCTTGTGGACTCGGAATCATAATCATAAACACCATTTATTGTTCAACTTTGTTTTCATAGATTATACTGGTGTATAAGGCTACAAGTTTCTGAGCTAATTTCAGACAGCTATGTGATTTTTTTCAAGCTCCTATCTTTTGTTCTTATATCTGGTATACTTTATGTTTTCATATCTTTTGTCATCTTACTTGTCAGTTACTTTTCTCTTGTTGCTATCAATATCTGATTCATGTAGCAATACCTCTCTTTTTTGTAATATAAGAAACCAATTAAATTAATTTGCTATGCTGCATAACAACTACCACAAACTTAAAGGCTAAAAACAATACACATTTGTTATCTCTCAGGTTCTGTGGGTCAGAGGTCTGGGCATGGCTTAGCTGGGTTCCTCTGTAAGGCTTTAAAGTGCCAGCCAGGGTTGGTTCTCATTCGGTGGCTCATTTGGGGAAGCGTCCACATCTGAGCTTACAGACTGTTAGCAGAATTCATCTCCTGTGTCTGTAGGACTTTGGATGGGTTGTCTCTTGAAAATCAGCAGAAAGGAGAGCAAGACTCTCAAGGAAGTCTTCTAGCAAGATTAAATCTTTTTTTTATTATTATTTTTATTTTTCCGGGGGGGGTGGGAGTTAATTAGGTTTATTTATTTATTTTTAGAGAAGGTGCTGGGGATTGAACCCAGGACCTGGTGCATGCTAATAAGCATGAGCTCTACCTCTTGAGATACACCCTCCCCGCAAAATCAATCTATCTATCTACCTATCTATCTATGTATTTTTTTTGGGGGGGTTACTAGGTTTACCTGTTTATTTTTAAAGGAGGTACTGGAGATTTAACCCAGGACCCTGTATGTGCTAAGCAAGCGCTCAACCACTAGAGCTACACTCTCCCCCACCAAGATGGTTAACATAATTACAGGAATGACATTCTATCACTTTTGCCATGTTCTACTGGTTAAAAGCAAGTCATTGGTCCTGCCCAAATTCAAGGGGAATGAATTACACAAGGCCATGAACACCAGGAGGTAGGGGTCATGGAGGGCTACTTTAAAATCTGTCAACCACACCAATGAATCCACTTAGAATCAAACGCAAAGTAGAATAATACACTGAAAACACAGACGAAGTGGCTTTTGTGAGTTAACTATGACTATTTTTAAGACCTCCATTTTACTTACTCTCTGAATCTTGACAATGTTCTGGATAGCCCAGGCTACTCAATGTGTGATTTTTTCATATACAGATGCTTTCTTAAGCAGAGGTCACAGCTTGCAAAGAGTAACAGTGCTGCCCCGTTTTCTTTCCTCTCTAGATAGGTGGTGAAAATGCTGGCCAACTCACTGGCATTCCTATGTTAAAATAGTTTGTTATGAAGTAAGTTGAGTCTTTCTCTGGCTACTGCTCCATTACTGAAGACTGACTAAGCCCTGTAGTCGGTCAGGACCAGGCATTTGCTGGGATGAAATTCCCACAATACTAGGCAAAGTAAAAGTAGGAATCTTCCTTCTCTGATTCCTGGGAAATAGAAAGTTTTCCTCAAAGGGTCTGTGATGTTTTACTGCTTACAGGATTTTGATATTGGTAGGTGAGGATTAAAAAATCCTTGTAAAGGCTGTGTGCAGGAAATACTTGGACAATCTTAGATAAACTTGAACCAAATTGAAACCTCCTTCACCATACCCACCAATGTGGAAGTTGTTTAAATTAGTTTCTTCTCCCAGGTATTAAAGGACAGATCCTGTGCCTTCTTTGGTATCATGGTCTCATACTTAGAATGTGCATAACTCTTCTAGACCAAAGTTGTTATTTGAGCAGTTATTTGGAGAACAAGAAATGTATGCAGTAAGTGGAATGAAGTTTGGAATTCATTCAAGGACAATCAAATGCTTGTCACTTCTGTCAGCATTTGTAACATTTAGGAATTATTTGTTGGATGATGAAATCATCCTTCTCTCTTTTAGACAACACTGGGGAACAAGGCAACTGGACAAGTTTATTCTATTTCCAAATCTTATCTGTAAAACAATATTCTCTTATTTAAAATCACAATTAAACCTTTTCTTCCCTAGTCACAGTATTTAATTAGCTTGTACTTGTTACAACTATGTGATATTTAATTCCATAGTGCAAATTCAAAATAATGGAGAGTTCAGCAGTATAGGAATCTTCAAGACCACAACTGAAACAATGAAATGATGTTCAAAATCACCCAATCTGTAAATAAAATTTGGCTTACTCATTTTCATATAACTGCATGTTGCACATAAGTTAGTGTGGTAGAGTAATTATTTGAGATATTAACTGATTTTTTTCATTTGCTCTACAAGACATGGGGGTCACCATTAATCCCAAGAAAGAGTATCAGACCAGGCCAAAACAAAGATGTTGAATTACTGAGTTCTAAATTCAAATGCTGAGGTTCACACTAAAAGCAAAATATTTGACAGTACTTGTGATCTAGTATACCAATTTTCCCCCATGCTCCCTTCCCTCAACTACCTCTACATGATAAGAAACTTCTAAAAAAAGCTAAGGAGGTAGAGTATGGAGAGAATTCAAAATAGTTAGACAAGTCTGGAAACTATGCCCTTCTCACCCACCAGAAACAGTCTGGTGGGATAAAGGGCAGCGTGTTTGGTTTGGGGATAGTAGAGAAGAAAAGACATTACTCACTTTGTCTTCGTGGAAGGGGATAGCAGGCTTCAGAGAAAAGTCCTCATGCCACCCTGGGGGCCAGAATACGAATGGTGGCGTGACGCATGGATTTAGGACTGAAAGAGGCTTAAACTCACATGTCCACACTCTCAACTCAGGTTCCCCTGGGCTCTAGAGTAGCATATGAAATATCCAATGCATTCCAGAGGGACTCAGGGATTATCAGAGGAAGAGAAAATGGTGGTTCATCTGCCAGAATGTTTATCGTTGATAATGCTTGTCAGGTGGACAAGACTTGGACAGTTCCCACCAGGAATCTGAAGGACAAGGCTGCTCCTTGGCAGGTAGGTGGTAGCTAGGATCCAGAGGTCTGTCAGCACTGGCAGGAGGTCCAGGCTGCCTTTCCCTCCACCTCAAGTTTCCTTCTGAGTGGCCATAAAACTTGTCAAGGCCAAGAACCAGTGGGATGAGAGGTCAGCTTGGAACCACACACTTTTCCACTCTTCTTTGTGGTGGTACCTATACATGCTTCTCAGACACTGGGGATAGGTGCCCATACAACAGACAATTTTTCAAATTACTGACTTGGACTAAAGTTACCTGGAAGGGACTAAATTAACTTCTTGCATCAGGCCAAATAGGGAGGAGTAAGAAAAATTAAATGTGATTACAAAAAGAACCAAAGTTACTCTTTTGCATACCTGAGTATGTGACTTCAATTTATATCCATCATATCTGTATGTGAGTAGGTACAATTATAAATCTTGAAATACAAATATTTAAAAATAGTTTCAATTGTGTGCAGTAACAGTTCTATTTCTTTGGAGATAATGTAGTCATTAAACTTTAAGCAGTCAGGTAGATTCTTACTGTCTTTCCATTAAAGCCGTTCTTTTATTTTATCTCTGTTGAGATCATAAGTCCCTACGTGCGATTTTGGGTTTTGAAATTAAGAGATCTGAACCATTTTTGTCCTATTGTTTGCCCTAACATAATCACAGAATAAGTCAAATGATGGCAGAGAATCAGATATGCCGTAAGCACACAAAAGCAACCTACTTTTCATAAGTACAGGTCAGCACACGACTAAAGAGGACCCTCAGTCAAATTTATACTTCTAGGAATATGTAAATTTCTCCAAGTTTTAATGTGTTTAGCACATATCACGTACCCTGATTATATACGCAAGAGCGCCACACACATACATTTTGAAAGAGAGTATTTCTGCTCCATGGTAGGGCTGCCCAAGCTTTGAACTGTCTTTAAAAATAAACTTTTCAGATTCACATGTATTTCTTAATTATAGCAATAAGAGTACAATAAATATCTATACCCTAAGTGGTCAGAAAATTGCAAACAATTTCAATTTTAAAAGAAGATGCTAGCCCTGTCAAAAGCAAGCCACTCATTTACCATGACCACACAGGATCATTCGGAAGAAAAAAAAAATGAAATTTGTTTTATTTCACTACATGAGGTTTGAAAAGGAAATATGTGCTTTAAATATCTAATTAAATGCAAGCCTGGTGTAGCAGGTCACCTTCATCACCTCTGTGTGTGTGTATGCGTGTGTGTGTGTCTTGATAATTGATCTCATGTTCCCAATTACTCCAGGAGAGCATTTCAGTACGAAAATGAATGAGGCAATCCTGAGACAGATGTCCAGTCCTGCTTCATAAAATTACTTGAATAACTATCATCACATTTAATTTTAAATATAAATTATAAAAACCATAAAATCCATAAAAGGTGATGATTTCTTCCTCCAAATCTGAGAGCTCACTTTCGATAGCCAGAGAAAGCTGAAAGATAGCTGAAAGGCTAGTGGAGCAGTTAGAGGATGGAGTGTGGACCAAGGCCATTGGATTCAAAACTAGGCTCTACTGCATACAAAGGGTGTGACCTGGGCAAGGGAGTTAACCAACATGTGCCTCCCATTTCTCTTATCTTGCTATTATCTGAAAGGTTTTGCTGTCATGATTCCTAAATACATAACACATTTGGCCAGCATCTGAGAGATGACAAATGTTTGCTGTTGCTGTACTCATTGCCATCACCATCCCCACCAGCTGCTGCACCACTCAGGTATCCTGCATTTGCCTTACACTCCAACATCAGGCAGAGAGTCCTGGTGTGGGGGAAGTTCCCCTTATAGAAGAGACAACCACTGAGACCTGTTGTGATAGCCTTTGCTGTCTTGTGAGCTATCCTCCTTAAATTCTGGGAAATAATGTAAAGGTTTTTACATTTTTGTTCTCTCCTCTTAGATTGAAACTTTATAGACTGCAGAACTGGTTTTTTGAAAAATGAGATGTAATTCATATACCACAAAATTCACCCTTTCAAAGTATGTATTTCAACTATCACCCCTAATTCCAGAACAATCACCCTCCAAAATCTAGAAGCCACAGGGAAATAAATTTTGCATTCAGTGTACAAACTGTGGGGATTTTAGTACAATTACTGTTTCACTTAGTATATTACTGTGGGAGAGACTCTAAGCCGCTCACACCAAAATTTATCCACCCTTCTTCCTGCCCAGTATAAAGACTGCATGGTCAGATTCCCCTGCACCTAGGCATGGCTGTGCAACTAAGCCCTTATCAATGAGCTACTGAAGGAAATACTAAGTGGCAGCTACTGGGAAATCCCTTGTGAGCCAGCTGGTTTATGCCTTTTTTTTTTTAATCACCTTATCGTTTGTCTCTTCCTCCATCCCACCACCTAGAATGAGTGTAATGGTTGGAGCTCTTGTAGCCACTTCAGATCACAAAGTATCCTTGAGAATGACAGTCAGAAGGGAGGAGGATTTAGGAGAAAAAGAGAATGAGCCTGGGTCCCCGGTACCTCTGATCATATGGAACCTGAGATGTCTCTCTCTAGAAAACTCCTTTTACAGAGAGAAGCAAACGTCTATGCTTATGCCACTATTTGAGGAGGTTTCAGTCACATACAGTAAATTCAATACTAAATTTAATACTAAATACCAACCTGTTTCCCAGATTCCCATCAGTGTCATACATTTTGAGTTGCCAAGAAGGTAAGGGTACTTGAAAAATTAAGGCCAATTTTTTCTGCTCTTTGTAAAAATTCTAACAAACTGGAGTTCAGTCCAGGACACCATAGTTATCAGCAACTTATTTAACTTAGCTTCCTACATATAATCTCCACAAATCTCTATATGTAACACATGAAGACCAACAGTCCCCATAGAAACTTGAAATACTAACCAGAGGTTGTACTTTCAAACCAATCTACTGAACTGTGCTTTCAAACTGGAGGCAAGCAGTCATCTGAACATACATATATCCACACTCAAATCCATTAAAGGCCACAGAGTATGCAAAGCCATTATTCTACGCAGGAATAAAAATGTAAACAAAATGAGGTCCACCTGAAATGCTGGGTTTTCAGCAACTCCTCTGAATCTGCTTCATGTATGTATGAATGCTTCATATAAAGTTCAACCTGCTTCCTATAAGGTTCAACCCTTTAAAAACCAAAAATAAATCAAGTACTATTTCAGAAGACTTTCTCATTAAAAGGATGAAGTGCCCTAAAATGATACCTATAATCTATGCATTTCGCTGTTATTCTGGTGAGCTTACCAAAACAAAAACATTTCGACAGTTAGAATTAAAATATTAATATTCTAAACTCCTAGAGAGCCAGGACTGTTCAGCTCATCTTTGTATCTCTTGGTAGTATCTAGACTAGTGATTTGAATGGTTGCTAACATGAATCAGTGTTCTTCATACGTGGGTCATTTTAATCATTTAAGTAACAGATCAGTTTTGCAACCTTGAGTAAGTTCCTTTTCTTTTTCATTTCTTCATCTGTTAGGAGAGGAAATCATCCTCTTCCTAGGATTAATGAGATATGTATGCAGAGTGCCTTAGGCAGCAGCAGGTGCAGAAGAGGGAGACAATAAATGATAGCTGGAGTTCTCATTACTGTTGTTACTGATATTTTTATTGTTATTAGATTATTATTACTCTGCTGAAGATTCTATTCTGTGTGCTGGGCAAAGTACTGTAAAACATAGTCCTTGCCTGAAAGATGTATGAGAAAGATAAAATGTATGAAAAGATAAATGAAGGTGCCAAGTAGGAGAGATGCTACAACAAAGGGAAAACACTCTTGGAACAGGATCCCAGAATTAATTCCTAGTCTGATTTTTTTTGACTCCTTTGTGCCCCACTGGCCACCTAGCCAAATCCTTGCTTCCCTTTTCCCCGCTCATCCCCTCTTAGTTCCTCCACCATATCCTACCCTCTGAGATCTCACAACTTCCTGCTTCTTTTCCCAGACTTACACTTATACTCCCCCTCTTAGCAGATCATCCCTGCAGATTAGGAATCTGGTAACGGACTGCCCTCAGCCTTGAGCCAATGACTCTCCACATCTGCATAAGGCCCACTGGGCAGCCTGAGAAGGCAGGGCACTGGCTGTTTCCATGAGCTAGGACAGTGAGTGAGTGCTATGGGAGAGTTCAGAGAGAAAGCTTCCTCCAGAGAGAAAGGTGAGAGGAGGGTTGAGTTAATAAAGTGAAGAGGGAAGGAGGCCATTGCAGGGAGAAGATGCCCCATGAGCAAAACAACAAACTGATCATTACATACAGGACCAAAGTGCAGTCTCAGCAAGCTGCAGTGATAGAAGTCTAAATAGATATTGTCAGAAACATGGTTAGAGATAAGCAGGGGCCACACTAAGGAGTTTTGACATTAAACTGTGTTTGACAAGCTTGATGTTCCTGAAACATATAATTAGCTTTAACATAAAATACTCGTGTATTAACAGACACACATTACCATATATAAAATAAGTAAACAACAAGGACCTGTTGTATAGCACAGGGAACTATATTCAATTTCTTATAATATACAATAGAGAAGAATCTGAAAAGAAAATATATATGTATGCATATGTATAACTGTACACCTGAAACTAACATTGTAAATCAACTACACATCAATAAAAATTTTAAGAAACAAAAAACAAGTACTCGTCGTGTTAAAGGCAAAGTGGAGCTTTAGGAATATTTTGTTGGTAAACGTACATGTAGAATGGATGGGCAGCCAGTTGTTTGTGGAGAATCAGAAGGAAAGTGAATCTACTATAGGAAGGAAGACCTGACTCCAGAAACACATAATTGGCTCTGCCATAAAAAATAACTTGAGTAAAAAAATTTTTTTAAGTTTTATCAAATAGCAACATTAAGGGATCTGAGGTTTCCATTAAATACCTAATTTGAAACAGTATCCAAGGCTGCAGAATCATCCAGACCATGTTTATCAGGAAAGCAAGGTCAGAAAGTTACATGCCTTGCTCAAAGTCTCACAGTCATTTGGAAGTAAAGTCTCGAGCGGACAGCACAACCACCCCTCAGGTTTTAGGTTCTATAAACGGTACTTGTACATTAAATCTCGCATTTTTAGTTTTGGTAAAACGAGTTAATTAAAGATAAAGATATTTCTCTTAGCAAAAGTTACGTATGTATAATTATGTAATACAGATCTTTATTCTTTCTATTAGTAATCATTTCCCTCTTTTTCAACATCAAGTTAAAATCAATCTTAAGAAGGTAACACAAAGGAAAACTAAAATGTGCTCCTTTTCAAAGCTTTCCACTGAGTAACAATGCTGTTATTTTTTAAATTGAAGTATAGTTTCTGCACTATAGTATATAAATTATAGGTGTACAATGTATGGTTCACAATTTTTTAAAGATACACTCCATTTACAGTTATTGCAAAATACTGGCTATATTCCCCATGTTGTACAATATATCCTTGTAGCTTATTTTACATCAAATAGTTTGTACCTTTTAATTCCCTACCCCTATATTGCTCTTCCTCTTTCCCTATCCCCACTGGTAACTAGTTTATTCTCTAAATCTGTGAGTCTGCTTCTTTTCTGTTATATTCACTAGTTTGTTGTATTTTTTTTAGGTTCTACATATAAGTGATACAGTATTTGTCTTTGTCTGACTTATTTCACTTAGCATAATGCCTTCTAAGTCCATCCACATTGCTGCAAATGGTAAAATTTCATTCTTTTTTATGGCTAGGTAGTATTCCATTGTGTATATAATATATATTTCACATTTTTTTATCCATTCATCTCTTGATGGATACTTAGGTTGCTGCTATGAACACTGGGGTGCATGCATCTTTTCAAATTAGTGTTTCTGTTTTTTTCAGATATATACTCAGTAGAACTGCTATGTCATGTGGCAGTTCTATTTTTAGTCTTTTGAACAGAAGTATGACATTAGTTTTCTTACCTAAAAGTTACTATTAACAAACTCAAAATGGTATATGGAATCTTAAAATCAACATGTAGAGATTATATCTATTCAATAATATCATTCTAGTAAATAATGTTCTTTTAATGTTTTGCTTCAATTGTCCAGCCTCATTACAATCTGTTTAAAGGTCAACATTTCTACCTACTCTGAAACAGAACCTACTCTAAAAGAAAAAAAAAAGTATCCACATGAGAAAATTTAAAAAATAACCTCTAAGAGGATGTGCTACACCAAAGGGACATTTTGCTCCTGCCCACAACACACAGTATTTGCTTGTATTTCCTTAAATTCAGGTGAAAGAATTTGGACCCTCAGTTACCTTATTCCATTAGGCTAACTCTCAGAGTCTACTCAGCCCCTCTCTATGCAGACACCTTGTGCCAAATGACCTTGTAACTAACCATTCCTCTCTAGCCACCTCCAACTAGTGATGAACAGTGCCTTCATGCACAACTAAGTCATAAACGAAATAAGAAACTGAAAGATAGGCATACAAGATGGGCATTTACACTTCTCACTCGGGCTGTTTCAGCACCACCTTATAAACAACTAAGGAACTCCTTTGAAAGTTATTTGTCTTTCCATGAGATGCACTAGCTTTTTATATTAAGGAAGCAGTAAATTATTCTTTGGTGCCCCAAGTGATTTTCTGAGGTGTAATTTAAATTACAGCCCATGGAGTTAGTTTAAGCTTATTAGGAAAGTTTCCAAGTTTCTAACCAGCAACTAGTCAGCTCCTCACATCGATTAACTTTTCCTAATGATTTTTGATATTTCTAAGTATGCTAGTTTACTTTAGGATAACTCTAAGTGGAGATTATCTTAAGAATACTAACTTAAAGGAAGAAAGTTCAATGCATGCCTAGAATAACTGATTTAAGTTTGAAATTTCACCATTCCTGACAATGTTCTTTTGGGGAAGGAACTTACAATATGAAACCTGAAAGAATGCTCAAAAAAGAGTCCTAAAATTCATGTGTTATTTATGTGTTTCTAACGGATGTTAAATTTTTTAAAGAGAATTATGTTTTTTATTTGAGAGGTTGTTTGATCTTAAAAATCTGCTTGCATGAGAGTTGGGATTCTTAGTGCTTCACATTTTATGACTTCCAGTGTCTTTTAGATAATTAATCTTGTTATCTATTTGTTGTTTGGAGTAAACGACAGAATCTTAGCAAATGGAGGACATCTCAGCAGCTAGGAACTCTGTAAGCTGGAAGGAAGTTAGAACTTGATATAGAAAAAAAATTTTTCCTTAAATGATAATTTTTTTCAGTTAATTCCAAAGGTCAAGTGTGAGAAAGTAGTCCCTCTCCTTAAATACTGAGATTCATCATCTTGACATTATTTACTAGAGTTGCAGTTCATGAACTGATAGGAGGCTGCATGATCTTGTGGTCCGTTGTCCTACATCTGACTACTCCTTAATTATATTGCAAGGCAAAAATGTGAACAGTGTATATATTAAATCTTGGGCACTGAGTTTTGTCACTTTATGTTTCAACGATTTGTCAGTTCAACCACGGCTAATAAAAACAGCATTTATTTTGTGCTATTTGCCAAATATTATCCTGAAGGTTTTATTATGCATGTATTTAAAAAGACTTGAATCATAAAAACTGCAGTGAATAATAAAGTAAACTTTTCTGTGAACCACTAGCCATTTAAACATGTATTTCTATTTTACCATATATTTTTAAAATAAAATATTAAAGATGGGGTTAAAGTGGACTATGCACATCTTCCCAGTCCAACTGTCCTTCTCTCCCTGCCCAGAGGAACGCTAACATTACACAGTTGAGCATATTTTTCCCACCTCTGTTTTTTAACATAAGCATTTTCTATAAACAGTATCTAGTAAACATTTATGTGATACTAAAGTTGATATAAATGGTATCATATTATAAAATGGTATAATTTTCCACTCAATGTTTATTTTTCAGATTTATCTTTATTAATGCATGTAGCTCTAATTATCTATTTTAATTGCTCTGATAGCAGTTTATTGTTAGAATAAACTGTAAGTTATTTATCCATTTACCTTCTGATCGATAGTTAAGGTTTTCTTTCAGTTTTAGGCTATAACATTCAAAACTTCATGGAAGATATGGTTAGTTTCTAAAGGGAAACTGGTGAGACTGAACAGATGCACATATTCAGCTTTATAGACATGGGAAAGCAGCTCTTCAAAACAATTCATACCTCAACAGCAATATAGGAGTACTGCTTACTACCATTCTTCCTCACTGACATTGCCTTTGTTAGTTCTCTTAATTTTTTGCCAATCTGATGGGTATCAAATGCCATGTCCTTCTTATTTCGATTTGTAGATTCCCAATGACTAGTAAGATTGAACATATCTTTAATGAGTATTAGCTATCCTTGCCTCTTTTTGATGATCCTCTTTTCCCCTCCACTGGGCTGTCTTTTTAAACATGATTTCTAGTTCTTTATATATTGCAGATATTATTTTTTGCTAGTTACATACATTGCAAAAAATGTCTCCCAGCCTGGGTCCTATCTTCTTACTTTGCCCATGGAGTCTTTAGATATTAAACGTTTAATGACATACTAAATGACATATTAAATATTTAATATAATTTAAAGCATCAAGATTTTTCTTTACAGGTTGCTCTTTATATCTTTAGAGAATCTTTCTGAGTTCAAAAACAAATTATTCTATACCTTCATCTATAAGTTTTAAAGTCATTCTTTTTGCATATAGGGTTTAATCTGTCTGGAATTTATGTTTATATACAGTGAACATTTATTGATTAATACATCTTTTCTCAATTATTTGTAACGGTAATTCCGTCTTAAGTCCTAAGTATGTGCCTATAGGTTTTTTACTCATCTATGTTGGTCTATTAGTCTGCTTATGTTCTAAAATCACACTATTTCAGTTTTTATAGCTTTGTAGGATGTCTTAATAGGTAGAGCACGGCTCCATCTCCTTTCTTCTTTAAAAGTATACTGCTTACACTAGATACATTCATTAATTTGTGGCGAGTTTGGCATCCTTGTGATATTAAGACTCCCTATTCATAGACACTGTATATCTCTTCATTTATTTGTCTTTTTTTTAATCCTTCAGTAAAGGTTTATAATTTTATCCTAAGAAATTTTGATCAGCGATATGATAAAGTCTGGTGTAATGAAAAGGAGACATTAACATAAAAACACAATGTCATGTGTGCACGCAGTTAACCCCCCACGCTCTCCTAGAGAATCAATAGACACATTATGTTTTCTGATGACCCAGTTAGTTTCTCAAGGCATAAGACCAACCAACCGCAAGCCTCTTTGGCAGCTGGCAGCTGATGAGCAGTTAACTATTTCAAACAATAAGAAATGAAAAACACAGTTTGCTATTGTAAACAATCTGTGTTTTTTAAATTTTCCCCACTCTTTTCTCTTTCTCTTATTTAAATCCTACTTTGTCTTTTTTGATGAAATTAATTATTAGTTCCTTTGGCTTCATCTGTATACAAGTAAGGAACATGCTATGAATGAACTTTATCTTTGAGTTATTCATTGATACTCCATTCAGGTTTTCTACTTCTTTCAGACCTCAGTTCTTACAGTTTTATTACAATTATGAGTAGTATCTTTCAAGAATTACATTTCCAATTGGTTATTACTACTGCAAAATGGAGCTACTGTTGCCTATCTTGGGTTGTTCCAAGAAATTTGTATCAAGCCCTTAGTAAAGTGTTTGGGGTACATTTGGCCTTCTGTAAGCTTCCTCTGTCTTTTCCACAGAAAACGTAGAAATAACATAGGTTATTAGTTTAGAATACCAAAAAAAATCAGAAAATGTAAAGTTATATGAAATATTTATATTCTGAACTTAAAGTATTTTTTTAATAGTTCATGACTGGTAGAGACATAATAAGTTAGGTAAGTCTTGCAAACACAGGCAAATAAAAACATGTAAAACCCTCACAAGGTAACGTATTATATATACTTTGTAGGGTGTTCTGATTTTCTCTCTGTGATATGTTATGTAACTCAAAGTAGCAACAGTACTAGAAATCAAACCTAGTCTTCTTGTCTCAGCACATTTTCCCAAGTAGGGAGTTTGGTAGCCAATTCAAAGTACACCTGTAAGCACACCACATACATCAAAGATGGAACTAAAACATGCTTCTACTTTCAAACCATCTGGCCCCTTCAATATCACTGCGTATCTGTCCTTTGCATAAAATCAGTAAAGAAAAGATATGATGGTCACTAATTAATAAGGCTTTTTGAAGCTAGAAGTAGCTTTCAGCACTTATGCATTTGCAGTTAAATGTTAGTTCCTTCTTCTCTTCATTCCACACACACTTGTGCAAGGGAACAGAGATCAAACTTTTGTTTGGGGAAAAGGTAATTCTGTTAAGAGTGTGCTGAATGCAGACGGGAAGATGCTAATGAGAGAGCAACAAAGTGAGTCATTCTTCAGTAACTTAAGTGTTCCTGATACATTGCTACTTCCTGGTATTTCCGTCCAGTAAATACTCTAAAATAGTAGCCAACTTAAAAAGTATAATTAAGCAAATTAAATTATTATCTTCAGATGTTAGCAGTTAAATTCTAATGTTTCCTTTCCCTTGGCAGGGTCGGCGAGGAGGTTGGTAAACACCTTGAGAACATATGGAAACAGTTATAGTCCATTTTACATACATGTATATGTGTTGGTTGAACTAACTTTTCCCAGTTCACAGAAATACAACTTGAATCCCCAGCCCTTGCCCCAGTCCTCCCAACTGAGAGAGAAAATAATAATTTAATTTAAAGCAAAATCATTTTTTATAAATTGCATTTTTGGTTTTAGTTGAGCTTTGAGAATTACTGACTTAACCTTAAAAACAACTCCGTCTTTTCACACATGATCATTAAAGACAGGCATTTCTCGAGGTCCTCTCCTGAAAGTTCACCTCTATTCTACAACTGACACCTCTGTCTTACCAGTCATTAAAAGGGACATGGTACCCTGAATTGGAAGAAATGATTTATTTTATAGTAAATTATTTAAATAACTTTTCTAACAAGGTAGAGTGGCTTAAATAAGTGCCTTGTGAACCACAACGCTATAGACACTTGAGGTTTCCACTAACTACATACTGAAAAAAATCTCATTTTGTAGTGAATTTCATGTTAATTATTATCCTGATTTTGTTGCATCCAGCTGACAGCGCAAACCAACATGATCTGAATCCTGACTATTCCAATAATGGATAACAGCCTTTGACAAACATCCTATTTCTGCAAATGACACAAATCACATACACGCAGAGTTTCAGGCAACGATTAGAAGTTCAGTTGCCGGTCGTGGATTCTAGACAAATGGCTCACTTAGATTGTTTTTCAAAGCATGGTGAATGGAATTAGCCCTCTGAGAGGAAGCTAACTAGAAAGTTTTTCTAATGCAACGTGAAAGTCAGTTCATGCCAAAAAGCCCTAGTTGAGCAGGAGTTGAGGAACTGTCACTTAAAGGTCAAAAATGACCAAAATAAATCAAGCTTTTAGATGAAAGAGTTCTACAAACAAGTTGTAAGTAAAGCTGTTCAGGCTTTCAAAGGTTATCTGAAAGGATAAAGAAAGGGTATAAGAGAAGAAAAATTAAAGACCTAAAAAGAGGATAGCAATAATTTTACCCAGAAGTATGACAAGGTGTTAACTACATTTAATGCTACCTCTGTCCAAACCGTTACACATATTGGGGATAAATTTATTTCTTCCACAACTATAAATTTCTGCTAGGCAAATAATCCCTGAATTCACATGCTTTGTTATAAACCCATACCCTGGCTTGAAAGGACCTTATGGAAGATAATCCCAAATAGTTTTTCATCACCTCATTAAAAACTGAAGTCTTGCATACCACTTTAGCCATAACAACTTTGCATTTAGAACGATTTTCATTTATGAGGCCCTTTTCATGCAGTCTGTGATAGAATTCTTATGGTGTTCTCAATATAAAAATGTCAACAATAGGGCAAGAGAGAATAGTCATGGTGGGCTTTATCCATCAACAAACCTAAACACAACTAAACACTCAGCATACACAGGTGCAAGGGTAGCTAAGCAGCTGAGACTCCACATGGATCCTGGCCTTAAAAAGCAGGGTGAGTAGTCTGTAAGGGAGGTAAAACATATCTGTAAATGTCACTGGGCTACTTCAGGGAGGATTTACTTGAAAGCAGATAGAATCGTACAAATATTATGTTGTGCCACCGTTTTTCCCCTTTCTCCCACTTACCTTTGTGAAATGGATTTTGTGACCTACACCAAGAAGGTTTCTTGTTCCTGATTCTCCCATTCTGCTGCCAAGGTTTCTCCCAATGTAGCAGAAATTCACATAAAAGAGGCACAAAAGGAATTTCACTTCTCTGGCTCTTAATACAAGTGACAACTCATGTTTGAACTCTTCCCTTTGGACCAACACAGGGATTATGGTGATTTATCTATTCATGCCTATTTGGAAGGTAAAGTTACACTTGAAAGTTTGCTATCCTTTGGATCAAATGAAGTTCTCAGAGAGACAAACCTCCCAAAGAAATTGTTAGAATTTTGTAAACTTATTAAGAGGCTGAACTAGCTGCTGGTATTCAGGAAGCTTCGATCTTTCCTTTTCCCTCACATTTTCTTGTGCAACTCCAGTTCTGACTGTTTGTGTTGGTCGATAGTTTCTCTTTCAGCTTTATTAAAGGCTTCCCCCAACTCAATTACTTATGACCTCAGTAGATTTGGGAAAATTCGGCAGCACACAGTTTCCATTGTGATGTAAATCCATGTAATATTATATAATAATAAAGTTCGGGACACCCTTCAGTGTTGCCAAGTGACAAAAACTGTTTTTAGTGGCATGGCTTTGACCATTCCATTATGTTCACAATTAGTTTATATTATTTAATTTCCTTTATGGTATAAATTATGTAATAATTAGACATGAAATATGTATATAGTATCCATATAGTAGCACTTTCCAGGACTTGGCCTAAACCAAATCCAAAATGAGCTAACATACTTCAGATACTGAATAACACTAAATGGGACAAAAATGAAAATAACATTATTAGATACTGTTCACTCACAAAGTCATAAAACTTAGGCGGCAACACGTGTGTCCCACAGTAGATCACAAAAAAAGCCTTCAGCAAACAATGAAAGTTTAAAAGGCAGTCTCTGCGTTTTCCCAGTTTCATATATTTACAAGTAAAATATACAGTACGTGAAGCATTTGAAAATTAATCATAGTACCCTTGGGAAACATCAACACTGTTTCTGCCCATGCTGGGACACAAGCTTTGAAAAGGATGTGAAAGCTCATCATAGAGAAGATGGAAATGACAAAAACAGTTAAGAGGTCACCTGGGAGTGGCTACTCAGAGAGACAATTTACTCAGGGTCTGGAAGAGAAGTTTATGAAATAAATACGCCAAACACCTTCATGAGAGAAGGCTATAAAAAAGCAAGGTAGAGAAGGTGTATTTGCTTTGGAGGGATTCTCCTACCATTTTATGATTGGACAAGAAACCCACCGGCTTATTGTGCACACAGCATCCTCTAATTCCCACGTGAGTACTTTTGAGCACAAGGTCATCACCATGAAAAGCCTCACTTAGAACTCTTAGAAGTTATCCATCCAATTCTCACACCAAGTGCAAATAACAAGTCACACCTTGATCAAGCAGAGAGGGGCCTATAACTTGACATCTCCAGTCAGCTATACTACTTGTTTTCATTTGAGAGCTCCTTTTCTAGACTTTCACTTTTTTTCAAAACCACCACCAGAGAAACAAACTTTAATAAAATAAATATGACTAACACTTTGAAGTAAAAATATCCACAAAGAAGCCAGGATTGGAAGATGGTGGAATTTTCACTGACCCATAAAACAATTTGGTCTTTACATATAAATCTCCTTTTTTCTTCGCTCATTTAAATCACTACCATTTCAAGTTCAGACTCACTGGCAAAACATCAGTTATTTTAATGTGAATCTTCCACTTGAGGCCCCAAAGAAACTTCAACGCTCGAGTTAAATATTTGAAGGTTGCCAGACACAGGAAAGTCAGAAAGTTGCCCCATACAGTCTGTCCACTGTCATATCACTTTTCTTCCCTCCCCTGCTAACAGATATGAAAATACCATCCAAACCATTTCAGATTTGCTAAAATCAACCAGCACCACCAGTCAGAATTAGCAACTGAACTTCAGTGTTTCTAAGAATAAAAAGAAGAGGCACTGTACCGAGTCTTCAGTTTTGTGACTATTCAAGAGGTCAGACAGGAAATCATCGTGAAGGCTCTCTCTCCGAATCAGTGTAAATTCCCGCAGGAAAACAGCCCCTTGGCTTTGGTCTCCGCATACCTAGAGAGATAAGATAGCTGAATTAAGCCTACAGACAGAGTCTGGAGGGAAGGGGCACCGAGGAATTAATGTCTCCAAATTGTAGAAACCTCTTGGATTCATTTCAAGTCTGATTAGAGCAATCAAAAACAATGCACACAAATACTTATTAATGTGAGAGCCACTAGAACATTCTGGCATGTGGCTCATTGGATGCATGCCAGGAAAGCCCCCTGCTAAGTTGGCACATCTTAATTGACTGGTGTACAATGTCAAAATTCAGTGATTATAAGTTATCTTTGAGGCCAGATCCAGCGTGCTCAGGTTCCTAGACTTACTGATTGGGCTATTCATGTGTATGTATTACATAGCGGTCTTGGATCCACATGGATCTATCCCTAGTCCTGTGGATCTGAGTATCTAGGTGGATCTTGACGTCCTGTTAACTATCTACCAGATAAGAAGGAGCTAGCCTGCACCCACCACTGACTTTCTGAGTTATTGCAGGGCTTTAAAAACAGATGTACATTAGTTACTCTGGAGGGAGGTAGTGAAGAACTTTTATCTAGAGCTTATCACACACCAGGTCCTTTACACATGCTATCTTGCACCAGCCCTAGGAGGTGTCTGTTATTAAACACACTTTACAAATTAGGAACTGAAAGCAGAAGGGTTTCAGGAATTTGCCAAGTTAGTAAGTGCTGAAATCAGCATTCAAATACAAGCCTGAATCAAAAACCCATTTTTGTTTATTATCTCATTTTGCTACTGAGTTATTCAAACCTCCTTCAGGGAAGGACAAATTGTTAAGTGACTCCTAGAAATTCAAGGAATAATCTAGAAACCCAGGCCTCCTCCTACCCTCTCTCTGAGCCTCAGTTTACTCATCCTAAAACAGGAAAGATATCAGTATTACTGGATTGTTGAGAAGATATGAGATAATACACATAAAGTACTTAGTCCAGCAACTTGCATATAATAAGCATTCAATACATAACAGCCATTATTACTATCAAAAGCACATTCTGCTCAAGTAACAAATAAAAAAACCTAAGCTCCTGTGGTATATTTATACAATGGAATACTACTCAACCATAAAAAAGAATAAAATAATGCCATTTGCAGCAACATGGATGGACCTGGAGATTGTCATTCTAAGTGAAATAAGCCAGAAAGAGAAAGAAAAGTACCATATGATATCACTCATACGTGAAATCCAAAAAAAGAAAAAAGATATTTACCTACAAAACAGAAACAGGCTCAGAGGCACAGAAAACAAACTTATGGTTACCAGGTAGGGAAGAGGGTGGGAAGGGATAAATTGGGAATTTGAGATTTGCAAACATTAACTACTATATATAAAACAGATAAATAGCAAGTTTCTTCTGTATAGCACAGGGAACCATTTTCAGTATCTTGTATTAACCTATCATGAACAAGAATATGATAACAAATGTATGTATGTATATATATGACTAAGACATTATGATGTACACCAGAAATTGACACATTGTAAACTGCCTAACTTCAATAAAAAGAAAATCAAGCTTTTAACATACATGAAGTTCTTTGAATATATTTATAATATCTATAATGGATAATACAGTAAGTATTATATTATCTCTAAGTTATCTTCACATTGGTTCAACTTTTCAAGTTTTGTACATTTTGAATTTTTTATCTTTTTATGCTATTGGTAACATCAGTAAGCTACATATGGGTGTTCATAATATTATTTTTTACCTACTGGAATACCTGCAAAAGTTCATAATAAATTGATTGTATAATTTTCTATAATTTATATATAAATGGCCTCTGTGTTATACATTACAGTCAATATCACTGTGGTAAACAGAATCCTGGGCACCGTCACTTCCTAGAGTCATCTCTGTAAATCTGTCGCTTAATGAGGCAAAGGGACTTCGCAGATATAATTAAGTTTATTTGTTAACGTCAAAATAGTTAGTATCCTGGATTATCCAAGCAGGACCAATGTAATCATAGGAGGCCTTAAAAACAGGGCTTTCTCTGGGCTGAGGGCAGAAGAGGAAGTCAGAGAGATTCAAAGGGTGACAAGGACTTGACCTGCCACTGAGAGCCTGATGATGGAGGGGGCTACGTGGGAAGGACAAGAAGAAAAACGAGTTCTGCCAACAATGAAAGACCCTTGGAAGAGGACCCTCACCCTCGAGAACTACATCTTTGGCCAATACCTTGTTTTTGCACAGTGAGACTCTGAGCAGTACGTCCAGCCTTGCCTTGCCAGATTTCTGACCTACAGCAAATGTGAGATAATACTTTTGCATTGTTTTCAGCCATTAAATCTGCGGTAATTTGTTATGGCAGCAAGAGAAAACTGATAGAATCATCAAGAGAAGAGGTACAATGAAAGGTTATCTTATTTCTTTTCCTACATTAAGTTTCATAAGAATTACCCAGTATGAAACAAGTAGAATTCCAAAGACTAATTTTGGAGAATGTATCCTTCTTGCTCACCTAAATTCCTGTTATATTTAAAATTAATGTTCTCTTACTTCTTTTAAACTCATGAGGTTCAACAATTGTTTGAGTCTACAGTAAATACACTTCAAAATTCATCTTGACTATGTAACTTTCCAGCCCAGAAGTTTGCAAGATTCCCCACCTTCTCCTGGGTATATTCCAAATTCATACACCTTGTATTCAGGACCCCTCACAGCTCTTCAAGTTCTAGATAGGGCCTAGCTGCACTCATGTAACAATCTTTCTGAAAAAGATCAAGAACCAAACTTAAAGTAACCTAGAATGATGTGTTTTAACTGCACTGTTTTCCAAAAGACTAATGTATATTGATTGCTACTAATCTCACATCTTACAAATCACTGTTCTAAAAATCGTAGGCTATTTTGAATGTAACTCTACTATTCAAAATGGTGGCCATCTTTAGCCATGCAATGCCATGCCATAGTTCTTAAAAGCTAAAAGCAAAAGAGAAGACCTATAAACTTAGGTTCATTTTCTCAGTGAGAACCTTTGTGCCTGTGGAAAACACGTCTCTTTATGTAAACTGATTAAAGAAATAGACAAAAATGATTCAAATATCCTCCAACAGAAACAGTGAGATAGATGTCAGATATAAAAACTGAACCCTCACTAACGTGACAAAAATGATCAGCAAACATCTTGTTCGCTTAGTTTCTAACTTAATTCTCAACCATAACTGTATTTTGTTTTAGAGTTTCTGCCTCTTTATTTTTCCCAAGAATGTTTACATTTTGTAAGTCACATAATTCTCACCAAGATGCTCAACTTATCAAATACTTTATATGATACCAAGGCAGAAGGTCTTCATTAAACTAAAATTCAATTTAATCTTGAGGACAGATAAGAATATATGTTAGATGAATGTAATTATAATCATTTCCCCCTATAGATATCTTGTGCATATCTGGTTTAGTTTAATTTCTATCCATGAATATTATTACTAATTAGACAATTTAAAATACCCAAATTAATTTCATTGCTATTAAGTTAGTTGTGAATATCTGTATCTATCAACTATGGATAACAATATTTTGTGTGTTTTACCAACACTGTTACAACAAAAGAGATACATGAATATGTACATAAATATATAAATCTTATACTTCTGTTTCAAGCTGATTTTTAATTACTATTTAAATCCAAAGTAGTACTTTACCTTATTTACTCTTTCATGCCTTCATGTGTAAACACATTTACACAAGTATTATCAAATGACAGGAGCTCCACTATAGCACATATTTCTTCCTTTCAGGGTAAAGCCATTCTAATGAGTACATGGATGTGGCAGAGATGACTAGACGTTACCAAAAGCCACCATTTTCTCATCATCTTTGGTTCACACCTAAAGTACATTTCCAAGCCTCCTCTGCAGATAAGGTGGGTGAGACTGAGTTTTAGCTGGTCGAAGTGATGGGTGATACCACCAAGCCTGGCCCATAAAAAGCTCCCACATTGCCTCCTCTACACTCTTTCACCCTCAAGTCTGGAATGGAGGCAGCTTCAGGAAAATCATGGAGTACATTGCTAAAGGCGGCAGAGGCTCCATTAGCCTGGTCCCCTGAATGCTGCATGAAGGAAGCCCACCCAAAGACCTGTTCACTTACCTAATACTATAATGTGAGAAGGAAGAGGAAGGGGCAAAAATGGGGCAGGAGACTAAGAGACACCAACTACTACGTGTAAAATACATAAAGAACAAGGGTGTATTGTACAGCATAGGGAAACATAGCTCTTATTTTATAGTAACTTAAAATGGAGTAGTCTATAGAAGTACTGAATCGCCAGGTTGTACACCTGAAACTAATCTAGCACTGTAAATCAACTATACTTCAATTATAAAGAAAAAATAGGAGAAAAAAGAAGTAACAGTCTACTGTGTTTGAACCACTAATTATTTCAGAGACTATTTCTTACTGTGGTTAATCTACCTTAATTAATACAATGAAAAATTCTAGGTGAGCACAAGATGTCACCAGAATATAGAGCAAGGACAATTACCTCTCCCAGGAAGGATTCTGAAAGATTTTAAAGTGGGGTTAAAGGAAGAATGGAAACTTACCAGCTGGACAAGGGAAAGGGGAGTGGGGAAGGAAGATTCTTGTTCTACAAAAAGGGAGCAGCCTGGAAGAAGGCATGGAGGCATGAGATACCTAATTTTGTTTGGTATGTTTTAAGCAATCTGGCATGTTGGGAGCAGGAGGTACATATCAGCAAGTGATGGGAACAGAATTTGTACAGTGGGCAGGGGCCAGATCATGAATCATGGTCACTGAAAGACCTAAGCAGCCAGTGTCTTGCTTGAACTTATGAGTTTGGAAGTGTGTGCATATGGTTCTGAGGAGGTAAGACTGGAGACAAAGTGACCAGTTTCAAATCGTAATTACTCAGATGAGAATTTATGAAGACCCAAGGGGTTGATGGGAAAGGAAAGGACCAGAAGATTTGGTGGCCAAATAAATAGAGGGGATAAGTCTCAGGTTATGTCCGTATTTTCTGTCTGGATTTGACCAGAAGAGCAGAGTGGATATAATACTCTCAACAAAACAGAAAATATAGGAGGGGGAGCAAATATTCAGGTTGATTAGGAATTTGGTTTCAGAGAAGTAGCAGCTAAGGTGCCTTGGGCAAAAAGAGCTGAGCTTTGTACCTAGGAAAGAAACTCATCTGGAGATAATGTGTAAGTTTGGGCATCACATGGGCAGTCGATGGTACTTGGCCTGAAAGAGCTTGCCAAGAGAAAGCATAGAGAATGAGAAGGTATGAGAGCTAAGAACACTGGGGGGCACTGATATTTAACATGTAACATGGATCCGTCTCGAATGGCCCATTTATGCCAACAGAAAATATCAACAAAGAGAACCCAAACTTATACTGATTTTCATCATTTTTAGGCTTCCCTTTATTGGTTTTCTAAGAAAACACATTGATGAGAGCACTGCATTCACCTTATGAAAGGCGGTTAATTCCTTGGGAACAGACACCATGGCTCCTTAGTTTACTGATCTCAGCCCCTGAATTCAACAAACTAAATGTTGCATGAAACTTGAAAATTTCCAGGAAAACTTAGATTTTAAAAATCCTATTTCTGATGGTCAGACCAGTTTTCCTGATTTTTCATTTGGAAAATATAGTTACATTTGTTATGTCAAAGCTCCTCTTGCAGTTATAAAGTAGTCACCATATCATAAAAATGCATGAAAACTGGCACCCCATGGTATTTTATGGTTCAGCAGTGTTAGTTTCACAGATGGGAAAACAGAAACGTGAGAAGTGGAAGAATTTTGTACATGGCCAGTGGCTATGTTAGGATTAGGGACCAGAGACAGTGTTTCTTAAAAATGCAAGTCTCCTCCGGATTCAAATCTGGTTATTCACCCACAGGAACAGGGCAAGAAACAAGTAATCATTACTGAGACATCTATATGTTTCTACAGGATTTCTAGACCAAGAAGGACTGATCCTCAGCAAGCATGAAGACTGCCATGTGCTAGAATTTGTACCCTATGATGAGGACTGCTTCTCCAATTGCAGTCTGATTTCCTGCTTCAAACAGTGACTCCTCTTTCTGCTCGTTGGCACAGCAAAGTACTCCTTAGAGAAGCCAGGAATGTAGAAATACCAGCTCCCAGAATAGAACCTCATTAGATCCAGGAAGGCATGGAAGCAATTTATTGTTGTGGGATATGCTCTCTCTAATGGGGCTGAGCGATCAACCATATAGAGGTTTTAGGGAGGGACATAGGTAAATACAGGAAACAAGGGAGTTTTCAAATAACTCTCTATTCTCTACCCTATTAGAGGGGAAAAGGAGGCAAAGGTAGTTTACAACAAAAGTCACTGAATACTAAAGTTTTTGCCTTTGGCTTTGGGATGCAGTCAGAAACTCAAACCAGGTATATACAATACCTTTCATCTTCTACTGCAAACTCTCTCCCATCACAACCTGGCACCAACCGTTTCCCTGCCTGACCTGCCTTTCAGTGGATCCAGAGAATGCTGGTTAGAATTCTGACTGATGGTCTGTTCACCATGCACATGTTTGTTGAAAGAAAAGATAAAAACTCCCCCTTAGAATTTCCTATCTCTTACAAGTTTGCTCTATGACTTGTGACTAGAATATGGAAAGTTAAAATACATAGCAACTGCTTCACATTGGGGAACCTCTACCATCATTAAGAGTCATCATTTCTATAGAAACTGTAATGTTGATGACAGGAGTGGATTAAGGCCTGAGGTTTCAAGCAGCTATAATGTTCCTGTAACTCCAGGAGAGGTGGCCATTTACTTCCAGGGTGGGAGAAGGGGATGTAGAAATAAGTTTAAACATACAAACTTACCCTCACATTATCATTTTATTGTCCTTCTTTCTTTATTTAGTTTTTCTGTGAAAACTCAAACGTAGTCAAGCTTATGTCCCATGGGTAGGATTTAGGTTACAATATTACTTACAAAGCGCAGCACTGAAAGCCACACTGTTAAAAATTTTTTTTGCCTACCAAAAGGACTTTGTAAAGTATATTTATGCTCATATTTTGGTTCATAGTTGACTGAGAATTAAGACAGTGAAGTTATAAATTCTGATCAGATTAGAATAATAATTAAAACAACTGAAGTAACTGGCCACTTTGTTATCTGAATACACACCTATACTTAAATACTAGTGAGTAGTGAAATGATTGGGTCAGGGTTAGGAGTTCTTGGCACAAGAGGACAAATGTTTACTGAATAAGTAACTGAAGAGAAAGTTTTCTTGGAGCCAAAAAAATCTCTAGCTCCAGTTTTGAGAATTCCTGCTAAGTAAAAGGGGGAAATAATGAGAACTTACATAGATTCAAAGAGCCCCAAAGTAGCCCTGCCACCCAATATCATTACCATCTGATTCCCAAAATCAAAGCTACTCAGAAGAAGCCAAAGGAAGCAAGATAAAATCTGTTCCCAGTGTGAAAGTACAAGTAACTTCTGGTTTGAAGGAAATTGAGCCAAAGGATGAATATCCTATCACTGGCCCTTAAAATATTGATGTATTTGGCTTAGGCCAAAAATGAAAATAGTTCCAGACAAAATTTCAGGCTTAAATCAACTAAGAAGTAGATTTGAAAGAAAAATATATTTATACATCTTTTCAACTTTATTAAAGATCCTGACATTTGGTAACAAATTGACTTTGCCTGATATCAGTAAATTCCACTTGACAATAAACAAGGGTCCCTGATTTTCAGAAGGAAATTAACCACTTGACAGCCTGTTTCTGGTAGGGCTATTCTAATGGACCCAAATGCTATGGGAAAAGAATCTAATCTACTCTCAGTGACCCCATTTTCATTAATCCCTATAACTGCATTACTGGTTAGAATATTCTAATATAATAAGATGGGGAAATGAGTAAAGAATAATTCAATCATAAAGGATAGAAAAACATTATGGGCATATAATCTTACTAAAGAAATTTCCTGATTAAAATGCAGAGGAAGTATTTCAGAGGTTTATGAGAATATATACCAAAATATTTATAAATGTCTTCTAACTCACAGTCACCCATCAGAAGAGGCTCAGCCAGCTTACCATGCCTAAGAATTCAGCAATTTAGTATGCACACATTCAAAAATTTTTACAGACAGCAGGGAAGCAGTGTTACTGAATAAACTGCTATCATTGTTCAAAGGGTCCACTTAGAAAATCATCCGCTTATCTTTGAAAGTATTTTTGGTTGTTGTGTTAGGGGTGTGATTAAATCTTTTTAGACAGAGACTTTGCGATGCTCCTACGCCTATATTCATACCTACATCTACAGCCAGTGTGTCTGGGAAAATCAAAATTTTCTTGAAGTAGCTTCAGGTGTCCTAGCTAATGGCTGACAACTCTACGAGCTGATTAGCAGTGTTATATACTCCCTGAAGGAAGGGCTAAATACAATCCCCAAGATCGGCGGGGGGAATTAATAAAAACATTCTTACAACCATACTGAAGCCACTGACATTTATATACCTGGTGTTTGAAGCTTAAAAACATTTCAGTATTCTGTTTGTTCTTCTACCAACTTTAATCACTACTTTGAAGGACTGTAAAGATAACTGCTTAAAGGTTAGAGCAGAAAGAAGTGAGATGGGACACACTGGTCCGAAGTGTTCAGCTGGGCCTCATAATTCTTGGTACAGATGTTCCTACTTAGTTCAGGTCTGATTTTCAGAAACAGCTATAATATGAGTTGAGGCAAGGTGACCAGATGTAGTTGAAATTAAAGATCTGTCCCAGAATGTCAATGAAAAGAAACTCTATTACCCTAGCAAACCTGTACAGGGGCGGGGGAAAAGTTATGCTTAAAAAGTAATCTAGTTTATCTTTAGGGTAGATGGGTATCTACCTTGACAAGACAAGACTTCTTTAAAAAATAAAAAACAATAAAATAAAATAAAGCAAACAAACAATGTTGGGAAGTTTACCCTTTCTGTACTAGAGGGTAAAGAAAAAGTAACAAAGGAATTCCACTGGAGGGTAGGCATTGTGTATAACATGGGAGTGATCTAGAGCTAAGCTGTGGCATTTCCATCACTTGCTAGAAACACTGGTGTGGAAATGAAAGTGCTAAGAAAATCAGACACCATCTTTACAAAGCTCTTATCTTTCCAGAAGAGGAACATTGTCTTCCTAAGTATAGGGAAGAGAAAATACGTGGGTTTTGAGACATGCATTGGTATATATATATGATGGCAAGACAGCCAAATAACTCAGTAAAGGCACCAACTTCCCCAAAATATAAAGCCAATCCCATTCTTTATTTTTCACAAAAATTTTAAGACACATCATACTCCATTCCTATCAAAAGGGGAACAGAGTACAGTTTCCCGAATTCTAAAGCCACAAAGCTTCCAAACACTGGTAACAGCTGTGATTCAGATCTTCACTTAGACAATGAAAGAACACCTGAATCAGGAAAAGTGGAATCCTTTATGCTCTACTCCTAGGTGGAAGGGCACATTATTGTCACATCTTCTAATGACAAGGAGAAACAGGCATGGTCTTCAAATCATGTGTGTGTGCCTGTGTGCTTTAAATTGTACATGTAAAATGAAACACTCACTCATGCCAAGAATTAAGGGAGAGAACTGAGCAACTAGAGGAGAATTTTAAGAAAAAAATAGAACATAAAGACGTCCATGTACACATGCAATGGTAGAAATCAACTTTTCTCATTGTTTACTTAGCAAATGTTTCTACAGATCAACATTATTATCTAGGTATTTCTTAAGAGAGCTGCTTAGCTAAGAGGAGTTGGAAGTCAGGGTACCACTCATTCTGAATGAAGATGAAGATACTAATTAGGACAGGAGTGTCTTTTCTCACCCTTATTTACATTACATTAGCTTCTTTGAGGGCCATAAAGACGTGCCACCCAGAGCCTCCACTGCAGAACTTAATCAACAGACGGCCCCAGATGCCATCCTCTGAATTCACCTACTTACTGCCCACTGGTGCTCCTAACCAATAACTGAGCATAGCGGAGATGTCAGAGCAAGTCCTTTCCTGAGAGGTGCAGAGCTCCTCTGACAGGTGACTTCTGCTCAAGGACTCCACTGTCTAGCCAAACCTTTCCTAGCATGGCGCTAATCTAAGACTCTTTCTACCCAACCTGTGTGTCTTCTCTCTTCTTTACTAGGGACAGCCCGAGTTACAGGCTGATGGCTTTTCTGACCTCCTCTGCCTTGTTTCCTTTACTCACCAATACATCTCTTGCATTCCTATTCTCATGTTGGCACTTGTTTCTGGACCTAAACTAACACAGCATCTCTTCTTCTTTTTACCCAAGTACTATTGGACTAGACCTACTGTTTCAATTCACCACCCCTACCTCTATCAAAAAGGCCACCTTGTTTCCACAAAACGGTGGAAACACTCCTCTCTACTCTCTCTGCACTGAAGTCTCAGTCAATTCTCTACAGACCGAGAAATAATGATCAGAACTGGTGGACAAGAAACAGCTCTGATTTTGATCCATGATCCGTACCCAGAACACCATGACCTGGCTCCAAGTTCACCCTTTCCTAGCATTCTTCTTCACCCTAGCAGTGAAACGCAGACACATCAGATACTCACAGTTGGCTCAATGACTTTAATTCCATACAAAAGGATCAAGATAGTAGGTTAAATTATTTTGTGGGCAAGTTAGATTTTATTGTTTCACAAATTCTAGAAGTTTCTCTTACCCCTGGCTAAAAGTCTCACCTACATGGGCCAATATTTCAGGGGAAAAAATAGGATAGCTTGGACTCAAGCAAATGTATTACCCTTTTGAAAAAATAATCAAAGCACAATTCTCTGGATAGTGCTTTAATGGTATCAGTAGGGTGACTCAGAAGTTTGTGAGTTCACCACATCCTCCCCCTGCTGCCCACACATACCCCGTGGCCCAGTCTCTAAAAAATGTAAACACAAAAAATTGGGAGAAATGTATATCAGTATTTACACTGTATATGTAACTAGAAGAATTTCAAATATTTACTCAGTATCTCAAGAAAGTACCCAAGAAATGGGAGGTCAATACTTAATGCATAGCAGGCATTCTTAAATGTCCACTCTTTCCTCCGCACCCATTGCTGTCATTCTTAGTGTGCTTCACACAGATGGCAGCTAGTTCTTCAAAACATCTTTGCTCTCAACTCCCAAGTTATTTCTGAAATTCAGCCCATGTATTTCTTGTGGAAAGAGAAATGGAATTCTGATTATATATGTGTATTATTACACCGTGGCAGTTCAAGGCCTAAGTGTTAAGGCCCAGCAGCTTCCACTTTTATGTTTTGGGGAGCTCTGGGTCACCAAGTATGAAGTCCAGGCACCCAGCTAAACAGGCTACATGAAGTAACCAAGCAGAAAGGCATGTGGAAGAGAAGTTCTAAGACTGTATGTACAGAGACTCAGACATTCCAATGTCCCAGCTGATTTCAACCTTCCACCTGGCCCTGCTGATAAGGCACCAGACACGTTACTAAACCATCCTGCACCTTCTAGTCCGATTAAGCTCACAGATGAGTGCAACCCCAGCTGATGTCCAGTGGAGTAAAAGAACCATCCAATGGAGCCAGTCAACCCACAAAATTATGAGAGGTAATAATAACATAGTTATTGTTTTAAACCACTAATTTTGGGGCTAACTCATTATATAGCGCTAGGTAGCCAAAATACCATGGTAGCTTAAGAAGAACGGAGAAATTCATCTTCATAGCCCATGTTTGCTTTCAGAAGCACACAAAGGGGTCTGGTTTTCCTTCTGGATTATTCACATATGTTGAAAAGTGAATTTTAAGATGTCAGAATTTTCAGATTTCAGTTGGAACTAAGGGAAAAATAATGATTTCTTAGTTGGCTCTGCTGATTTTGTGTCTCACCCTATACATTTCAAGATGGCCTACTGCAAGAGTTTTCTTGTATGCATCACTACTTTTACATTTAGGGTAGATACCATCAAATTCAGATGACACTGTCATATCATGAATGATGTTGTTATTAACATCTTCTTCTTCAATATAAGTGACTGTACTTCCTGCAAATACTAGGTCCTTGGGAAAAGTTTTACCCTTGGCCATACCCTTCTAGTCTCTTGTTTACCATTTTATTTCTCACATAATTTGATAGCTATGAAAGAATGTAAAATGGCTACTTACTGGTATAATTCCAAACACAGAGACTTTATTCTTCATCCTGTATTTTGAATATCCTCAAGGCCACTGCTCTTCTGCACACCTTTTAACCAATAATGATCTGAGGGCACTTTCTGGTCTTTGTTTTTCACCCATTCATCCCTACTTTGACCAAGTAATGTTAGCCTCAAAATGTGATCCTAAGACTTTAAAATCCACAAATGAGAACCACCTCTGTCTTGTCCGCCACTATATTCTGAAATCCTAGCAGTGCCTGGCACAGGATTAAGTTCTATAAATATCTGAGTAGTAAATTCATGAAGGTCTTTCTTTGTTATCAGTTACTAATTTCAAAAGTTTTAGAGATTGAAAGAGGCTTAGAAACCATCCAACTTAGCTTCCTCTAGTCGAGAAAGAAGTTGACTGACTTTCCCAAGAGCATATATTTAACGTGTCAAAGCCCAGACTAAAATGTAGATTTCTGGATGCCAGTCCCGCGCCCTCTCCACCCCACAGCTCCAGTGTCCTCCCCTATTTGGATTGTCTCCCGTAATAGTTGGCAAGTACAGGATGTGGATGACATGGGATCATAACCGATGGCAAGCTCAATGCATCAACAATGAAATGTGGCTAATTTAAACGGGGGCTGAAGTTAAAAATACAGTGTAGGAAATAAAACATATGATAGCTGTCTTCTACTCCATGTTCAACTGACCGTAACTATGGGGTATGGAGTTAATTATTAGATTCCAAACATTAAGAAGGACAACCGACAAACCAACAATTCCTAAAGAAAGAAAATATGATGGCGAATGGTGACTAATCTGGAAATCACAGGAAAAAAGCTGAATTAATTAAAGGCATTTTGCGTGACAAAGGGAAGAAGGAAATTCGAGAACTGTCAAAGTCTGGAAGGGCTACTTCTGAGACAGAGGAAACCTACCTACCTCAGTCCTCCTCATCTCCTTCCCGATCTTCATTTCCTTCTCACCAATCTGCTCATTACATTCTGACTTCTGTAGTCACTGCTCTGTCTCTTCAAGCTCACCAAGGCTGGTCTTTCAACCATTTTTCCTCAGTCATCATCCATAAAGATCATACGCTCTCTCCTGAAAGTCTTTTCCCCACTTGGTTTCTATAATGATTGTGAATGATCCTAATTCTCTGGCCATTCCCTTGGTTTCTCATTTGGTGGCTCCTTCTGCGCCTTTCACCCATTAACCAGAGGTGATCTGCGGGCTCTGTCGATTGGCAACTTTTCTTGTCTCTTTTGTTTCTTGCCCTTGGATTTTTATTAGCTCTCAATGAGTCAACCATCTATTCTGGACAGATGATTTCCAAACCCATGCATGGAACCACAGCCCTTACATGAGCATGTCCTGCACTTTCTGCATCCATAAATTGAACTTTGCTGTACTTTCTCCCTGGAATACCCTCCTTTCATCTCCTTGTACTGAAACTGCATCGATCCTTAAAGGCTGATTCTTCTATGCATTTTCCCCATCCTCTCTAAGCATAATTTCTCCACCCTCTCTAAGCATAATTTCTCCCCCACTGCACCCACAGAGGTCCTGCTTTCTAAATGAGATCTGGAGTCATGGGACCTGAATGTCTTAGCTTACCACTTCCCTGCTGTGTGATCTAGGAAAATTACTCAAAAATTGAGGTCCTTAGGTCCTTCATATGTAAATGGAAGAAAGCATTACTACTTACTTTACATAATGTTTACATGGGCTAACATCAGAAAAGGGATTTATAAAATAAAGTGCTCTACAGAGTTTGGTAGTATCATCATAACCAGGGAAGTTTGGTTTTTTGTTTTTTGTTTTTTTTTTTTTTGACAGTATAAGTTAGCAGAGTATGTCCAGTCAAATAAATTAGTATTTCCATCTTGATGACTCACTTGGCTGGAAAAACACGTTGACATTCCAATGTAAATAGGATTGGGGACAGGGTGTTGGAGACACATGTCATAATTTATTGAGATATGAGTGCTGGCACTTCATTTTTAACCCCAAAAAGCACAGCATATTATTACTTCTCTAATGGCACATATTTTCAGCTCTCTTGTGGTCATTTGGGAACTTGTCTTACCTCTGTAAAGACATTAAGGTTAGAGACCCTGACCTACTGATCATCCGAAAGCCAAGAACAACACCTTAAACTTCAGTATGTGCACAATATTTGTTGAATTAAATGAAAATAAATTTGGCACATCCAATTTCAAGGAAGTGGAATTTAGTCACAACATATCCTGATAAAACAGACATTTCAAACAATTAAATATGGTGTCTTGAGCATGGAGCTGGCTACATAGTAGGTAATGAAAACTCTGGTATAGTAAGCTTTTACTCAGGACCTGAAGAAAGCATTTAGATGAATTCTGAAAGACTTTCTAACCCTGATAGTCTTCAGATTAGTTAAAATTATTTCTATTATTTCCGATGTCATTCCTACCTCCTCTACAACAGTAGACATAGAATATAATTCAGTAATTGGTGGCAACATTTACTTTCCCTACAGCACAGTCATGCAATGGTCTTTTTGTTTGTTTGTTCTGGGTATCTTTGGAACATTTTCTAGTTCCTTAGCAACTGAATAATAGCCTCTGTAATCATGCATTAAAACCACAGATGATGGATAATTCACACATATATGAATTTGTTTATTCATTAAATAGATATACTAGAGAATTCAGAAACAGCCATAATACATTTTAGAGATTCAAAGAATCTGAGTTGAGTGATTTAAATGCTGCCCCCCTCCAATTGTATCCCTGGTCAGCTTTTTCCCTCACTCTCCTCTGGGCTCCCATTTCTACAAGCTGCTCTCCCTTCTGTGTGAATGTCACTGTCTCCTACCTCACAGGAAAAAATTAAGTCCCTAAGATGTGAATACTCTAATATGATTGCCTCCCCAAATTATATGGCCCTCTTCCCGAGCTTCCCTTGGTCTAACATATTAACATGTCTTTCTTCCTGGCTAAGGCAAATCTCCTGTAGACCTGTACTCTGAATTCCATCCACTGATGTCGCAGTAGGACTCTTGTTCCATTAGCTATTACTCTCTCCTCCCTCACGTGTTGTCATTATTTATCTCCAACTGACTCTTTTCTCTAGGTTCACCTCTTCATATTTAAAGGAGAGAGAGCTAGAGAGAGAAATATGCTTCGTCTTGTCTCTGTGCTTTTGTTATCTAGTATCCCACATTTTTCCTTGCTCTTTGCCACTTTTCTAGAAATACATCTTCACTATGCGTAATGGCTCCACAAGCTCAACAAACAGCAACTCTACTGATATCATCACCAACTGAAATTTCTCTGGCTGAGGTTATCACTGACTTCCTAGGTACCAACCGTAGTATGCGTTTTCCCATCTTCATCTTACATCCATAAACCATGACCTGGCTAGCCATTATCTTTTGCTTGAAACTATCTTCCACTTTCCTTTTCATGACAGCACACCCTTCAAGTTCTCAATCTCCTGCATGGTTTGATACTCATCTGTTCCTCCTTTAAATGCTGCTGTTCTCTGGTTTTCCACCCTTACACTACTTGTATCTTAGCCTATGAGTTATTCTTGGAAATCTTTTCCAGACCATGGGTTTAGACAGCACTGGTAAGACAACTTTCAGATGTATGTATCTCCAGACCAAACTCCAGATACATGCCGCCCAGTTACCTAACAAGCATCTACAACTAAATGTCCCATAGGTAACTCCAGTCAAGTATTTAAAAGAGAATTCATTATCACATCCATCCCTTCTAAATATGCTAAATACTTTGTCAATACTGGCACCACATTCTCTCAAGTGTCTCAAACCAGAAACCTGTTAGTCTACCTAGAATCTGACTTCTTTCTTCCCCCACATTACATTGATTGCCAAATTTTGACACTGCTGTCCTCTTAATGTCTTTTCTACTTGACCTTTCCATCCCAGGTTTGGTTAACTGTCCCCTCAACTACCGTAATACTCTCCTTCACAGTGTCTGTGTTTCTAATCTCATCCCCTCTTCAATCCAACACCTGTATTGTGCTGGACTGAGACTCCTAAAAAGTAATTTCTTTCATGTCTCTCTTTGTTATAATGTGTTTCAACACTTCGTTACCTTCTATACACATCTCTTAAATTTTAATGTTCATAGGAGTCAACTGGGGGGGGTCTCATTATAATATAGATTCTGATTTAGGGGGTCTGGATTGGCTCTGAGATTCTGTATTTCTAACGCATTTCCTGATGATGCTGATGCCGTTCAGTGACCAGATTTTCAGTAGCAGTGTCTACAGATTATAATTCAACCCCCTTTTAAAGGTGCCCAAAGCCTGTATTTTGGGGGTGAGGGGAGTCCTCTACTTGCCACTGCAGCCTCTTCTCCAATTCTTTTCTTCTTTGCTTTTAATGCTCCAGCAACACTGAATGGCTTGTTGCTGTCCAAATACTCTGTGATCATCTGCTCCTCTATGACTACTCACTTTTAGTTCCATCTGCTTTCCATATCCACCTATAGAAGGCTACTGATCAACTCTTCCTCAACTCAATTCTGTCTTGACAAGTTTCTCTCTGCACCACACAGTGAGCTTCTTGAGAGAAGAGGCTAGTTCCTCTCCCAAGTACTAACCTAGGAGAGATCCTAGCTTAGAGAAGCTAGTTATCAAAGCTCAGCAAATCAGTATTCGATCTATTTGGCTACAGCACATGCCTCTTAACAACTCTCATTGCTCTTTAAACACTTCCTAGTGGAGAACATGCTGGCTAATAATCATAAGACAAAAGCCCCAGTGAGATAAGTATAGAAGATTTTTCCTTTGAGAGGTTAAAACAAATACTAAAGTAGGAGTAAATGAGGAAAAAAATCTATAATGGAAACATATTACGTGTAGAGTTAGAGCCTATCTTCCATTTGATCAACTGGAATTTAGGCAAATTTATCATTAATAAAAATATTTTTATGTTTTTCAAATTGCTTCACCAAACTCTTTCATTTAAATGTGCCTCCTGAGCATATTACTAAATGAATTAAATGTGTCACCCATTACAAAATGGATAAGAGTGAAGGATTAGCTAATGAGTCATTTGAAGGTCTTGCTTATTAATTCTTACAGCCTCACTGCCTGGAACCCAACCATCAGCAGCTATCAATACCCTGGGGAAAGCAAAGAATAAAATAAAATAAAAATTTATTTACTTATTAAAGATTCCTTAGAACATTGTAATTTGCCTTTCTTGTCTTTCCTAGACAGAATCCATGGATGCTTCCATCATTTTGCTCACTCTTCATAAATGTTGTATATTTTAATTATATTTTTGCAGATTCCCATTTGACAACTTTAGTATATGATCTTGACTTTCAGACATTTGTTTTATACATACCAAGTAAATTCCTGTACCCTGTTAATCATCTTTTTTTTTTCTGTCAGTGAAGTGTAGGTGACAATGTTAAATAAACATGCTTTTTCAAACTCAAACCAAAAATAGGATGTTCCATTTGTCTATACTATGTAAACGTGAAAACATGTGAGCTTTTTTCCCTGTGGTCTCAAAAAAGCAAATTCTGTTCACTTCAAAATCTGTATTTTAAACTCTAAAAGTTTGTCAGGTTTTTTGTTGTTAAAACATTACTATGTTTCTAAGAGTTTTCAAACCTTCTTTACATGTGTGAGGGAGCTTTTGGTCCTTTATTATCTTATTTTATTTTAACAAATATTTATTTAGCTTCTACTATGTTGTTAGAGCTGTGCTAGGTGATGGAGGGGGTGGCTACAGAAAAAAATATGGTCCCTGGCCTTCATGATTTTACAGTCTAGAAGGATACAGAAAACATTAGGTAATCAAAGTAGGTAGGTATATTGTGGTACTTCCTTGGTTTTAATTTGTATTTCCTTAAGTTGTAGTAGTAGCAAAATATCATAATGCCAAAAAGTCTGTAGTATCTGCTACATGGAGATACAAGCTCCATGCCTTGGATCTGTGGAAAACATCGAAACAGAATGCTCTCTCAAAGGATAACCACATGTGCTCTGAGAACTACAAACCATTCATGCTCACTTTCAAGCTTGCTAATGTATATCCCTGGAGCCCAACTGATGAATGGAATAGTGTCTAAATAACTATTGCTTTGGTTATCTTGGTCTTTTGGAACAATCTCAGGGACGGATCAATCAACAAATTGTAAGTGAGCCTCCACCCTACGTGCAAGTCTCTATAAAAAGTCCTACTCCATTTGCTGGGTGGCTGTGAAAATAAGACCCATAAAAGGTCAAGCACCTCAACTTCTCGGGTATCGTCACCAGGATCAACAGCACCTAGGAAGCAGGAACTCCCAACAATTATGCCCAGTCTACAGTAATGTAGATAGACTGGCCACAACTTCGTCCCAAGTAACGAATGGGCTGATGGCAATCAAAATTATATCCAATGGGTGACGAGTGATGAGCCATCCCTCCTCCTTACTGTACACCACTTCCCATCTTCCTCTTCTGGTTACTGAGCCTTCCCCCACTCCCTCCCTGATTAACTGAAGTACTTTGTCAATCTTTTTTTTACCAATCTGGAGTCACTACTTTCTTCAGGACCGTTTACTGGATTCCTAACTTACATCAGGAATTGGTTTAAACGTTCGATACTTAGAATCTTTTCAAACCCTCACAGATCAGTGAGACAAATTCAGTATTGTCGTCTTTATCCTATAGTTAATGAAACTAAGTTTCAGAGAGGGTATATATGTTGCCCTGTAGGAGAGCTGGGATTTGAATCCAGGGCTGTATTTCCTTAGAAATTAAGGTATAATATTCAATTAAATAAATATTCCTGAGTACGTAAGTACATGAAGAACATGGTGCTAAAAGCTATAAATAATTCAAAGGTAAGATTTCTACCCCAAAAGAGAAACTAAAATGGGTGGGGGGAATGGGGAGGTGTTAATCACTTAGAAACGTGGATTAGAATGAATTTACTTTGGATTTGTACAAAATCACCATAGAAAGCTACACAATAAATTGTATGTTGATACACACACACACACACACACACACATACATTCTTATAAATTGTTTTCAATAATAAAGAAGTGTATGGAGACTATAAAATGAAAGTCTCCTAAACTTTTGAATCCTATGTCTTCTTTATAAGAGCACACTACCACACTCACTGAAAGCCAAAATGTTCAAATATTTTTTGAGCACACGTTTTGCAGATAGCATGTGCTTAAAAAATACTTGTTCTCAATGTAATGTATCTACCATTAATTCATCATATAGAATATACCACCCTAAAATATCCGCTTTGCTTCACCCAACCTCCCTCCCTCCTCCTACTGGCAACCACTGGCAATCACTGATCTGTCTATTGTCTTTATAGTTTTGCCTTTTGGACAATGTCATGAAACTGGAATCATACGATATGTAGCCTTTTCAGACTGGCTTCTTTCACATAGCAATATACATTTAAGATTCATCAGTGTTTCTGAATGACTTGGTAGCTCGTCTCTTCTTATTGCTGAGTAGTTTTCCATTCACCTATTTCGTTTGCCAGATTAATTGCTTCCTGTTTTTGATGATCGTGAATAAAGCTGCTATAAACATTCGCGTGCGGGGTTTTGTGTGGATATAAATTGGCTGGGTAAACAACTAGAAGGAGGAGTGCTGGGTCATATGATAAGACTCTAACTTTGTAAGAAACTACCGAACAGTCGACGTTTTAAATTTGCTGTAATACTTTTCATTCCCTCTTCAAATGAAAAAGTTGATTTGCTTCCACATCAGCAACTGGTATAGTCAGATTTTTGGATTTTAGTCTTTCTAATAGGTGTGTAGTGGTAACTAATTGCCTTTTGCCAAATGACAAAAATACTGAACACCTTTTCATACACTTATTTGCCATCTGCATATCGCCTTTGGTGAGTTATCTATTCAGAGTTCTTGCTCATCTGTTTGCTTTCTTATTATTCAGTTTTATGGTTTTATGTGCTCTTTGCCTATTTTAGACACAAACCCTTTATCAGATATGAGTTTTGCAAATATTTTCCCCCAGTCTATAGCTTGTTTTTTCATTCTTTTAGGAGTTTCTTTTGCAGAGTTGAAGCTTTTAATTTCAATAAAGTCCAGCTTATCAACTTTGTCTCTCATGGATTATGCTTTTAGTGTTGTATCTAAAAACTCATTACCAAACATAAGATCATATATGTTTTCTTATATGTTTTAATCTAGAAACTGTATAGTTTTGCATTTTACATTTAGGTCCAGGAATCATGTTTGAGTTAATTTTTGTGAAAGATGTACAGTCTGTGTCTGGGGTCTTTTTTTTTTTTTTTGCACATGGACATCTATTTGTTCCAGCACCATAATAGTGCAATTCAATATCAGTAGAATGAATGAGTCATTGTAAGTTGTATGT